>NW_028317846.1:2852942-3158089 GCF_062004578.1 Staurois parvus
AGCGGGCAAACAAATTTGTTACCATATTAGAAAAATTATAGCCTAAAACAGTAGTAAGCTCACTTTTTTATAAAACTGATGACAGACACTGTTTTTATGACAGAAGAGACCCTTTCAGTCTCTTTTGACATAAATGCTTCTCCTTGCCTGTCAGCTGTAATGCACATTGAGCTGCACATACGCAGTTCAGCATGCATTAACAGCATGCAATCTGTGCCAGGGTGATATGACTCCCATGAGCATACTTGGGAGCCATCATGGCCCAGCCATTCAAGCAGCCAAAGAGGCAGAACCTGGAAGAAAGACCAGGAGAAGATGGAAGCTCCTGGGACCCGTGAAATCGGTGACAGCTCAGCACTGAAGGGCATATTATTGCAGGTAAGTCTGTCATAATGTGCTAGTATTCAGTGCATACTAGCACATTATGGCTTTATCCTGCAAGGTTAATGCCATTTCAAAGTTTTAAATACAATTTACTACCACTTTAAAGCAGAACGCCATTCAAAAAAAGAAGGTAAAAATCAATAACCCATTAAAAGATAAAGTAACAAACTCAGCTTTTGCTATAATATTTACCTTTCCCCCACAGTATCTTTTTTGCTGCTATATGCCTTCAGTGTTCAGTCTGATGGCCAGCAGCATTCAATCCACTTCAGTTGAGTCCAGGACATGCTGGACCCGCCCAAGTCTGTGACTTGATGGTGAAAAAAGGAGTATATAGTATTATCTGTATATTATAAGAGTCCTGCAGTTTCCCCTGATATATTGTATTGCTTAGACCTTTCATCATTTTTGTTGCCTGTCTATGGACTGGCAATGTCAGAAAAAAGCAGCCTAGACATAAGAATTATGTGTTAAGTGACCTACCTATGAGTCTCAGTCCCTGATTATCTACTCACCAGTGGATCATTTACTATAGTACTGTTGGGGTTGGGGCCATTTACCTCTGTCAGTGGAATACTCACTTTCTCAGAGAGTACTTGTAATACACAGAGTAAAGAAATCACACAGTTTCCTCTTGGCGGAATTCCACTCAGAAAAAAAACAACAGACTTCTAGTGGTGGCCAGTAGGCGTCTCACCACACAAACTCTGATGATGTCTCTCTGGGCACAGACAGTTCCTCATCAAAAGATCCCATGCAGAGGATGGATGTGGATTTAACCTCTGCTGCAGTCTCTGGGCCTTCCTTTCAAGCCTGCACTCTATGGAGATCCTCTTCTTGTGACTCTTCACAATAGTTCTTTACCACTGGAGTTCTCCTGCAGCTTGGAACTCATCACAGTAGCAGCATCCTAATGGTCCCTCTCTCCCCTGCAGCAGTGGATCAGTAGCACAACATGCACCTTAACCACTTCAGCTCTGGAAGATTTACCCCCCTTCATGACTAGGCCATTTTTTGTGATACAGCACTGCGTTACTTTAATTGAAAATTGCTTGGTCATGCAACACTGTACATAAATAAAATTTATGTAATTTTTTTCCCCACAAATAGAGCTTTCTTTCTTTGGTATTTGATCACCTCATTTTTGATTGTTTGCGCTATAAACAAAAAAAAGACTGACAGTTTTGAAACAAACCACAAACAATATTTTTGACATTTTGTTATAAAACATATCCAATAAAAAAAAAAATTTCTTCCTAAATTTAGGCCAACATGTTTTTTGCTACGTCTTTGCTAAAGACAACAAGTGTATATTATTTGGTTTTCGTGAAAGTTATAGCACGTGCGAATGACAGTATATGGTCTGGAATTTTTATTTATTTATTTTTTTATACTAATAATGGTGGCAGTCAGCGACATATAGCTGGACTGCAGTGGGCATCCTGTCACAGGGTTGGAACTAACTGCCACTGACATCTCCAATAACACTAATACAGTGATCAGTGCTAATAAAAATCACTGACACTGAACTAATGACACTGGACAGGAAGGGGTTAACATCTGGTGTGATGAAAGGGTTAACAGTGCTCTTTTTTTTTTATAACAAACAAAACAAAAACCAAATCATTTCCTTGCGCTAGCACAGAACATAAATAAAGACTGCTGCATCCACTACACAGTCTAGATACTAGATGTCAGGTAGTGTGCTGTTTGTGCTTACTGTGTAAACTGTGTAGTGTTTTACTAGGGAGACCTACTCCTTTCTACACCTCTGCTGTGCAGAGACATAGAAAGAAGCACATCCATGTTGACAGGAGAGTGATCTGTGTTGTTTATACACAGATCTCTCCCCTCTCTTCTTCACCGATGATCACCCAGTGACTGACATCCTCAGAAGCCAATGGTAGCGAGGGTAGGGCGGCTTGAGCATGCTCCCTACCCTGAATATGCGAAGTCACATATATTTACATGATTGTGCACAGTACGGCTGCCCTGTAGCAGTATATCTGATATGTGGCGGTCTTAAAGTGGTTAAAGTGGTTGTCAACCTCAGACATGAAATATGAACAAAGCATATCCCTCTATAGTGTGTACTTGTCTCAAACCTGTCTGCTGCCTCATTCCTCTGCTATCAGCAAGAATTACTTCTGATAAGTTTTCCTGACACCAAGAGAAAAATGGTGACAGGGAGGGCACAGCTGTCAGGGCAGGAGTCGAGGAACGGACAGGCAGGCCTAACAATGTAACGCACTGGCTGACGACAACCACCACCCACAGACCGAAGTCCCTCAGGGCGCGGAGTCTAAGTCCCAGGCTGCCCTTCACCAGGGCCCCTGATGGTGGGGATGGACTTGACGCAGCCAGGAACCAGGTCGGTGGCCCCCGAGACACCTCAGCTGCGGTAATGGCCGCCGCCAATGGCGTGTAGCTGGTGGAAGAGACAAAAGAGTAGTCAGACAGGCCGGGGTCAACAACAACAGGACAAAACAGTACAGGACAGCAGACGAGAATCACAGGTCACGAGCCGGGTTCAGCAACAGAGGGTCAGATCAAAGGAGAATACAAAGAATAGTCAAGTCACAAGCCGAATCAGATACCAGGAGAGTCACGAGAGTCAGAACAGAGTAATAGCAACACAAAGACACAAGACACAAGTGCAAAGAGCATGTGCGGGCCACAGGCTTATATGTCATCAGCCACGCCCCTCTGGGGGGTGGACCTCAGAGACCTGAAGGCATAAAAGGATTCCCACCATGCACAGCAGAATCCAAGATGGAGGCCAGCACATGGAGTAACATAACCTCAGGGAAAAGGTAGGACCTTGACAGTACCTCCTCCTCAAGGGCCCCTCCCCCTCTGCGGCTCAACAAAAGGTTTCTGAGGAAAGCGGGTATGAAAAGCGCGGAGGAGGGCAGGAGCATGGACATCCGCGGAAGGAACCCAGGAACGCTCCTCAGGACCATAACCGCGCCAATGAACCAGGAACTGTAATCGACCGCGCACCAATCGAGAGTCCAGGATCCGGCTCACCTCATACTCCTCATGACCGTCAACCCGGACAGGACGGGGCCGAGGCAGAGAGGTAGTGAAGCGATTGCAGATCAGAGGTTTCAACAGGGAAACATGAAAGATATTGGAGATCCGCATCCCAGACGGAAGGGCAAGGGCATAGGCCACCGGATTCACTTTGCGGAGAATGCGAAGAGGACCGACAAAACGGGGAGCTAGTTTGGGTGTGGGCACCCGAAGATTGAGGTTGTGAGTAGACAACCACACCCGATCGCCGACCTGGTATGAAGGAGCGGGCAACCGTCTGCGATCAGCCTGGAACTTCTGGCGCTGAGCTGAGTCCCTCCAGGCCCTCTGGATCTGCCCCCATGAAGAACGCAGGGCAGCAAGATGGTTCTCCACAGCCGGAATGTCCTGTGGTGAGAACCTCTCAGGTAATACCGCGGGTTGGAACCCATAGTTGGCCATGAAGGGAGACATCCCGGAGGAGGAGTTGACCGCCGAGTTCCTGGCAAACTCTGCCCAAGGCAGGAGATCGGCCCAATCGTCCTGATGGTCTGAAATATAACACCGGAGGAATTGTTCTAAGGCCTGATTGGAACACTCCGCAGCCCCATTGGACTGCGGGTGGTAGGCTGAGGAAAAGGAGAGACTAATACGCAACTGGGAGCAGAAGGCGCGCCAGAATCTGGACACGAACTGACTCCCGCGGTCCGAGACAATCACCTTAGGCAACCCATGCAGGCGAAAAATCTCCCTGGAAAAGACCGTGGCCAGTTCTTGCGCTGTTGGTAATTTCCTGAGTGGAATGCAATGGCACATCTTGGAAAACCGATCGACGATCATGAGGATGACCGTATGACCCCGAGACACCGGGAGGTCTACAATAAAGTCCATACCTAGGTGTGACCAAGGACGCTCCCCATTGGGAATAGGTTGCAGGAGACCGAAAGGGAGATGCCGTGGAGACTTATTCTGGGCACAGATCGAACATGCCGCTACATAAGAGGCAATGTCGGCACGGAGGGTTGGCCACCAGAATAAGCGAGAGACGACCCAACACAGCTGGTTCTTCCCCGGATGCCCGGCAGTTTTGGCGTTATGGTAGGTATGCAGCAGGCGGGTGCGCAATCCCTCGGGTACAAAACATCTACCCTCCGGCCTCCCGGGAGGAGCATCAGATTGAGCCGCCAAAATCTGCTCCCCAAGAGGAGAGGTCAGACTGGTGCGAATGGCAGCCAGGATCTGATCTGGAGGAATAACTGATATTGGCTCAGAGTCTTCCCTGGACAACTCAGAGTATTGCCGTGATAACGCATCAGCCCTGACATTCTTGGAACCAGGCAAATATGAAACCACATAGTTGAAGCGTGACAAGAACAGAGCCCATCTGGCCTGGCGGGGTGTCAATCTTTTGGCCTCCGAAAGATAAGTCAGGTTCTTATGATCGGTAAGAATGAGGACCGGAACCGCGGAGCCCTCGAGCAGGTGCCTCCATTCCTTGAGAGCCAGAATGATTGCCAACAACTCCCTATCTCCAATCTGGTAGTTGCACTCTCCAGAGGAAAGCTTCCTGGAGTAGAACCCACAGGGAAGTAGGGGTCCATCGGGCGACCGACGTTGAGACAGGAGAGCGCCTACTCCCGTCTCGGATGCATCAACCTCAAGGACGAAGGGCAATCCAGGATTGGGATGAGACAGTATCGGAGCCGACGCGAAGGCGGATTTCAGAGCCTCGAAAGCTACGATGGCCTCGGGTGGCCACTCGTGAGGATTACTGCCCTTCTTGGTTAGGTCTGAGAGAGGCTTTGCCAGCGTGGAGAAGTTTCGGATGAACTTCCGATAGTAGTTGGCAAAACCCAAAAAGCGCTGAATGGGCCGAAGACCATTGGGACGAGGCCACTGCAGAACCGCCGAAACCTTCTGAGGGTCCATGGAGAATCCCTCCGCAGAAATGATGTAGCCTAAAAAGGCAACTTGGGATCGATGGAAATCACACTTCTCAAGTTTACAAAAAAGTTTGTTCTCACGTAATCGTTGCAGCACCTGCTTGACATCCTGGATATGGGACTCCATGGAGGCAGAGTAAACCAGGATGTCATCCAAGTAAACTACCACGCACTGCTGCAACAAGTCACGAAGGACATCATTTATGAATTCCTGAAAAACTGCGGGCGCGTTACACAACCCGAAGGGCATCACCAGGTATTCGTAGTGACCGGTTCTGGTGTTAAACGCGGTCTTCCACTCATCCCCCTGTTTGATCCGTACGAGGTTGTACGCCGCCCTAAGGTCAAGTTTGGTAAAGACTGTTGCCCCCTTAAGGCGGTCGAACAACTCAGTAATCAAGGGAATCGGGTAGGCATTCTTAGTGGTGATTCGATTAAGACCCCTATAATCAATGCAAGGCCTCAATTCACCACCCTTCTTCTTTACAAAGAAAAAGCCCGCTCCTGCTGGGGAAGTAGACTTACGAATGTGCCCCCGGGAAAGTGCATCCACAACGTACTCCTCCATGGCCTTATTCTCCACAACCGAGAGAGGATACACCCTGCCACGCGGAGGAGTGGCACCGGGTTGCAAGGATATGGCGCAGTCGTAAGGACGATGAGCAGGTAAGGCACCAGCGCGTACCTTATCAAACACGTCCTGGTACTCCCCATAATCAGTGGGCAATGCAGAGTCCGAGGAGGCACACAACACCTTAACAGGCCCACGGATGCACCCGGTCCCACACTGTGGAGACCACGAGAGAATCTCGGCTGTTTGCCAATTGAAGGTTGGATTGTGCATCTGGAGCCAGGGATACCCCAAAACCACCGAATAGTGCGGAGAAGAAATCACCTGGAAACAGGCCAACTCCCTGTGAACAGCCCCAATAGCTACTTCCACTGGCACAGTCTCGTGGGTAACCTGCGGTGGTTGCAGGGGCCTGCCATCTATCGCCTCAAGAACCAATGGGGTAACTCGAGCCTGCAGGGGAATGGAGTGCTGGGCAGCAAACGAGCTGTCCATAAACAACCCGCCGGCCCCAGAATCTACCAACGCCTGGGCCTTCACAGAGCCCTCCGCCCAAGAGAGGACAACGGTGATCAGTGGCTTATCTCTGCGGAACGCCGGGGACGAGGAGACTCCACCCAAGATCTGTCCCCGACAGGATCTCAGGTGCGAGCGTTTCCCGGACGGACCGGACAGGACTGCCGAAAGTGCCCACCAAGACCACAGTACAGGCAGCGACCCTCCCGACGCTGAGCGGCCCGCTCTCCCTCGGAAAGGCGAGCAAACCCCAGCTGCATGGGCTCACCACCAGACAATCTATCCTCAGGAGGCGTGGGAGGAGAGGGAGGAACGGGTGGGACAGAAAACGCAGGTGCCAGTCGATTGGAAGGCCTCCGCAGGCGTTCCTTGAGTGAAGGCCTCTCCCTGAGCCTGGTGTTAATCAGGATCAGGAAAGAGATGAGCTCCTCCAACACCACAGGCAGTTCCTTAGCTGCAATCTCGTCCTTCAGTGTGTCAGAAAGACCATGGGAAAACGCAGCCACCAGAGCCTCATTGTTCCAACCGACCTCTGCCGCCAGGGTACGAAACTCTATGGCGTACTCGGCCACGGTCCGTGAACCCTGATGCATGGTCATGAGCAGCTTGGCCGCCGAGGCGGAACGAGCCGGTACGTCGAATACCCTACGGAAGGCATCGACAAAACCGGAAAAATCTTGAATCACCGGGTCGTTCCTCTCCCATAAGGGATTTGCCCAGGCCAAGGCCTTGTCTGAGAGTAGTGAAATTAGGAACCCAACCTTTGACCTCTCAGACGGGAAGGCGTGGGGTATTAATTCAAAATAAATACCCACCTGGTTGAGGAACCCACGACACTGACTCGGCTCACCCCCAAAGCGCTGTGGAAGAGGGGCAGAACCAGTCATACCTATGGGTGCTGCTGATGCAGCCGCCGAGGTGGTGGACGCAATAGGCGGAGAAGCAACGGGAGAGACCACCGGAGTGACTACCGGCCTAATAGCACCAGGAGCAAGGTGTGCAGTGCGTGCAAGCAGAGTTTGCAACGCCTGAGCGAACTGATCCAACAGGTGATCCTGTTGATCGAGTCTGGGGACTAGCGTTGGGAGCGAAGGCGTGCCTGCACCGTCAGGGTTCATGGCACTTGTGTAATGTCAGGGCAGGAGCCGAGGAACGGACAGGCAGGCCTAACAATGTAACGCACTGGCTGACGACAGCCACCACCCACAGACCAAAGTCCCTCAGGGCGCGGAGTCTAAGTCCCAGGCTGCCCTTCACCAGGGCCCCTGATGGTGAGGATGGACTTGACGCAGCCAGGAACCAGGTCGCGGCCCCCGAGACACCTCAGCTGCGGTAATGGCCGCCGCCAATGGCGTGTAGCTGGTGGAAGAGACAAAAGAGTAGTCAGACAGGCCGGGGTCAACAACAACAGGACAAAACAGTACAGGACAGCAGACGAGAATCACAGGTCACGAGCCGGGTTCAGCAACAGAGGGTCAGATCAAAGGAGAATACAAAGAATAGTCAAGTCACAAGCCGAATCAGATACCAGGAGAGTCACGAGAGTCAGAACAGAGTAATAGCAACACAAAGACACAAGACACAAGTGCAAAGAGCATGTGCGGGCCACAGGCTTATATGTCATCAGCCATGCCCCTCTGGGGGGTGGACCTCAGAGACCTGAAGGCATAAAAGGATTCCCACCATGCACAGCAGAATCCAAGATGGACGCCAGCACATGGAGTAACATAACCTCAGGGAAAAGGTAGGACCTTGACAACAGCCTGGGGTAGACAGCCTTAGCTCTGTTCCTGTGTGCTATGTGAAACGAGGGTGTGTTCTTTTCCACCAGCCAGCTCTTAAAGTTCTCCTCACTGATGTAACTTCAGCTCCCCGCCCCCTGCTTTTCAGAGCTGAGAGATTCTGTGTAAATTCTGCACTTTCAATGGAACTTATGTAGGAGGATTTGTTTCATCTCTGTGTATCACCTAAAGCTTGGCACTTCACTGGGTATATGTGAGGGTTTACAACCACTTTAAGTGCTGCTCCCACTCTTTTGACAGCACAAAAGCATGTGGCCCCTCACAGCGGCTCCTGTCTGGGCTTTTGGCACGTTCTCTGCCTAGCGCAGCATTCAGTGGATTCTATGGTTATTCAGCCCTGTCCCTGGGCAGACACGCTCAGGTACGGGCCCTAGTCTCTGGCAGCTCCTGGGCTCCCCCCCACCTGCCGTTTGGGTGGTAGTGGCCAATCAAAATCCTCCCTCCCCATTGCTAGGGGCCAAAATTCCTTCCTAAGCTGCTACAGTCAGTCAGGATCCCCTTCCGTTATGCTCTCTCTCTCTCTTTGTGCTATCATTTACGAACAGGAAGAAAGAAACAAGCTATGCAGATAGACACAATGTTGCTGAGCAGCTTAAAGGGCCACTGGCAGACACTACATATGCTTTTTGGTACAAAATTGCTATTTTGCTCTAGAAAAAAGTGGGCAAATTAGGAAGTCTCATCCCCACTGAGGTGTCTGTTTATGAAAGAGAGAAAAGCCAACATCCTGATGATCACAGCTGATCTCCCAGGTTTGCCAGTTTATGAAGCTGTGGTGAGGAGCGAAGAACATTTTCTTCAATTCTCATCACAGGATACACCATTCTGTCATTCACTTTTACAGAGATGGCCAGTTTTATGAAGGTGAGATCTGAAGATCTCACTGGCCATCTCTTAAGAATATCTTCGTCCCAGATTCTCCTGCCCAGAGCTGGAAAATATACAGTGAGGAACAGAAGTATTTGAACACCCTGCGATTTTGCAAGTTCTCCCACTTAGAAATCATGGAGGGGTCTGAAATTCACATTGTAGGTGCGTTCCCACTCTGAGAGACAGAATTAAAAAAAAATTAAGAAAATCACATTGTATGATTTTTGAAGAATTTATTTGTCTTGCACTGCTGAACATAAGTATTTGAACACCTGAGAAAATCAGTGTTAATATTTGGTACAGAAGCCTTTGTTTGCAATTACAGAGGTCAAACGTTTTCTGTAGTTCCTGACCAGGTTTGCACACACTGCAACAGGGATTTTGGCCCACTCCTCCACACAGATCTCCTCTAGATCTGTCAGGTTTCGGGGCTGTCGCTGAGCAACACGGAGTTTCAGCTCCCTCCAAAGATGTTCTATTGGATTTAGGTCTGGAGACTGGCTAGGCCACTCCAGAACCTTGATATGCTTCTTACGGAGCCACTCCTTGGTTATCCTGGCTATGTGCTTCGGGTCGTTGTCGTGTTGGAAGATCCAGCCACGACCCATCTTCAATGCTCTGACTGAGGGAAGGAGGTTGTTGCTCAAAATCTCACAATAAATGGCCCCATTCATCCTCTCCTTAATACAGTGCAGTCGTCCTGTCCCCTTCGCAGAAAAGCACCCCCAAAGCATGATGTTACCACCCCACCCCCATGCTTCACAGTAGGGATGGTGTTCTTGGGATGCACCTCAGCCTTCTTTTTCCTCCAAACACGACGAGTGAAGTTTAGACCAAAAAGTTCTACTTTGGTCTCATTTGACCACATGACTTTCTCCCGTGCCTCCTCTGGATCATCCAGATGGTCATTGGCAAACTTCAGACAGGCCTGGACATGTGATGACTTGAGCAGTGACCTTTAAAACTGTGGTCCCAGCTCTCTTCATGTCATTGACCAGCTCCTCCCTTGTAGTTCTGGGCTGATTCCTCACCTTTCTTATCATAAGTGATACAACACGAGGTGAGATCTTGCATGGAGCCCCAGTCCGAGGGAGACTGACAGTCGTCTTTAGCCTCTTCCATTTTCTAACAATTGCTCCAACAGTTCATCTATTTTCACCAAGCTGCTTGGCAATTGCCCCGTAGCCCTTTCCAGCCTTGTGGAGGTCCACAATTTTGTCTCTGGTGTCTTTTGACAGCTCTTTGATCTTGCCCATGGTAGTAGTTGGCATCTGACTGACTGTGGGGTTGACAGGTGTCTTTAAAGAGCTCAGTCAGGTGCTACTAAGTTAGATTGAGTGGTGTAGAGGTGGACTTTTTAAAGGCACAGTAACAGGTCTTTGAGAGCCAGAATTCTTGCTGTTTCTCAGGTGTTCAAATTATTATGTTCAGCAGTGCAAGACAAATAAATTCTTTAAAAATCATACAATGTGATTTCCTTAATTTTTTTTTAAATTCTGTCTCTGAGTGGGAATGCACCTACAATGTGAATTTTAGACCCCTCCATGATTTCTAAGTGGGAGAACTTGCAAAATTGAAGGGTGTTCAAATACTTCTGTTCCTCACTGTAGGTGAGAAGCTGCTGTGATGTGAGGAAGAAGGTTCCTTTCTTCCTAATATCAGCACTGGTGGGGTTAAACATTGATATAAATTATAACTCTATATGTTTATGTATGTATATTGTATGTATTTTATATATAGTGTGTGTGTATACACACACTATAGTTATAGTGTGTTGTTGTTTAAAACGCATTCACATCTTAGCAATGCAGAATTGTTGGCAGAATTGCACAATTCTTGCCGCAATACCAAATTGGGCTAAAATTGTGTTAAAATACGGAGTGAGCTTTTGGGTGCCATTTTTTGTTAATGGCACCCCAAATACTGCTAGCAGACATGCATTTTGCCGCACATATTGTAATTTGATAAATACGCTATCAACGCACCAAAATGCGTATTTAAAAAAAAACACACAACACTCCATGCCCAAAAAAGGTTCAGTTTGGCTTTTTTGGGCCTTTTTAATCCACATTTTGGTGCAGATTTAACAAATATTTAGCTGCTTTTTTCAACACACATTTTTCTTTTAAAAATGTGAGTTGAAATTTTTATGTGCATTTTGGTGCTTCTTTTTTACATTTATTTTGGTTTGTTTTTACCTGCGTGTTTGTGTGTGTTCTTAGAAATGCATGCAAAAGTGGCTAGCAGATGTGCAGTTTGCCAAAATATGCATAGAAACCAAATCAAAATGCACTTTAAAAAAAGTGCCAAAATACATACTAAGAAAAGTGCCAAAAAGTGTGTTACAAGCTGCACCAAAATGCATGTCAAAATAACCTGTGCCAAAATGTGCGTTAAAGCACCTAAATGTGTGTTTAGAAAAGCACCAAAATGCACATTAAAAAAACCCACTTCAAAATGCGTGTTAAATAATACTTCATGTTAAAAAGTGGCAAAATGCACGTAAATAATGCTAAAATAAAAAGGAGCCAAAATACACATTTAAATAATGTGTCTAAAAGGATTTTGGTTTGGTTTACTTTGGTTTCACTGTTTAACCACTTGCCCTCCTGAGGATTTATCCCCCTTCCTGACCAGGCCATTTTTTGCGTTTCGGTACTGCGTTACTCTAACTGACAATTGCGCGGTCATGCAACGCTGCACCCAAATGAAATTTACGTCCTTTTTTCCCACAAATAGAGCTTTTTTTCAGTGATATTTGATCACCTGTGTGTTTTTTATTGTCTGCGCTATAAAAAAAAAGACTGACAATTTTTAGAACAAAAAAAAATATTTTTGACTTTTAGCTATTAAACATGTCCAGTAAAAAAATTTAAAAAATCAAATCTCTTCATAAATTTAGGCCAAAATCTATTCTGCTACATGTCTTTGCTAAAAAAAAAATCCCAATACATGTAAATTAATTGGTTTACGTGAAAGTTATAGTGTTTACTAAAGGCGGTATGTACTGGGATTTTGTTTTGCTTAAATTTCTACTAGTAATGACAACAATCAGTGACTTATAGCAGGACTGCTGCGGGCATTCTGACACTGGGGGGGGGGGACTGACTTGGTGTCACTGACATCCCCAGTGACAGCAATACAGTGAGCAGTGCTAATAAAAAGCACTGACACTGTACTAATGGCACTGGGCAGGAAGGGGTTAATGTGAGGGGCAATCAAAGGGTTAACTGTGTGCCGGGAGTGTTTTACTAGGGGGGGTGTACTTTACTGTTTACTGTTTGTAAACAAAATGTCTTCCTCCCTTCCCTGTCAGTGATTGTCAGTAATCACCGGGCGCCGGTGGGTAATTACCAGCTGGGACTCAGTGATTGACATCCGCGGCCATGCGCGCTCCCTACCCAGAAATGCAAAAAATATACACATGATTTTGCGCAGCAGGTGCAGTCCTGTAGCAGTATATCCGCTATAAAGTGGTCCTTAAGCGGATAAACACCTTATAGTTCTCCTTATCAATTGTTGAAGTCTTTGGTTGTTAGGATGCTGGCAGCTAGGTCATAAAATTGCACAATGAAAACTTGTGGCTTTGTGTACTAAAAGGCAGGATTGATCCACCTGCTTGCTTGTATACAGTTTTTGGGCATCCCTGAAGAAGCCTGAAGGCACCCTGGTTAAGAAAGGCTGGTTTAGAGGCAGGAGTGTTTGGAGGAAGAAAAAAAATAATCCAGTGCTAGTGCATTCAGGAGAGGAGCATTTCAGCATAAAAAAACACTGAATGCGCATAAATATGGGTAAACTATATGCTAGGTGCGTTAAGCACTTGAGCGTTTATTAATTGTCTATGCCAATGACATGAAATCCAAATGCCTGACCTGCCTTGCAAAATGCAGCTTTAGGCACATTGTTAACGCTGCTGTTCTCCTGCTTGAAGAAAAGGCATTAAGAGTAGCTGAGCAAATGCCCAGTGTGCATGATGCCTAAATTTGAAGCACTGATCACAGATATATAAAAAGTACCTGCACACAGATAGTGTGTGTTATAGCCTGTATATGTTGCATCCCCAATTTTCACTATACAACTATTACACAAACTGCACCACTTACAGTGTAAACATTTGTGTCATTCTTTTCATGTCAGCAATAGCTGGGAGCAATTTTAGTCCAGCCATTACCTGCTCTTATTCTGTATGCATGGATGCCGCAAAGTAGAAATTCTTTTATCCAGTATGCAGAATGCTGCTATGTGTTAATTCTTTGCATGTTGTTACCACTAGGGAAGTGATTTGTGGGATATGTTCCTATTTGATAAGTGTGCTGTACAACGTTCTATGCTTGGTGAACATCTTTTTATGGTGTGCGTTAAGCCAAGCCCCCTTAAAAACGTAGCCACATCCAGTTTTTGAAGCATTATGTGTATTACATGCCAATCACCTTACAAACTGTTCTCCCAGATTGACATCTCTACATGCATGCATTGTAAGCCATGTATCGGGGTGGGCTCCCCAGGATACAGTGAAGTCACGAACGAGGAAAGCAACCCCAACACCAGCTTTTGTCACAACAGAATTTTACTTAGATGTGGCAAATAAACACAACCACAAATGCCGGAATATACAATAAATTTACATACACTCAGCCCAAAGGGTGAGACCCTGTTGCTATTGAATATACAATAAATTTACATACACTCAGCCCAAAGGCTGAGACCCTTGTTCTGCACAGCACGACGCCTTCTGATGGATGAAGGTAGAAAGTGAAGTAATTTACCTACTGGCGGGCACAACTAAGCTGCCTCACCTTACCTGTTATTACCCTAAAAGAACAAGAATCAGTGTATGGGTGTATGGTATGGGCTAGCCTGCGGTGCAGCACAACAGCTTACAATCTTATACAAATCTACAGTATTCCCCCTCCCATAACTGGTCCTGTAGCATGTGCCTGAGTATTCCTTCTGAGCAAAACGCCAGTCTGGCTTGAGTTTGTAGGATTTTATCAGCTTTCCAATGTGAAATGTCACTTTAAGTTGTGGAGTCCTTCCAATGATCAGTAACAACACTTGTGGCCTGACACAAACAGAGACCCTAACTAACTAACTATAGGCCTGTCTCAGTCATATAGGCGCCAACACTGAAATGAGGTGCATGCACGATCTTACCGACCCGGGTCTGCTTTGCATCCGCTGGTGACTCTGAACAGAACAAATGTCTCTCCACTAAGCATGCAATATCATAGTATATATATTGCTTAGTTCCTCAGCTTCCTATCAGCTTCCTGGAAGCAATCTTCCTTTCTTTGAACAGGGTTAGCGTCTTGAACACCATCAGCTTCACTCAACTGAATTTCTGATTACGGAGGGCTGTCCAAACATCTGTATGGCATCGGATTCTCAGATCACACAGCCCCCCTTCTCTCTCTCAAGCATGGCTGCTCTCCTCTCCTTTTCCTGTTCACTCTCCAAGTGTAAAACCCCACCTCTTCATGAATATAGAAATCTCTATGCAGTCTGAGGCTGTGTTAGAAAAAACAGTGACATCTTGTGGGTAAACTGCAGAATGTCAGTCAGAACGTTTTTAATTTACTTCAATCAGTGTTCAAACAATGAAAGCTGTTTCCCCATCTCACACATGCACCCTTGTCCTACTCCTTCTTCTGGCCTTCAGTGATGGTGTAGACAGGTTGCCTACTGTAGGTAGTTGGTTTTGGCTGCCCAGCCAGGGGGAAGGGGTTAATGTTTTTTCTGTCTTCCGGCCCACCTGTCCAGTGTGATCATAACAAGGAGAGGGGATCGGATCTCGGGCAGTCTACCACTGAATTCTGCTTGGGGAACCACACAAACATTATGTAGAGAATCTCCTGGGACTTGTAGTCCGCTCTGAAGAAACCAAATTGTTGGGACACCATCATCATAGACCCCTACTCCTCTGGACTTGCCACTATTAAACTCTTCCTATGCATGTACGCTGGGGCAGCCACAGTTAGAATTAGTCAGGAAAAGATTCATTGCCTATTTAAATTGTTATGCTCATGTTTTCTCAGTAAAGCCTTTGAAACATTGTCCTGTCTGGTCTGAAGTTATTCTAAAGGGGTGTGTAAAAATAACCGGCACACTACACAGACATATGAAGTTCGGGTCAGTTAAAGCACATTGTGGTATGATGTCAGTCCTTTCAAGAGTTAACATGGTATGCAGGAGTAGCAAGTAGTTTCCAAGAATAATGAGAGACTATTAACCAGTATAAGCAGCTTGTCTTGAAGCATGGTACCAATGCTAGCTGGGGTGTCCTCTGGCAGCGAGGGGGGTGCTGCTTTTGGCTCCTCCCCCATGTTGTTTATATCCCAGAGCAGATGGGGCAGACCAGCATTGCCTTGGCCCTCGGCTTAGCCACCATATACGGGAGAGCAAGAATAACAAAGTACACGCATGAGGTCTGCTCTATGTGCATGGTGGGACCCCAATCTATCACTAGGAGTGAGGTGAAAGAGGTAGGCTGGACGGGTGGAGTGAGCAAGGACTCAGAGTGTCCATTCTAATTGCCAACAGTTACCGTCAAGGTGTGCATTGACACAGAACCAGGAGGTTAGCTGGATTTCAGTTTATTCACTCAGTCTACACGATGTACAGGCCATCTCTAAGTTGGAGGACCACTGTAATGTTGAATTTCCCTGAATGCCCTTGTCCCAGGGCATTGATAAGCATGATACAGCAAAGGTACCCTGTGTGCAGGACAAGTGACCCCGTCCACTGTGTCTAGAGTGGCCCAAAAGAACCCACCCTGAGGTAGGCTTCTTATGTCAACCTACATTCTTGCACTCAACGAGGGGGACATAGAAGCCCCCCCACCCTACAAGGACTTTTTTTTATTTTACTCTGCCCAACTGCTACCAAGCTACAACACACCACTGTTTGATCTGTAACTGCCATGGTGCTGCACATGTGATCAGCTATGACACCAGCCATCTGATGGTTTGACAGTTTAGTTGAGCGCACAAGCAAATGTGACGGTTAACATTCCTGGCATGATGGGAATGTAAACATTTTTTTAAACTGTTAAATCGATGGGCTTAGTTCAGCTTTAGGCCTCGTTCACACCATATGTGCAGAAAATCTGATGTAAACTGACTTGCAGATTTAGCTTGCAGTGACATCAGTAGATTCCTGGGCAGAAAAAATCTGTATGTGATACTAGTATTGTGGTGTGAACAGGGCACATAGAGAACAATTGATTTTGTTGTGCCCTTGCAGAACGCGTGCAGAAAAGCTGGCATCTCTGCACCATAGTGTGAACGAGCCCTTAGTGGGGCAATCTACTGACCATCTCTTCTTGGAAGCTGTCCATGAATGAGAAAAGTTAGAAATGTCTGAACTCAACTTTACAATGAAAAAATATTCCTAACCTATAAACAGAATAAAGGCTGACGTGCAGGGGTGGACTGACAACTCAAGGGGGGGGCAATAGGGGATCATGTTACCCCTGTGTCCTTGCCCAAAATCAAAAAAGCCTATGAAAAAGGTACCAGGGGCATCTCATGGAGTCCCCTACTGACCCCGGGAAGTGCCCGAGCTTCCAAATGGTCAGTCCGCCCCTGCTCACGTGACTGGCATTGTTTCCCTTTATTTAAACACTGTATAATAATTTAGAATGCACATTAAATACAGGTCAAAAAATCCCATTGACCTTATAGTGACCACATGGTGGTTCAGAAAGCGTGTCTGACCTACTTTGTGTTGTGCTGCATTTCACTGAACGCAGAATTTATGCGGTGTGTTTGAACTGCAAGCAAGGCATATTAAAGACTCATAGACGCTACATTTATAGGCGTTTTTTTCTCATGGAAAAATGCAAGAAACTGTAAAGACAAAAACAAGTCTTCTGTGTGTCATGTTCACACCCGAATGCTGTGTTTCTCTGTAGTTCAAATCTGTGTGATTTTATGCAACATGTTTGCATGATATTGCACAGAAATGCATGTGAACCTGCACAAAGGCAATGTACCTCTCACCCACAACAAATAGGTCAGATACCTGTCCGATCTATAGCAGTAATATTGCTACAGGGTGGCACAGTTGCGCAAAATCACGAATATATATATACTTTTGCATTCCTGGGTAGGGGCGGACGTGAGCCCTACCCACGCCGCTATTCGTGGCCTCAGCTGTCAATCACCGAGTCTCGGCCAGTGATTACTCGCCGGCACCTGGTGATCGAGGAACATTACTGATGGAGGGAGAGAACTGTAAGTAAACAATACAGATCTCTCTCCTGTCAGCTACTGTACACTGCTTTGTATGGCTCTGTGTAGCACAGCCATGCAAAGCTTAGTGCTTGCAGTTGAAAGCACACACAGCACGAAGTAAAACAACGCACAGTTAACCCTTTTTTTGACCCAGATGTTAACCCCTTCCTGCCTAGTGCCATTAGTACAAGTTTCAGTGCTTTTTATTAGCACTGATCATTGTATTGGTGTCACTGGGGATGTCAGTGACACCAAGTCAGTTCCCCCCCAGTGCCAGAATGCCAGCGGCAGTCCTGCTATAAGTCGCTGATCACCGCCATTACTAGTAGAAATGTTTTTTTTTTAAATCCCAGTATATATACACCGCCATTTGTAAATGATATAAACTTTCACGTAAACCAATTAATTTACATGTATTGGGATTTTTTTTCTAGCAAAAATACATTTTGGCCTAAATGTATGAAGAAATTATTTTTTTTTTATTTTTTACTGGACCTGTTTAATAGAAAAAATATTATTTTTTTTCCTCAAAATTGTCGATCTTTTTTTTTATAGCGCAAACAATAGAAATCACACAGGTGATATAGCGCAAACAATAGAAATCACACAGGTGATCAAATACCAGCTAAAGAAAGCCCAATTCTTGGAAAAAAGTATGCAAATTTCATTGCATTGCATGACAGTGCAATTGTCAGTTAAAGTAACGCAGTAACATAACACAAAAAATAGCCTGGTCAGGAAGGGGGGGGGGAAATCCTCAGGTGGGCAAGTGGTTTAAAAGAGAACTACTATATGCAGAAAAATGAGAATAAAAATGTATGGAAACACGTATAAAAATGCACAAAGGTGCATTTGACTGCAGGCACATTTTTATGTTTGTTGTAGTGTGAATGGGCCCTAAAAGCAGCCTTCTGGTCTCATGCACACTGGGTGTTCAGCCCCATGAGACCATGGAGGATGGCACAGGCTCTATGAGGGGCTGAACACTGCTGCGCTGAGTAGTACTTGTGTTTAGACAGCATGCACATAGTCAGGGGCGGACTGACAACTCATGGGGCCCCCGGGCAATAGGGGATCATGGGGCCCCTGTGTCCTTGCCCAAACTCAAGCCTATGAAAAAGGTACCAGGGGCATCTCATGGGGCCCTCTACTGACCCCGGGCAGTGCCCGAGTTTCCAAATGGTCAGTCCGCTCCTGCGCAGTGAGGAAAGCCCAGAATACAAGCAGGTGAAGTTAGGCCCTGGCCACATACTACCTATATGTTAGTGATTTAGTTGAGGTCTAAATTGTCCAGTGCTTATCTGTTCCTGTCCTAATTAATCTTTGCTAGCTAGCTTTGGAATGTGCGCACACTGGAAGAGACTCACGCTGACACACAAGTTCAGTCTATGAACACTTCTAGTTTATTATAATGAGAAAGTGAGCTTATATATGCAAAATGATGCAAGAGTCACGTGAGAACAGCATAAGCATTATTGTGATGGATTTGGTAAAATGCCTATTTCGTTTCCTATTGTATATATATATATATACACACTTTTTTTATACACATTTACTTTTATACTTTAATACAATCTCTTTCTTCATATTTATAAATGTTTAGCATGAATATATATGCTGTGTGAATATTTTCTGCCTGCTGGGCTTTGTGGTACTTCAAGAAATCCTTGCTTAAGAAATGTTTGCTCACACGCACCGACCCCCTCCCACCGTGTGATTTGGAAGACAAAAGGAATGTTTTTCTTTCTATAAGATAAGACTTGGAAGAAGATCACACCTATACCATGACGGAGATTGTTTTCGTGTAAAGTGACCAATCAAAGACTAATATAATGCTTATGCAGCGCTCACATGACTCTTGCATCATTTTGCATATATAAGCTCACTTTCTCATTATAATAAACTAGAAGTGTTCATAGACTGAACTTGTGTGTCAGCGTGAGTCTCTTCCAGTGTGCGCACATTCCAAAGCTAGAATGATAAATTAGGACAGGAACAGATAAGCACTGGACGATTCAGTCCTCGACTAAATCATTATATTAGTCTTTGATTGGTCATTTCCACACAAAAACAATCTCCGTCATGCTATAGGTGTGATCTTCTTCCAAGTCTTATCTATAGAAAAACATTCCTTTGTTTCAAGTTGGCACGATGGGAGGAGGTCGGTGCGTGTGAGCAGACATTTCTTAAGCAAGGATTTCTTAAAGTACCACAAAGCCCAGCAGGCAGAAAATATTCACACAACATATGTATTCATACTAAACATTTATAAATATGAAGAAAGAAATAGTATTAAAGTATAAAAGTAAATATGTAGAAAAATGTGTATATATATATATATATATATATTCAATAGGAAACCAAATAGGCATTTTACCATATCCATCACATTAGTACCAAGCATGGATTGTCCAATCACAGCTACTTTCAGCCTCTCATAATTTTACAGCTTGCTGGCAGTGGGGATGAATGGTGTGCCCAGGGGTAGACTGACCATTTGGAAACTCTGGCACTGCCCGAGGGCACGGGGTCAGTAGGGGGCCCCATGAGATGCCCCTGGTACCTTTTTCATAAGCTTTTTTGAGTGTGGGCAAGGACACGGGCCCCATGATCCCCTATTGCCCGGGGGCCCCATGAGCTGTCAGTCAGCTCCTGGGTGTGCCTGTGCCCCTTGTCTGCAACAACACACCAGAGGTAAATATCCAGGGTGCATTTTTTCTTTGAATGCAGCTGTGTGCGTTTTTAATGGATAATGCAAGGTTTCAGAAGAACACCAGTTGACATGAACACTTCCAGGGTTTATGGCTCCTCAAAGCTGGTGTTGAAAAGCTTCCATGTAAAACTCGATAAATTCTTTAGATATCAGCTCACAACACCAACAGTAGTAATCCCCAATGTGTGTGGCTGCAGTGATGTATAGTCGGGCCTGGGTTTTCACACTATCACCAATGTCCGTGCTGTAACTACATTCACTGTTATGGGTCTCCTCACAGAAGACTCAGCACGTCGTCACCAGAGCAAGAAGCAGCAAACTGCGCGCTGTTTTCTATTGGAGCATCTCGTCACGTGACGCCAAGGCTGCACTTGGTGATTGGCCGCACCGCAGTTCTTGGCGCTTTTGGTCACGTGCTGAGGCGCGGAGCTGGGGGTGGAAGATGGCGGACTCGGAGCTGAGGTGCGCAGGTTGCCAACAGATAGTTGGTAAGTTGGCTTGTTCTAACTGCAAGATGACACGGGACGTGTTCATGGTTTGCTATGTATTGCGTGTGAGGGAGCCTGGAGTCTTTCAGAAGTTTAGGTAGCACTGGTAGGGCCTTGTCTTCCCCAGCAGATGAAGAGGTGCGGGTGTCGTCCACAGCTCAGTTTACGCTGGCAATGCATTGATCAAAGTGTGTTCCCCAGCTACAACTACTTTGGGCCCACTTCTTTCTGTCCCCACATAACGCTACCTCCCTGTGATTTTAAGCTATCAAGGAAACACACCTATTACAGTAGAACTAAACGACTTTTGTTTGCATTTTGGAAAAAAAAGGGGGGGGGGGGGTTATATCCACTGCCAGTTTTTGTTTTCCATCTGTGTCCTATATGGGAAATTTCTCTTCACTTCCTGTCTCATAGTCAAGGCAGAAAGTGAGAGGTAATCCCAGTGCGAGTGAAGTAATCAGTGGCGTCCAGAGGCAGGTGCGGCACGCATTGGGTGACACCGACCGCACGGGGGATCGCCGGCTTTCTTTACAACTTACCTTTTTTTGGAGCAGGTCCGTTGTCACCCCGTACTGGTTGCATGCTGACGATCCCCGCAGGATGGATCGGATCTGTGGATTGGGGAGCATAATGGATCGGACTCCGATCTATTATACTCAATCCACAGATCTGAAGCATCCTGCGGGGATCCTTAGCTTTCTTTACAACTTACCTTTTCTTGGAGCGGGTCCGTTGTCACCACGTACTGGTTGCATGCCGACAATCCCCGCAGGATGGATTAGATCTGTGGATTGGGGAGCATAGTGGATCGGACTCCGATCTGTTATACTCAATCAGCAGATCTAAAGCATCCTGCGGGGATCATTGGCTTTCTTTACAACTTGCATTTTCTTGGAGCGGGTCCGTTGTCACCTCGTACTGGTTGCATGCCAATAATCCCCGCAGGATGGATCGGATCTGCGGATTTGGGAGCATAATGGATTGGACTCCGATCTATTATGCTCAATCAGCAGATCTGATCCATCCTGCGGGGATTGTCGGCTTTCTTTACAACTTACCTTTTCTTGGAGTGGGTCTGTTGTTACCCCATATTGGTTTCATGCCGACGATCCCTGCAGGATGGATGGGATCTGTGGATTGGGGAGCATAATGGATCGGACTCCAATCCATTATGCTCAATCCGCAGATCTGAACCATTCTGCAGGGATCGTCGGCATGAAACCTATATGGGGTGACACCGGACCCACTCCAAGAAAAGGTAAGTTGTAAAGAAAGCCGACAATCCCCGCAGAATGGATTGGCTCTGCGGATTGAGCATAATGGATCGGCGTCCGATCCATTCTGCTCAATCCGCACATCTGATCCATTCTGCGGGGATCGTTGGAGGGGGTGTCACCAAGTGTTACCACATCGGGTGACGCCAACCCTAGGGACGCCTCTGGAAGTAATCAGTGGTTGTCACCAGAGCTAGTGTTCCCATTGGATGATTTCCCTTCTATTATTCTGGAGGCAACCCAAAGTTTGGGCTTTACTTTTAGTGATAAGTCAGCAGGACAGAGAGAGGGTGAGTCTCCCTAATGGAGACACAGGCAGTCATAAATCCCAGACAGGGGTTCTAATCCCTCCAGAATTGGTTGTCTTTTGTTATAAAGTGGGCTTCAAAAGTGAAAAGCAGCAGGGTGCTTGTTTTGTGTGTGTGTGTTTTTTTTTTTTTTTTTATTACATTGGTATTCTGCCATGCTGCTTAAAGCTGAGTTCCACCTGGAAGTAAAAAAGTCAGCAGTTACTAAAAAAGCTGTAGCTGCTGTCTTTTAAAATACAGCCACTTACCTGTCCCTCGGTACAGTGGTGTTCTCACCACGGCTGGATTCACCGGCTGTCTTCTTTTCCTGGTGCCAGCATCTTCATTGTGGGCAATCAGCTGTGACAGCTTGCTGCTTCACAGTCGGGTGCCCACTGCGCATGCGCGAGAAGCACTGCGCTTTGTGGGGGAGGACAAGTGGAGTTTTTTTAGTTGAAGTTTCACTTTAAAGTTTTTTTTTCTGTTTTTGTTTTTGTTTTTTGTAAAGTCTCTATCTACACTATATTGCCAAAAGTATTGGGATGCCTGCCTTTACACACACATGAACTTTAATGGCATCCCAGTCTTAGTCCATGGGGTTCAATGTTGTTATCCCACCCTTTGCAGCTATAACAGCTTCAACTCTTCTGGGAAGGCTGTCCACAAGGTTTAGGAGTGTGTCTATGGGAATGTTTTACAATTCTTCCAGAAGCACATTTGTGAGGTCAGGCACTGATATCGGACAAGAAGGCCTGGCTCGCAGTCTCCGCTCTAATTCATCCCAAATCTGTTTTGTCAGGTTGAGGTCAGTCAAGTTCCTCCACCCCAAACTCACTCATCCATGTCTTCATGGACCTTGCTTTGTGCACTGGTGCACAGTCATATAGGGACAGGAAGGGGCCATCCCCAAACTGTTCCCATAAAGTCGGGAGCATGAAATTGTCCAAAATGTCCTAGTATGCTGAACCCTTAAGAGTTCCCTTCCCTTCACTGGAACTAAGGGGCCAGGCCAAACCCCTTAAAAACAACCATAATCCCCCCTCCACCAAACTTTACACTTGGCACAATGCAGTCAGGCAAGCACTGCTCTCCTGGCAACACCAAACCCAGACACGTCCATCGGATTGCTAGACAAAGAAGTATGATTCGTCACTGCAGAAAACATGAACACGTGTCCACTGCTCTAGAGTCCAGTGGCAGCGTGCTTTACACCACTGCATCTGACATGTTGCACTTGGTGATGTAAGGCTTGGATGCAGCTGCTCTGTCATGGAAACCCATTCCATGAAGCTCTCTATGCACTGTTGTGCTAATCTGAAGGCCACATGAAGTTTGGAGGTCTTTAGCTATTGACTCTGCAGACAGTTGGCGACTTCTGTGCACTTCAGCATGCGCTGACCCGTTCTGTCATTTTACGTGGCCTACCACTTGGTGGCTGAGATGCTGCTGTTCCCAGTTGCTTCCAGTTTGTTACAATACCACTAACAGTTGACCGTGGAATATGTAGTAGCAAGGAAATTTCCCGTTTGGACTTGGCAAATGGCTCCCGCTGCTGTCAAACCAGGGAGAAAGAGCAGCACTGGATGATGGGCACAGATACAGGAGTCGGGTAAGAATTGTTTTGTGGGGGATGGGAGCAAACAGGGTGTGTCCCTTTTTTTTTTTTTTTTTTTTTTTTTTACACCCTAATGCAGGTAATGCTTTAAGGTAAAAAAAAAATTTGGAACCACTTTAATAGACCATTTACCAATTATTTTCTATGGTGTCAGTTTGCAGCACTACTTACAGAGCACTGCTGTGCAGCCTGGCTAGTTGCGGTGCAAATGCAACACACATTCTATACACACATCACAATGCTGCTGTAAATAACTTGGGCTTAACTTGCATTTGGTTGGAGGTAGTAAAAACATGAAATTGAGCAACATTTTTACCATTCCCCAACTGCTGCCACTCAAGTTGCAATGGCAGAGAATGAGGATGTACACATAAAAAATTTGTTCTGACGCATTTGGCAGGTAGTTCCGAATGGGGCTGCCCCACAACCATGTGCAGCGCATGTAGTTGTGGCACAGTGATGCTTGTTTTTAGGGGTTAAAACCCCCTTATAAAAAGCGTTTAACTATGAAAGGTTATACTTGCCTGTTGTGTGCTTTGATATTTCATAGAAAGGTCCCTCAAATCTTCTCATATGACAGTCCCCCACTGGCACTGACCTCTTCTCCTTTCTTCTCCTGTAGCAAGCTGGGTGCTAAGGTGGCACCTGTGCATGTACGCTCTTGAGTCGGGCTGTGTTTGTCCATAGATGCACACAGTACCGGTAAACAATGCTTTCACTCCTATATTATAGGAGCTTGACTTATAGCAGCAGGCACCTATTAGTTACTCCAGTGAAAGCAGGAAATAGAGACACTGCTGGAGCAGTGTCAGGGAGGGAGCTTGGTAAGTGGTTTTGGGTGAAGGAGTGGTGGTGGGTTAAGACAGGTACTGGTGTGTGCTTCCTTTTTTTTTTTTTTTAAATAAACCTTAACGCAGGACTCCAGGCAAAAACTTCTTTATATGTCATTGTTGCTGATTTCTTGCCTTCACTGAATGTTATCCATCTTCTGATTCATTCAGTTGCTCTGAAATAGCCTATTCATTTTCAAATCATTAATTCTATTTAGTTTCCTGTTTGTAAGACTGATGACTGCTATGTCTCCCTATTCCCCAGCCACTGGTCTTGGCACATCCCTTCTGTAGTTCTTTGTGCAGGAAGCAATGATTTAATTCAGCCCCAATTGCAGTGGTGGGCAGAACTAGACTCTCAGATACATTCAGCATGTATGAGCCTAATGTACTCGTCCACATTCTCTACAATTCCCTGTGGTTGAAAGGGAACTGTAGTTTCCTTTTACTGCAGAGGAAGAATAGGATATGGTGTAATCCCTGCTATTACTCCTCCTTGGCAGAGCAGATTCTGTTATCTTTTGAATTACAGAAAGGTTAAATTCAGTTAGCTGATTCAAACATGTGCGGGGAGGATTGAAGCTCAGGTTTCACAGCTAATTGATACAATAGTTGATCACCAGTTCATCAGGTTCAGGACAGGATTAGCTCTCAGGATTATCCTGTTCACACATTCAGAAATGGTTCCCATAGAAGTCAATAGCCTGTAATCCGCACCTGAAAAGGACCACACTGCTCAGAAATTGTACATGACTTTCAAACCACATTCAATCTGCACCGCCAGTGCATCGGACATATGTGAACAGGCACCATAGGAAGCAATGTTTTTTTCACATGCCATGCGGATTGGATGCAGTTTAACCGCGTCCCACCTGGCCAGGTAGGAGTTTCGCCGTTCTGAGTGGACGTTCAGGAACGTCCTTCAGAACATGCGTGTGGCCTCGTTGCTGCGCGCTCTCGTAGCTGCGTGCTCTTGGTGTGCCTGTGTCCCTTGGACACAGTGCAACACCGCTCGGCAAAAGGGCCCTCTGATGGCTATGTCCAATCACAGCCGTCATGTGATTTCAACGGATTCTGAGGAGAGTCCAACCAAAGAGATTCAGGAGATCTGAGAAGGAACAGGCATCCACCAGTAGCACAGTGGAGAGTACAAGCAGCGCAGCACTCCCAGAAGATAGGCAGGCATCCAAGAGTAATTCCATTGTCCTGGTGCTCCAGGGCCTTCAAAATTGTGATAGGTAGTCACAAATGAGATGTGTAATTTATACCTCCAGAACACCTGTAGGTCCTACTTGGATGTTGGACCTCTGTATGTAGCCAGGCTGTGGAAGTCTTTCACATGTGGTATCTCAGGAGCAGCAGAATCTGTTGGGGTGAAACTGCAAGTATGCATATGCTGTGTGAGGGGAATAACCTGTTAATATAACAGTTGTGTGAAAAAACCCTAATTTTATTTACTTCATTTTCCAAAGAATTGTGGAAAAAAATTACAGGTTCAAAAAACTCACCATGCATCTTACTGAATACCCTGGAATGTCTACTTTCCAAAAAGGGGTAATTTGGGGGGTATTTGTACTGTCCTGGCTTGTTAGTGTCTCAAAAAATGAGATAGGCCATCAGAACATCAGGTGTGTTACATTTTCAATGATCGGTAATATAGTTTGTAGACTCTATAACTTTCACACAGACCAAATAATACACAACCATTAGGACAGAAACAATTCAGTACTGTCCGTGATACTTTTTTTATTTGCACTATCATACAATTTTGAGGACAAGCTTTCGGGAAGTGTCCCCTTCTTCAAGGTCCAAGCAGTACTGTTACAAAGTTTTAGCAGAATGTTAGAAGATCTGTGGGGACTGAGGGAAAAAAAAAGAGAAAGAAACACAAGCCTAGGGTTAGCCTACAGGTAAGACGCAGCAAAGCAAAAGCAAAGACTGGGGGGGGGGATAGCACTCACAGAGGGAGTCATAAATATGTTGGATAATGAAATTATCATTGATCAACACTTTTCATCCATCAATCAAACTAAAAATGGAATACTCAGACACACAGGTCAACTTCCTAGACACCACAGTATACATCAGGGATGATACACTTCACACCTCAACATACAGGAAACCCACTGACAGATGCAACTACCTCCACAGTTCCAGCTTCCACTCCCAACAGACGAAAAGCGTGCCATCATACACAGTCAGGCCATTAGATACCACCGAATATGTTCTGACCCAAAAGACAGAGATAAACATCTCGGGACACTAGCAGACTCCTTCCATAAGACAGGTTACAAGGACAAAACTATCAACACCAGCATAAACACAGCCTTGAGAACACGAAGAGAAAATCTGCTTCAGTACAAAGAGAAAAAAACAAACAACCGTGTACCTCTAGTAACCACATACAACCCAGCACTAAAAGGAATAAGAAAAATAATCAAAGATTTACGACCCATCATAACAGAGGATGGAACTCTGAAAGAAATATTCCTGCAACCCCCAATACTGGCCTTCAGACAACCCCCCCCCCCCCCCCCAACCTCAGAAATAAACTAATCAGTAGGAAACTTCCTTCTGATTATGAGGTCACAAATAATGGAAATGAACCCTGTAATAAAAAACGCTGCAAACTGTGCAACCAAATCAATCCATCAAAAATTGTCAGACACTCAAAAGGGATCTTCAATATCTCTGGCTCATACAGCTGCACCTCCAGTAATGTTGTGTTCCTTATCCAGTGCAGAAAGTGTAGCAAAGGATCTTATGTTGGAGAAACAGGACAGAAGTTGCAAACAAGGATGAATCTGCACAGACATACCATCAAGGAACATAAAGAAGATGACCTTTGCACACCTGTAGGACACTATTTCATACAACCAGACCATATTATGGAAGACCTCAATGTTTTAGCTCTTAAAGGAAATTTCTAATCCGTTCAGGAAAGAAGAAAAACTTTTGAAATAAGAATGATAATTATATTTGACACAAGAGATGACGGCCTTAATTTGGACATGGGTTTCCTCAATCATTATCCAACATATTTATGACTCCCTCTGTGAGTGCTGTCCCCCCCCCCAGTCTTTGCTTTTGCTTTGCTGTGTCTTATCTCTAGGCTAACCTTAGGCTTGTGTTTCTTTCTCCTTTTTTTTTTTTTTTTTTTTTCTTCTCAATCCCCACATATCTTCTAACATTCTGCTAAAACTTTGTAACAGTACTGCTTGGACCTTGAAGAAGGGGACATACCCCGAAAGCTTGTCCTCAAAATTGTATGTTAGTGCAACTAAAAAAAGTATCACGGACAGTACTGAATTGTTTGTGTCGCAAGTGCACTAATACAACTACAATCACCACAAGCACAACGATTAGGATTATTTTTACCAAAGCAATGTAGCAGTATACATTTTGACCCAAATTTATGAAGAAAAATTACTTATTTGCAAGAATTTCTAACAAAGAAAAATGTGTGTGGGTTTTTTTTATTTTTATTTTTTTTTTATTTTTCGGTCTTTTTTAATTTACAGCGCAAAAAATAAAAAAAAATGCTAATTAAATACAACCAAAATAAAGCATTATTTGTGTGGAAAAAAAGTACAAAAATTTCATTTGGGTACAGTGTTGCATGGCTGAATAATTATTCAAAGTGTGAGAGCACTGAAAATTGGTCTGGGCAGGAAGGGGGTAAAAGTGCCCGGTATTGAGGTGGTTAAGCTGCATCTAATCTGCATATATGTGAACCGGCACTTACCCCTGGTTCACATCTGTGTGGGTGGTGCTGCTGCGGATCCACACACAAATCCATACAGCCGCACAGAGGAATGAGGACCCGCGGGCAGGTGCCATTAATTCTAATGGCATGCTGTCTGCACTAGAAATTGCAACCGTACTGGGCACCTCACTTCCCATGCAGGCTGAGTTTTCCGAAGAAGTGCAGGGACTTCTTCCCTGTGTGTCCTTGGGTACGGGAGTCCATTCAAGTGAACGGGCTCTCGTGTCTGCGCACGACACGGCCCACAGGAACGCGGAGATGTAAACCTAGCCTTAGACTTTTCTCCCAAATGGCAAGGATTTTCAATATGTTTTTAACTGTTTAGTGTTGTGTAGAGGTGCGTAGTAATGTGTTGTGGTTTTTTTTTTGCCTATCTCTGAGTTCTTCTTTTAGATTGCAGACAGTGTGACATCATGCTGGTCCCGGATAAATGGCCAGGCGGCCATCTTGCTGCCATGCTGCCACCTACTGTCCGTTGGACCTGTCACCAATCCCCCATCACTGCATGGGCAGTTAACACTTCTTTATGCTATCCAAAATGTAAAAATAATTTTTTGGCTAAAGTTACTTAAATATGTACCTGTTCCAACTTACAGAAAAATTCAGCTTAAGAACAAACCTATGGAAACTATCTTGTCCACAACCCAGGGACTGCATGTGCATAGTTGGTGTACAACACTTCCCCAGAATGCAGTTTACTGCTTGTGTGATTGGCTAACTGATTTTCACAGAAGTCTGCAGTAAGTCCTGTTTGACAGGGTCTTCAGCTAGTATAAGAAGAGTGTGAAAAGCAAGCTTTTAAAAGCATTCCCAGAGCTTTCAGCAAGCTTTGTTAAGCATTTAAAGTGTCCTGCTGTGCCAGTTTTTAACTGCTGAACACAGATCCTAATAAGAGAGCTGATTGTCACGTTAAATAAGCTGCTATCGGTCCGCAGCACTACTAGAAGCTTGCTGCAATCCTGCTAAAGCCTGCTAGCTGCTTGTTTAACCACCTCAATACTGCTGTATGTACATATATGTACTAGTATTGAGGTGGTTATATCAGGATTGTGACTGCAGCTACAGTCATTCTGGGTTTTTTTTTTTTTTCCCCCTACAGCTTTTGATTATCTGCAAAATAAAAGTAATCCTAGTGGCTATACAGCTGCTGGAGTACTTTTTACTAGTGGCAAAAGGTGAGGGGGCACAGTAAGGATGCCACTGGCGGCATCAACTGCTGACCACAGTGAGAGGAACTGATCTTGTTCCTCCCTCTGTGTGATATCAGAAACTGGAAATGACATGTTGTTCATCCCTTGTGATAGCAAAAAAATAAATTAAAAGTGCACCCCACCCATCCCATGCTTGTGCACAAAGGTGAACACACACTGGTCTCGCACGAATAATTAGACAGCAATCGCATCATGTGAGGTATCACCATGAATGTCCCAGTGAGAGCAGTAATTCTAGTGCCAGACCTTTGTGCAGTTCTAAAGTGGTAACCTGTAAAGCATCACCTGTGGATAATTTAATGTACTGTACTTTGTCGCTGTTTTACAGGCGTGCACAATTTTAAAGCATGACATTTTTTATATTTGCTCAGCGTAACATCTTTTAGATTTTTTGCCAAAAGGTGTACTGTGTTTTTGTGCTCACTAAAATTCATTAAAGTGTATTTTGCCCCAAAAACTTGCATTTAAAAAACTGCTGTGTGACGGTGCATCGAAATAAAAATTCTGGTTTTTAAAAATATGTATTTTGCAAATGCACTTTAATGAATAGCAAACACAATATATATCCCAATTTTTTTGTAAAATATGAAAGATGTTGCATTACGTAAATACCCAAAATGTCATGCTTTTAAATTGTGCATGCTCGTGAAATGGCACCAAACTACGGTACTTTAAAAATCGCTATGGGCGATGCTTTAAAAATTTTTTATAGGCTACCAGTTTAAAGTTACAGAGGAGGTCTAATGCTAGAATTACTCATGTGTGATTTAAACACCATTTACATATGTGGGCGTGGCTTAAGTATGTGTTCACTGAGCACGAGCATGGGGGCACTTTAACCATTTTTTTTTTTTTACTGTTTGTTTTTTTTTTTAAATCACTTATTCCTATCACAAGGAATGCAAACATCCCTTGTGCTAGAAATAAACAGTGACAGGATGTCTTTATGGAGAGACCTGGGGTCAATAAAACTCCACATCTCTCCTCTACAATGTAAAGCATGAGAAAAATTCCTTGTTTACGTGGTTCCTGAACCGGAAGTGACGTAATGATGTCTCTCTGGTCCTTTAAGGGCATAGAGATAAGTGAAGGCCATCTTTCCTTCACTGATCTCTATGCCCTGCGTCAGGATTGTTGAATGAGTTCTCGGGTATATGATCTGATTTAACAGGTGTATTTGACCTTCTGACCTGTTTCCATTGGGTTTTACATGCCCATAAACTTATATAAAAAGGCAAAACCCCATTGAAATAAAAGCCATTAACACCGGTCCTTACACAGTGCATAAAATAGAAAAGAAAATCTCTGTGTAACCAGGACAAAATGATTAAAAACAGTTATTTGCAGATGTGTCAAGACCAAACTAGAAATCTTGGAGGGGTTGCACAGCTACTTTAGGGCCAGCCAGGAAGGTTTACGCAAGAAAGCTTTGCGTGTTAACCACTTGCCGTCCAGAGGATTTACCCCCCTTCCTGACCAGGCCGTTTTTTGCGATACAGCGCTTTGTTACTTTAACTGACAATTGTGCGGTCATGCAATACTGTACATAAATTAAATTTGTCTTTTTTCCCCTACAAATAGAGCTTTCTTTCGGTAGTATTTGATCACCTGTGCGTTTTATTTTTTGCGGTATAAACCAAAAAAAGACTGATTTTGGAAAAAAAATTATATATTTTACTTTTTTGCTATAAGACATCCAGTAAAAAATTAAAAAAAAAATTTCATCCTAAATTTAGGTCAAAATGTATTCTGCTACATATCTTTGCTAAAAAAAAATCCCAATATGTTTAAATTGATTTACAAGAAAGTTATACTGTCTACAAATGGCGGTATGTATACTGAAATTTTTGTTTACTAGTAATGGCGGTAATCAGCAACTTATAGCGGGACTGCGGTGGGTATTCTGACACTGGGGGGAAACTAACTGCCACTGACATCCCCACTGTCAGTAATACAGTGAGGAGTGCTAATAAAAAGCACTGACACTGTACTAAAGGAGGAAGGGGTTATCATCTGGGGCGATCAAAGAGTTAACTGTGTCCTGTGGTGTTTTACATAGTGTGCTGTGTTTTATTATGCAGACAAGCTGCTCTGTATTGCTCTGCTGTGCAGAGCAATACAAAGCAGCCTGTTCATACTGACGGGAGAGATCTGTGTTTACATACAGACCTCTCCCCTGTCACCTCCGCGGATGATCAGAGTCCTGGCTGAGAATAGTTGGCCTGGACCCGGTGATTGACATGCTGAGGAGCCAATAGCGGTGCAGGTAGGGAGTGCCCCTACCCCGCAATGCAAAATCACGTATATATACGTGATTTTGTGCATCCCTCCTGCCCTGTAGCGGTACTTCTGCTATAGGGCAGTCGGAAAGCGGTTAAAGGCGAAGCTCACCAAAAAATGCACACGTTTTTGCAGGGAAAAAAATGTACATATGTTTTTGTTTAAAAGGAACCTGCAAAACATTGCACTCGCGATTAGTGGATCCTGGGTGAAATTCTAGGCTCCTCAAGACTCTTCCTCCAACTCCTGTTTTGTATGAAGGTACAGGATTTCAGTTGGAGAGCTGGAGAAGGTGTCAGTGGGCTGCAAGGGTGGCGATTACTTTTGAGAACTAGAGTCTGACTGCTATGGTGCCAGATGTGACTTTGTAGTTAATTTATTCATGGATTGTTGTGATTGACTCATTTTAAAAAATGACAGCGGTTGCCGGGGAGAAAACTGCAACACATGCTTAGCTACATGTTATGCCGTAAATACAGGTGTAACATGTTAGGTGGACATGAAATCAGTGGAATTTAATGCTGCATTCACACCTGTATGATGTGTTGTGCTGTTTTAGTACCCTTTTCATACTACTGCATAGGGAAGCCTAATGATATAAATGGGCTTCTGTATGCTTGACAAAGTGGCTCCTTTTTACCGTGTTGTGTGACAAAATGTGGGATTGCTGTCCGTGTTTGGGATGGTGTTAAGAAATGAGACCGCAAATGCGTTGAGTATTTTTAGCGCATCAAAAAAACAAAAACGTGGCCGTAACGTGTTTCTGCCAATGTTTCCGGAATGCCTAGGTGCGAATGTAACCTTAGCCTTTCAACACACACACACTTGCAAAACCCTTCTCGTTTTACCTGGCAGACTGAAGTTTTTTTGTTTTTCTTATAGGACTTTGTGTAGAAACTCGGTGTGGACATTACGTCTGTCATGAATGCTCTTGTAAGATGGAGGAATCAAATGTCCCATGTCTAATATGTGAGGTAACAAAATAACAGTGCAATTTATTGTTAATGTTATGATTGGTGTTAAAAATTTGGGATAACAATTTAGTATTAACTGTTTGGAGTTTATAGTACTGATTATGCAAACAAATTGCAAAATATATTAACTGAGGTATGGCCTCAACCCCTTCGTGAGAAAGGTAAAACAAAAATGAGTGCCTGAAAGTTTTACAACTTTTACATGTTAGTAAAACTGGTACAAAATAGTAACAATTTAGCTGTATACAGGTGTGTGGAAATTTTATAAAAAAAAACTACTTGTTCAAGGGGCTAAATTGGGATCCCAATCTACTTTTCCCTCATGACTATCTACTTTTCCCTCATGACTATCTACTTTTCCCTCATGACTATCTACTTTTCCCTCATGACTATCTACTTGTCTTGATAAAAAAAAAAAAAATATGAAGGGTTTGTGTTTTTATTAGGCGGAGATGCTTTTGGGATGTCTGGGCTTTTAAAAACAAAAGGGGCTTTATGGTGACTTAGACATTGGTCACATCATTCCAACTTTGAAATCGTGCAACTTTGATTTCAAAGTAGAATGTCAGTGCGACTTCAGGTGCAATTTGCAGGACAGATGTCTATGCAAGTTGCACCTGAACTTGCAAAAAGTAGTGCATGCACTACTTTCAACATCGATGCGACTCTGACCAAGTCAGAATTGCACCAATATGACCTCTTCAATTGCTGACAACACGGTACGACTTGTCATGCGTTTTGAAACGATCAAATCGAATGACAAGACGCACTGGTATGACCGGGCACTTAAGCTTTTAATGTTTTCAACATTGCGCTGTTTATGTCCTATTCACCTCCCTGCCTGTCTCCAGCACCACACCCAGGGACTAGCAGGGAGGGGAGAGACCTTGCAGTGTGATAAGCACCGATTGGGTGCTTTTCAGGATAGGGGAATGTCGGGCTCTTTTAACGCTCAGCAGAAGTGCATCTGCTGAGCGAGTAAATAAGGTGCAGTCCCAATGAGGAGAAAACCTTTATTCCTTCAGGTTACCCTTACACGAAAACACATGGGTGCTCAGTACTAGCACCTGCTGAGCAGTTCAAGTTCTAGTGTTTGCTTCGTTCACACCTGGGCATTTTGGGATTACAGCAAAATCACTGCGAATTCTGCTCAGAATTTAAAAAAAAAGCACTAAAACCCAGGTTCAGGTGTAATTTTCAGTGGCACCTAAAACAGTGCTGTTTTGCTGTAATTGTCACACGATTTACTAGGCAATCGTGGCAAGTCACATTTCCTGAAACTTGTTGCCCAAAAAGGAGCAGGGGCTTCTTATGGGCGACAAGGTCACGCGATGTGAGTTGTTGCAATTGTGCAATTTACTGCGCAGCAATTCTCATCTCGTGAAGCTTGTTGCCCCAAATAGGAGCTTCTTTTCGGTGACAATCTTCACACAATGCGATTTGCCACATGACAATGGCATCAAAACTGTACCATGTTTTAGGTACCATTGAAAATACACCGCGTTCCAAATTATTATGCAAATTATATTTTTCTCATTTACCTAAATAATTGATGTAAATAAGTCAGCATAATTCTCATGTTATCAACTATTAAGAGTACAATTCACATTTTATTGAACAAACCTCCTAATGATAACAGTATTTTTTTTAAACCTAAACTTACAATGCACTGTTCCAAATTATTACGCATGGTAAGTTTCAAAACACTTTATAGTTTGTAAAGAACTGAAAATTGTCATTTGTTGTGTTTGCAGCATATTTACTGAAATCAAAAGCTATTTCAATCAAACTTTTAACATTTTAACTTTTTAAACATTTTAACAGGTCATGTTACATAGGACACCTTATTTGATAGCAGCTTCACAAGTCTTGCATCCATTGAACTTGTGAGTTTTTGTACAGTTTCTGCTTGAATTTGTTTGCCAGATGTCAGAATAGCCTCCCAGAGCTGCTGTTTAGATGTAAACTGCCTCCCACCCTCATAGATCTTTTGCTTGAGGATGCTCCAAAGGTTCTCAATAGGATTGAAGCCAGGGGAGGATGGAGGCCACACCATGACTTTCTCTCCTTTTATCCCCATAGCAGCCATTGATGCAGAGGTATTCTTTGCAGCATGAGATGGTGCATTGTCATGCATAAAGATGATTTTATTACAGAAAGCATAGTTCTTCCTTCTGTACCAGGGAAGAAAGTGGTCAGTCATAAACTCCACATACATTGCAGAGGTCATCTTTACATCTTCGGGGACCCTAAAGGGCCCGACCAGCTCTGTTCCCATGATTCCGGCCCAAAACATGATTCCGCCACTGCCTTGCTGATGTTGCAGCCTTGTTGGAACAGGGTGGCCGTCCACCAACCATCCACTACTCCATCCATCTGGACCATCCAGGGTTGCATGGCACTCATCAGTGAACAGGACTGTTTGAAAATTAGTCTTCATGTATTTTTTCTGCTTGTGAGCATTGGTTAGTGGTGGCCGAATAGAAGGTTTATGCACAGTTGCAAGACTCTGGAGGACTCTACACCTTGATGTCCGTGGGACTCCAGAGGCACCAGCAGCTTTAAATATCTGTTTGCTGCTATGTAATGGTATTTTCCCTAGTCATCTTCTAGGACAGCTCACTTGAGAGATAGGGCTCCTCCCAGGAAACACCCGCTCCACCTTTTTTTCCCTTTATAGGCGTCCTCTCTCCCATTGGCCCCCAGTTTTAGTGTTTCCTCCGGCCAGGAAGGAGCTACGCCCGTTTTTTATTTTTAGTCTGGGCTCTCTGGCGGAGTACAGAGGGTCCCTGGCTGAGGCCCCCCCCTTCCTCCAAGCGAGGCAGGGGCCTTGTGAGGGGGGGACCTTTCAGCCAGATTCATCCTGGAGTGCCCTTTGTAGGGTGGGGGCGTCGGCCCCAGATGGTCCCAGCGGGGCTCTCCAGGGGGGTAGAGCCCGCTCCGCCGACCGAGGCATTGGTGCCTTTCCCTGCGGGGGTTTCAGGTAAGTCTTACCTGCTCCTGGATCCCGGCAGCATGGCCAGGAGGCGCGGCTGTGGAAGGTCTGGACGCTGCGAACGCGTCACTTCCGGGCGCCGGGTGACGTCACTTCCGGCGCAGGAGCATGGAACGGCCGTGGAAGGAACCCGTGCCACGGCCGCTTCTCCACCGGCGGCCGTGAGAGGGAGGTCGGCAAGGGGGGATCGCAGGGGGGGCGGAGCCCACCAGCCCCTGAAAAACCGCCGCACCAAGGCGGAGTCTGCGGCAGCATGGAGGCAGATCTGTCAGGAGCGGGGGAGGCCTGCAGTAAGGTAAGGGCCTTTGTTTGGCCACTCTTCTTTATTTCCCCCCCTCCCCCCCCCCCCGGGAGAAAGAAGCTCCTTGTGAGCAGAAAAAGAAGTGTGCCACTTGTAGGAAGAAACTGGCGAGCTCCTGGAGGAAGCAGCTCTGCCAGGGGTGTATAGACAAGCTCATCAAGAAGGAGTCTGGATCTCTTTTTACAGACTTCCTACAGAATATGACGCAAGTGATGTCCAAGACATTTCAAAGCTTCAGGGAACAGAAGCCGGGGCCGGCCCAGGATGAGCCCCAACCGGGCACTTCAGGCAGCACCCAAGGGGGGAAAAAGAGGAAGCTAGACAAGGTAGCGACTGTAAGGGACTGGGAAGAGGCCGAACAGTCGGACACCTCAGATTCGGAGGAGGGTGAGATTGAGGCTCAGGGCCCAAAGGCAGACGGGTTCCTTTTTCAGGTGGAAGACACGGAGGATCTGTTAAAGGTGATCTACGAGACCCTGGATCTGGAGGAGGAACAGCAGGACCTCTCTCTCCACGACCAACTGTACGTAGGGCTACAGGCAAAAAGCAGCCGTACATTCCCAGTGCACCCTGCCCTATGGTCCACGATCAGGAGAGAATGGGAAGAGCCGGAGAAGAAGGCTTTCCTTCCCAAGAACCTCGAGACGTTTCCCCTTTAAGGAGGAAGATGCCTCGGTTTGGGAGACTTGCCTGAAGCCAGACGCCCCTCTCTCGAGGATCTCGAAGGAAACGGACCTGTCCTTTGAAGACGGTGGGTCCCTAAAGGACCCGATGGATCGGAAAGCGGATGCGTTCCTGAAGAGGGCATGGGAAGCGTCCGCAGTAAATTTCAAACCTGCAGTGGCGACGACCTGCGTGTCCAGAACCCTGGATGTGTGGTTGGGGCAGCTCCGTTCGCATCTGGAACAAGGCACCCCGGGGGAAGAGATTCTGAAATCGCTGCCGGTGCTGGAGAAAGCGGTAGCCTTCATCGCGGACGCATCAGCAGAGACCATCAGACTCTGCTAGATCTACAGCGCTCATAAACACGGCGAGGAGGGCTATCTGGCTGAAATCTTGGCAGGGGGACCTGGCCTCCAAGTCTAAACTCTGTGGCCTGCCGTTTAAAGGAAAACTCCTTTTTGGCTCGGAGCTGAATTCAGTCCTGGAAAGGTCGGCCGACAGGAAAAAGCTTCCCGGTCCCCAGCAGGCAGGTTGAACGGAAGGGGTTTCGCCCATCCAGGCGATACACATCGAGGGAAGCTAGGTTCCAAACCCAGCGCCCAGGCTGGGGCGCGAGAAGAGGCAGGAACGAGCCGAGAGGCAGGGGAGGGTTCCTCTTCAACCCAAGCCAGAATAGACCCAAAACCCAGCCGAAGTGACTGGAGAGGCCAGGTGGGAGCGAGGCTGGGGCGCTTCCACACACAATGGCTAAGGATAACCCAGAACACCTACATTCTGGAGGCCATTCACAGGGGGTACAGAATAGAGTTCACAAGGGCCCCCCCTCAGAGATTCTTTGCAACACCCCTGCCAAAGGACAGGGCCATGGCAGATGCATTGGTGGACCTCCTACAGAATATGCTCAGTCAGAACGTAATCTGCCAGTTGAAAGAAGAGGAAAGGGGAAGTGGATTCTTCTCCCATTTCTTTCTAAGGAAAAAACCGTCAGGTACTTACAGGATGATATTGAATCTGCGGAAGGTGAACGAGTTCGTGAGGCCCAGCAAGTTCCGTATGGAATCCATATACACGGTGAAGGAACTCCTATCACCTGGGGTGTTTATGGCCTCGATAGATCTGCAAGACGCATACCTGCATGTCCCGATAAGAGAAGAATCCAGGAGATTCCTGAGGTTTGCGCTGGAAGGCGAAAAGGGTCCTGTGCTATTTCAGTTCAACACACTCCCCTTCGGCCTGTCGTCGGCCCCGAGGATATTTACCAAGATTCTAGCGGAGCCTTTAAGAGTCTTGAGACTGGAAGGGATAAACATCATCCCCTATTTGGACGACCTGCTTTTATTTGCGGACACAGGAGGCCTGAGATCCCACATCGAACGTACGATATCTTTTCTGGAAAGTTTGGGGTGGCTTATCAACAAAGAGAAGTCACAGCTAACCCCCTCCAGGAGGATTACGTACTTGGGGTACGTCCTGGACTCCGCACATGCCCGCTCGTACCTGACATCAGAAAAAGCCCTCAACCTGCGGCAGGACACAAGGGCCCTCCGGAGGATGTCGACCTGCACGGTCAGGACCCCGATGAGGATAATCGGGAGGATGACAGCGGCAATACCAGGGGTGCAATGGGCGCAACTTCACTCCAGGGTTCTGCAAAATCACACCCTTTCCCACTGGGACGGCAGCCGAGCGGGTCTGAGTTCCAGGATCCGCATCACGCACGAAGTGAGGGAATCGCTAAGGTGGTGGGGAAGCATCCTCACCTTGGAACAAGGAAGAAGTTGGAGGCTGGCCAGCCCAGTGCGGATCACCACGGATGCAAGCATGACTGGTTGGGGCGCCCATATGGAAGACGGCCTGGCCCAGGGCACGTGGGGTGCAGTAGACTCCAGCAAGTCGTCAAATTACAGGGAGCTGTTGGCAGTTTTCAAGGCACTTACGACCTTTCAGGAAAAGATAAGGGGGAGAGGTGTCCAGATTCTCTCCGACAATACCACAGCAGTGGCATATTTGAACAGGCAGGGAGGCACAAGGTTCCCAAGGCTGATGGAATTGGCCGGATCCCTCCTGAGCTGGGCGGAGGAAAACCTAGAGTTCATCACGGCAGTACATCTGAAAGGGGACCTGAACCAGTTGGCGGATCAGCTGAGCCGAAGAGAGGTCATCCAGACAGAATGGTGCCTCAGCCAGTCAGCGTTCGATCAGATATGCGCCAGGTGGGGCTCCCCCTCCATGGATCTCTTTGCCAACGGCCAGAACACAAAGCGGGAGAGGTACTTCTGCCTGCAGAAGGACCCCAAAAGCGCGGGGATAGATGCGCTAGCCCAGCGGTGGGAAGGAGACCTCCTTTATGCCTTCCCTCCATTCAGACTACTGCCGAAGGTGGTACAGAAGATACAGTTGTCTCAAGCCAAAGTTATTCTAATCGCGCCATTCTGGCCCAAGAGATCTTGGTTCTCCCGGTTGAAGGAGCTAAGTTTAGCAGACCCATGGATGATACCACCCACACGCACGCGATTTACTCACCCAAGGGAGAGTGTTGCATCCTCATCCAGAAAGGCTGTCCTTAGTGGCGTGGCTTCTGAGCGGGACAGGCTAGCAGAAAAGGGGCTGTCGGCAAGAGTGGTCGCCACCCTCTTGGATGGCCAGAAGAGGTTGACGAACGCCTTGTACGACAAGGTCTGGAAGAAGTTTTCCGCCTGGAAGGTCAGAAACGAGGCACCGGGCGCCCCCATTTTGCATACAGTTCTTGAATTCCTTCAAGCCGGGGCGGATAAGAATCTGGCCGCCAATACCCTCAAAGTACAGGTAGCGGCTCTGTTGAACTTTCTGGAGCTGAGGTTGGCGGCAGACCCATTAGTAATCAGATTCCTGAAGGCTATCTCCAGGCGCCGTGCCCCGTCCATGCCAAAATACCCCACATGGGACCTGGGCACAGTCCTGAAGAGCTTTCAGCAAGGGCCTTTCGAACCGCTGGATGAGTGTTCGCTCAGATCTTTGACTCTTAAAACCATCCTCACAGCACTAGTTTCTGCCCGCAGAGTCAGCGAGTTGCATGCCCTTTCAGTGATTGAGCCGTACTGCACCATCTTATTGGATAGAATCATCCTCCGCACGGACGTGGCCTTTCTACCTAAGGTCGCGTCACACTTCCATAGATCTCAGGAAATAGTAATACCTTCCCTGGAGGCCGATCGGGGCAGCACGGAGGACTATAGCAGGTTAGACGTTAGAAGATGTTTGATTACATACATCGAATGCACAAAGACATGGAGACACTCGTCCCGGCTTTTCGTCCTATTCCAGGGGCCAAGGAAGGGGGACGGTGCCTCCAAGGGCACCATCGCCAGATGGATCAGGGAGGCAGTTTCGGAAGGTTACAAGACGGCAGGCCTGTCACCACCGCCCGGCCTAAAAGCCCACTCCACGAGGGCCACCGCGGCCTCCTGGGCGGAAAAAGGGGGGGCCTCCCCCGGACAGATCTGCAGAGCCGCAACGTGCTCCAGTTTCGCCACCTTTACTAAGCATTACAGGCTGGATCTGATCAGCAGCAAGGACCAGGCATTTGGCAGGAAGGTCCTACAAGCAGGGTGCCCGCCCTAATGTACGTATTTCTATTCTACTCCTCTCAAGTGAGTTGTCCTAGAAGATGACTAGGGAAAACGCAGTTATTTACCTGTTAACTGTATTTCCAGGAATCTTCTAGGACAGCGTAACTCCCCCCCGATTACTGTTTGATCACACAATTATGTGCAGGTATGTTGCGAACCTATGAGGGGATATCTTTATTACCGGTTTTCTTCTTTGTTTTCTCCTAGGCCTTCGGTCATATTCTTATACTGGGGGCCAATGGGAGAGAGGACGCCTATAAAGGGAAAAAAAGGTGGAGCGGGTGTTTCCTGGGAGGAGCCCTATCTCTCAAGTGAGCTGTCCTAGAAGATTCCTGGAAATACAGTTAACAGGTAAATAACTGCGTTTTAGCAGCTGCTCTCTTGATCCGATGCATGGATCTGGCAGAAATCTTCCTCAATGTGCCTTTATCTGCACGAACCCGTCTGTGCTCTGAATCAGCCACAAATCTCTTAATAGTGCGATGATCACGCTTAAGTTTTCGTGAAATATCTAATGTTTTCATACCTCTTCCAAGGCATTGAACTATTTCACTCTATTCAGCAGCAGAGAGATCCTTTTTCTTCCCCATATTGCTTGAAAATGGTGCTCTGCTTAATAATGTGGAATGCCCTCCTTTAGTAGTTTTTCCTTAAATTGGGCTCACCGGCCAATCTAATTATCACAGGTGTCCGAGATTGTTTTCAGTGATCAAAAGAGCCCTGAGACACAATGCCATCCATGAGTTAAACTGAAAAACAAAATACCTAATCTTTGTGACACTTAAATAGAATTTGCATAATAATTTGGAACACGGTGTAATGGCACCTGAATCTGTTTTGCGATCTTAGGCAGAATCGCAGCGATTCTGCCGCAGTCCCAAAATCTCAACGTGTGAATGGAGCCGCCTTGGTTCACACATATGCTATTGTGGAGGAGTTTTCAAATGCACAGATTCACAAGACAGGCAAGATATCTTGTTTTCTTATTGAGGTTGTTCACACAGATGAAATCCACAGGCATTGCGTTTTGAGTGCCATTACGAAAAGGGTCCTGTGCGAGTTTTGTAACGGTGCATTCCAAACTCGCAAGTGATGGTGGCATGCGTTGATAAGTTATAATGTCCTCCACGATGCAGTGCAATCCCATCAAATAATGTGACCGTCCCTATTTTCAAAAAATAGAATACTCCTTCAATATCCAAAAAATCTGTATTTCCTCCACCATGATGTGATTTATTTGCTTGCCTCTTTTTTTCAAGCTATGTGACACATGATAATATGCGCTCAGCTTCTGCAATGGACCTCAATACAGATCAGTCATTACACACTTGTTGCCTCACCTTGGGCCTGTGTGGCATCAGATATTCCCTTAACCACTTGCTCTCCAGAGGATTTACCTTCCTGACCAGCCATTTTTTGTGGTACGGCGCTGCATTACTTGACAATTGCGTGGTCTTGCACGCTGCACCCAAATTAAATTTGTCCTTTTTTCCCATAAATAGAGCTTTCTTTTGGTGGTATTTGATCGCCTGTGCATTTTTATTTTTCGCGCTATAAACAAAGACTTTTTCCTATTAAACGTCCAGTAAAAAAGTAACAAAATCTAATTTTGTTGTTAATTTAGGGCAAAATGTATTCTGCTACATGTCTTTGCTGAAAAAAAATCGGTTTGCGTGAAAGTTTTTTTTTTTTTTTTTTTTTTAACTAGTAATGGCAGTGATCAGCAACTTTAAAGCTGGACTGCAGCGGGCATTCTGACACTGGGGGGGAACTGACTTGGTGTCACTGACATCCCCAGTGACACCAGTACAGTGATCAGTGCTACTAAAAAGCACTGACACTGTACTAATGGCACTGGACAGGAAGGGATTAACATGTGGGACAATCAAAGGGTTAACTGTGTGCTGTTTTACTGTGGGGGCTGTGTGTGTGTGTTTCACTGTAAGCAACTGCTTTGTATGGCTGTGTTTACATACAGGTCTCTACCCCCCTCCCCCTTCCTCGTCGGAAATCCTCGGAGATTGCCGGATGCCACCGGGCAATCACCGGCCGGGACCCAATGAATGGCAGCCCGGGTAGGGCGTGCGCGTGGCCCCTACCCAGAAATGCAAAATCACATATACATACTTTATTTTGCACACCCGTGCCACCCTGTGGCAGTATTTCTGCTATAGGGCGGTGTGGAAGTTGTTAACATATAAATATATCACATGCAAAAATAGAATGGAACTACGATAGTGCTCTCTGAACAGTAACAATTTATTAAAAGCTTCCAAAGTCAACACTTACATAGCACTGTCAGTGCTTTCTAAATGTATCTCAGCATGAATAAACATGGGTCATAATGATTGGCACAGCCAGTGTTCTCCTACCCACAGCACAGCTCAAAATGCTGTATGTGTTACACTTCAGTACCAAAGCTTACTCAGCAGGCCTTTATGAATTTATGAAGTGTTTTTTTTTTTTTTTTTTTTCCCCAAAATTTGCAGTCTTGTTACCTTTTATATAATAAGACGTTTTGATCAAAAACCACCAAAGAGAGGCTCTCTTTGTCTGAAAATAAGATATAAATTTAAATTTGGGTACAGAAGTTGCATGACCGTGCAATTGCCAGTTAAAATAGCACAGTGCTAAATAGCAAAAAATGGCCTGGTCTTGAAGGGGGTAAAACCATTTCGAAGTGGTTAAAATGGTTGTAAACTCTCTCATATACTCAGTGAAGTGAATCACCTCAGATGATTCACAGAGATGAAACCAGTCGTCCTGCATAAGTTTTACTCTTAGGGCTCGTTCACACTTGGCTGTTTTACCAGCGCTTGCCAAATGCCCCTATAGCGTTTGGCAAGCATTGGTCCGGCGTTTGCAGAGCGTTTTTTAGCGCTCGGCAAACGCTCCACAAACGCCACATGCGCGTTTTAGCGGCGGTTACTAGGCATTTGCCGATCGTTAATAATGCCCCACAAACGCCTATAATGCAGTTTGAGTGGTGTTAACGCTCCGCAAACGCCCCGCAACCGCGTCGCAGCCATAGACGAGAATAGGAGGCTTCAACGTCTCCTGACTCGACCAGAGGCGTCCGGTTTGCCGCGACGCAACGCAAACGCTCCCGTTAGAATAGCACCATGTGCTGTAATGTGCAGAGTTGGCAGAGGCATTTGGAAAGCGGTAAAAACGCTTCCCAAACGCCTCTCTGCCGCCTGCACACAACGCTAGTGTGAACGTAGCCTTACTCTATCTGCAGTCTTCTCTACATCCCTTCTAAAGTGCAGAATTGTGATAAAATACTTCCTCATCTGTCGGGAGCACAGAGGAGGGAACAGAGCGCTTCAGTTAGAGACCTTGTACATTGTGTGAGAGCTGATTGGAGGAAAGGGGCACACCCTGTCACACAGCGCACAGGAACAAAGGAGCTTGCAGAGCTGAGTAGATAAGATGTGTGCTCTCCATCACAAATTTATCTCCTGTGTCAGAAAATTTCTCAGAAGTGACTCATGCTGATAACAGTGAAACTAAGTGCCACTACATTTAGAGCTTTGGAGATAGTCATGAAATCTGAACAAAGAACATACAGTCAGGTCCATAAATATTGGGACATCGACACAATTCTAACATTTTTGGCTCTATACACCACCACAATGGATTTGAAATGAAACGAACAAGATGTGCTTTAACTGCAGACTGTCAGCTTTAATTTGAGGGTATTTACATCCAAATCAGGTGAACGGTGTAGGAATTACAACAGTTTGCATATGTGCCTCCCATTTGTTAAGGGACCAAAAGTAATGGGACAACTGGCTTCTCAGTTGTTCCATGGCCAGGTGTGTGTTATTCCCTCATTATCCCAATTACAATGAGCAGATAAAAGGTCCAGAATTCATTTCAAGTGTGCTATTTGCATTTGGAATCTGTTGCTGTCAACTCTCAAGATGAGATCCAAAGAGCTGTTACTATCAGTGAAGCAAGCCATCATTAGGCTGAAAAAACAAAACAAACCCATCAGAGAGATAGCAAAAACATTAGGCGTGGCCAAAACAACTGTTTGGAACATTCTTAAAAAGAAGGAACGCACCGTGAGCTCAGCAACACCAAAAGACCTGGAAGACCACAGAAAACAACTGTGGTGGATGACCGAAGAATTCTTTCCCTGGTGAAGAAAACACCCTTCACAACAGTTGGCCAGATCAAGAACTCTCTCCAGGTGGTAGGTGTATGTGTGTCAAAGTCAACAATCAAGAGAAGACTTCACCAGAGTGAATACAGAGGGTTCACCACAAGATGGAAACCATTGGTGAGCCTCAAAAACAGGAAGGCCAGATTAGAGTTTGCCAAACGACATCTAAAAAAGCCTTCACAGTTCTGGAACAACATCCTATGGACAGATGAGACGAAGATCAACTTGTACCAGAGTGATGGGAAGAGAAGAGTATGGAGAAGGAAAGGAACTGCTCATGATGCTAAGCATACCACCTCATCAGTGAAGCATGGTGGTGGTAGTTTTATGGCGTGGGCATGTATGGCTGCCAATGGAACTGGTTCTCTTGTATTTATTGATGATGTGACTGCTGACAAAAGCAGCAGGATGAATTCTGAAGTGTTTTGGGCAATATTATCTGCTCATATTCGGCCAAATGCTTCACAACTCATTGGACGCCGCTTCACAGTGCAGATGGACAATGACCCAAAGTATACTGCAAAAGCAACCAAAGAGTTTTTTAAGGGAAAGAAGTGGAATGTTAGGCAATGGCCAAGTCAATCACCTGACCTGAATCCGATTGAGCATGCATTTCACTTGCTGAAGACAAAACTGAAGGGAAAATGCCCCAAGAACAAGCAGGAACTGAAGACAGTTGCAGTAGAGGCCTGGCAGAGCATCACCAGGAATGAAACCCAGCGTCTGGTGATGTCTATGCGTTCCACACTTCAGGCTGTAATTGACTGCAAAGGATTTGCAACCAAGTATTAAAAACTGAAAGTTTGATTTATGATTATTATTCTGTCCCATTACTTTTGGTCTCTTAACAAGTGGGAGGCACATATGCAAACTGTTGTAATTCCTACACCGTTCACCTGATTTGGATGTAAATTCCCTCAAATTAAAGCTGACAGTCTGCAGTTAAAGCACATTTTGTTCGTTTCATTTCAAATCCATTGTGGTGGTGTATAGAGCCAAAAATGTTAGAATTGTGTCCATGTCCCAATATTTATGGACCTGACTGTATATCTGTAGTGTTTTACTTGTCTGAGGTCTAAAACCACAAAAGAAAGCTCTTCTGCAAAAGAAAAAATGATAAAAATATAAATTGGGCAAAGTGTTGCCTGGATGAGTAACTGTCATTCTATGTGACAGCATTGAAATCTGAAAATTTGGCCAGGGCAGGAAAGGGGTAAAAGTTTCCGGTATTGAAGTGGTTAACTTTCCTCAATGGCCATCAAAAAGTAATTTATAGTTTAGTACAAAAATCCTATTTTTGCATGTGGCTACGAAAAAAAAATCTGGCAAGCAGTTCAAAGTGTTACCAAACCCACAACAGTAAAATCAGTCTGTATATGCAATAAAGCATGATTGTTATACTCACTGTGGAAGCTAAGGGGTTAATTCTCTTCATTGTGTAAAAAGGCTGTTTGATTCGGTCTTCTCTGTTCCTCACCTTGTTCAAGCATTCACCTCTTAGCTCCTGATAAGACAGACTGAACCGTAGGCATTTTGCACATGCTCAGTTTTGTGTGTATTGCTAGAGTTTTTTTTTTTCTTTCTTAGAGTGCACGTGATCGGCACTGGTCAGACAGAGGTCAGGGGTTTTGCATCCTCCTAGAGCAGAAAGAAAACTCTTCCTACAAGCTTTAAGCAGTGCTCAGCAGGACACTGATAGAAGCCAGAAGACTACAGGATACTTTTATGGTACAGTTCATAGAGGCCCCAACTAGGAATGATGCTCTACTGGACTTCGTGATCTCAAACCATGCAGAGCTTATTACGAATGTCCATATAAAAGAACATTTGGGTAGCAGTAACCATAACATAATTTCATTTGTTTGCTGTAAACAGCAAGCACATACGGGAAAAATAAAAATGCTCAGTATTAAGAGAGCTAAGTTTCCAAGGCTGAGAGCTGCTCTCTAAGACTTAGACTGAAAGGGAATATTGGCATTGATGAATACAACACAGAAATGGTAGTGCTTCAAAAATACTGTATGTGAACACTCTGCAAAATATATTCCCATGGGCAACAAGTTTAAAGGCTAAAAATCAAACCTATGTGGCTTAGGGCCAAAGTTAAAAATAAAGCTATAGATAATAAGAAAAGCGCTTTTATTAAATATAAAAATGAAGGCACACTATCGTCATTTAAACAAAGATGGCAGGACCAACCCCAAAAAATGTTTCAAATATATCAATAGTAAAAAGGTCCTGTTCGAGCATGTAGGCCCTTTACAAAATAATCTAGCGTGGGTGACTGGGGACAAAGAAGGCAAATTTATTAAATGCCGCCTTCAGCTCTGTGTATACAAAGGGGCACGGGGGAGCTCTTGTCCATAATGGGCACGGTATTGACACAGCTCCAGATGATCCACATTGGCTCACAGTTGACATCCTCAAATATTTCGATAGAATAAAGGTGAATATAGCACCTGGACTGGATGGCATACACCCATGGGTCTTTAAAGAATTGAGCTCTGTCATTTCAAAGCCATTGTTTCTAATTTTTAGCGACTGACATAGTACCACTGGATTGGCGTAAGGCCAATGTGGTGCCAATATTTAAAAAGGGGTCACAATCTTTGCCAAGTAATTATAGCCTTTTTAGTTTAACGTCTGTATTTGGGAACATACTGGAGAGTTTAATAAAAGACCACATAGATGAGTTCTTGCTGGAAAAGAATATTTTAAGCAACAGACAGCCTGGATTCATGAGAGACAGAAGTTGTCAAACAAATCTGATTTCTTTTTATGAGGTGAGCAAAAAGGTGGTGGTGGACGTGGTATACTTGGATTTTGCAAAAGCGTTTGACACAGTTCCCCACACACAGCTAATTTATAAGGTAAAGTCTATGGGCTTGGAAAAATCTGTATAAAAATGGATAGAAAACTGGCAAAAAGATTGTATTCAGAGAGTAGTGGTTAATGATTCATACTCTGAATGGTCTGGGGTCATCAGTGGTGTACCCCAAGGTTCAGTGTTGGGACACTTACTTTTTAATATATTATAGATGATATAGGGTCTGGGATTAAAAATACCATTTCAGTCTTTACAGATGACACCAAGCTGTGCAGTGGAATAATGTCCTTCCAGGATGTCTCCAACTTACAAGCCGACCTCAATGCACTGTTTAATTGGGCAACTGTGACAAATGAGGTTTAATGTTGATAAATGTAAGGTTATGCACTTTGGGGCTAAGAATATGCATGCATCATACATACTATGGGGGGTACAATTGGGCGAATCAATGGTGGAGAAGGATCTGGGAGTTCTGGTAGGTCACAAGCTTAATAATGGCATGCAATGCCAAGCTGCGGTTTCTAAAGCGAGCAAAATCCTCTCTTGTATTAAAAGGTATAGGTAAGAGGTATAGACTTTATAGAGGTATAGAGAGAGATCTCATATTACCCCTGTACAAATCATTAGTAATACCTCATCTGAAATATGCAGTTCAGTTTTGGGCATCAATTCACAAAAAGAACATTGGGGAACTGGAGAAAGGGCAACCAAACTGATAAGAGGCATGGAGGAGCTCCGCTATGAGGAACGATTAGAGGAACTGAATTTATTAAGGAGGGCTATGATCAACATGTATAAATACATCAGTGGTTCATATAGTGAACTCGGTGTAGAGTTATTCACCCTGAGGTCATCAGAGGACAAGGGGGCACTCTATACATCTGGAGGAAAAGAAATTTAATCTTCAAACACGGAAAGGTTTCTTCACAGTAAGAGCTGTGAAAATGTGGAATAGGCTCCCTCAAGAGTTGGTTCTGGCCAGCTCAGTGGATTGCTTTAAAAAAGGCCTGGAGTTTTTTTTTTTTTTTTTTTTTTTTGCGCCTTCCTCTGGATCAACTGTGGGTGTAGGATTATTTTTTTTTTTTTTTTTTTTTTTTTTGTTAACTGGATGGACTTTTTTTGTCTTTTTTCAGCCAGACTAACTATGTAACTGCTATATACTGCTAATGAGAAAAGGTATTTATCAGTTTATATTTGAAAAAATAATTGTATTTCCGTGTTTGTACTGTGGGAGACAAGATATAATGAATGCCGGGTCCTTTTTTAAAGGATAAGTTCACCTTTTACACAAAATTAATAAACGCACACTTTTTTTGCAGGTAAAAAAGTGCATTTATTATTTTTGTCTACAGCAGGCTGGAAAGCATTACACCAGCGATTAGTAGATTGCTGATGCTATGCAGGCCTTCTGCAAACCTGTCAGAATAGCTGCTTGCCGTACGGGATGTATTGTCAAGCTGATATTCTGATAGGAAGCTTCAGTGAACTACTACGGCATTCCACAGTGCTGTGGTAGTTCATTGAAAACTATAAGGCGACAGCCGCTAAGGCTGTTGGGACTTGCAGTTCATTAATTCACGGGAGCCCGTGAATGAATGATGCGGCTGCATGGGCGGACAGAAGTACGGGGATACTTCTCCCCGTACTGTCTGTGAGAAAGGGGGGGGATCTCTGCGGCTATGGGACCATGTTACATGTTCCACCCTAAAACATTTGTGGAACATCTAACGTTCCCAAAGGTGAACTTATCCTTCTTAAAACTCCTGTAGTGTCACGCGACTTGTGTATACATAGGAGCATACTTATTTTCAGATGTATGGAATGTCATTACTTTACAGTAAAATGCTATGCGAAGTGTATGTGTATATTAAGGGAACCTCCTGACAACTTAAATGTTAATCCCTGTATTCTTTTTCTTTTAATAAACCAGTATCGTGGAAATGGAGACTGTTACAATTTGGGTTGCAGTGAAGATATTTCTCTTGAAAGAGACATTCCTGTAAAGTAAGTGCTATCAATTGGCATGCAAGTTATGTTTTTGAGGCGGTCAGTGTGTTTAAAAAAAGAAGAAAAAATTATATAAAAATGTACTTGTCAGGTTTTCAAGATTGCAATAACCAGACTAAAAACCCTGATTTTGAGTGGTTATGGTTTTGACTTAATTCACCCAACCTGTAGTGGTCAAGATACTAAAGCCTGGTACACACTATTGTTGTTGTTTTTTTTTTTTTTTTCTTTTTCGCTCAACTCAGCTGCCCGAAAGAAAAATAGCTTAGGAGGAGCTGTTCTAACTATCTGATGTTAGTACAGCAATCTCCCCTATTGTGTTATGCCAGGGGGCCTGTCAGTTTAGGTGGACGGTAGGTTTGCAGTTGTGCTTTTTTTTTTTTTTTTTTTTTTTATTTCCTATTTTCGGGTGATGGATTGAGCAGTTCTCCGTGTTCAAAGCTTGGGATATTTTTTTTCAGAATCTAACCCTGCTTTAAACTTTATCCCTGATCTCTCTGGTTTGTTCCTTTTGCCTTCAAAATAATGCTGCTTGTTCACTAAGAGCCTTGTCGCACTGCATGCGAATTGGCATGCTATTTGCATGCCATGCAACTTGCAAATTGCAGCCTATTGTCTGCAATTAGAGCGGTCATATCGTTATGTGGTTCCGACTTAAAGCCACATCAATTTTTAAAGTAGTACATGCACTACTTTTGGTGTGATTTGCATAGACATCTGGTATCAGATGTCTTGCAAATCGCACTTGAAAATCGGTATGTCATCCAAATTTGAAATTGTGCAACTTCACTGTAAGTCGCTCATTTCAAAGTAGGGTTTGATGTTACTGGAGTGTAGTGTTCTCTAACAAACCTTTTGAAGGTTTCACAAAACAGCTGTATATATACTGAGATTAAATTACACACAGGTGGACTCTATTTACTAATTAGGTGACTTCTTAGGGCAATTGGTTCCACTAGATTTTAGTTTGGGGGCGGAATACAAATGCACGCCACACTCTTCAGATATTTAGTTATAAAAATGTTTTTGAAAACCATTTTTTTTCCTTCTTCAAAATTATGTACCACGTTGTGTTTGTCTTGTCACATAAAATCCCAATAAAATACATTTACATTTTTGGTTGTAACATGAGAAAATGGAGAAAAATTTCAAGGAATATGAATATTTTTTTTCTCTAAACATCTTCCAGGACAGCCTCCTTGACATAGAGCTCCTCCCTCCGGGACAGGAAACATGTAAGCACAGTACTTTAAAAGGCGGACTCCCAGGTCTCCCTCTTCAGTTTTTAGTGTTTCCTCCGGAGGGACGGGTGAAGTCTCAAGGAACCGACTCTGTGGAAGCCCTAGGGGGTGTGCTGGTGGCTCCTGTTCTGGCTTACCTCTTCCTGCCCAGCACTTTCCCTCCACTTGCGGAGTGGGGCTGCACTCCTGATGTCTTTCCATGCCTCAATGGAGGATGACCATCGGTGGTGTCTGTCCAGCATGGGAGGGTCCAGGACCTTTAATGCCCATCATTCCGCCTTCCTGGGAGCGTGCTGCGGCGACCGATGCACAGTGGTGCAGTGTGACCGCCGGGTGGGCAGGCAGCTGCGACTTCTGAAAGGTGCGCTCCAAGCACCCGAAGTTCCGGTCGTGGGGACGTCATCGACAGGCGCCAGAGACTCGTGGTTCTTGTCTCCATAGCGGCGCAGGCATGTGGTCGGGCAGCCAGTGTGGTGTAGACCCAGCAGAGGCTGCGGCTCCACACCACGAGGGCCGTGATGGAAGGCGCTTGCCCCTCCCAAGCGGACCCTGGTTCTTCAGGCACCGTCTCCTCTCAGGTAGACTTGGGGACTCTGCATTCCCTCTTGCTGATCCCAGGGGGTGGTTCTTTCCACAGTCTGAGTGCAGGTGACGGTGGACACACTTCCTTTTCCTTGCTCCCCCAGCACAGTAGTGTTTGGATGAGGGGTCCTGGGCTGATTATTGTCTGCATTGTGTTTTCTTGCTCGTTGTTGGTTAAAACTCAGGACAAACACAGTCGGGCCCCCAAGTAGAAGTGTGTAGTTTGGTATGGCTAAATTGGGTTCAGCTTGGGAAAAACTCTTATGCCGCAATTGTGTGGATAGCCTAATTAATGATGAGTCATTTACAGCCTGCCATAGGGTTCTCGCCTCCATTAAGGATGTCATGTCCTCTACATTTCAATCATTTAGATCCCTATTGGAAAGAATGCAGTCACCACTGGGTCCTTGGACCCAGTCACGGGTACGATGGTATCCAAGTCATTAAGGGAGGGAGACCCGGTGGAGGGTCCTAGGTCCCTTGCTTCCTCACGGCGGATTCAGGCTCAGATGAGGATGGTGAAGTTTGCTCATCCATAGGTTCCAGGTACAAGCTGGCCCTTGAGAATGTGGATGACCTCCTCAAGGCTAGCTACGAAACTTTAGCGATCAAGAAGGAGGACCTATGCCTAAATATTTATATTAGTGTATTGGATCCTGATCATAGTTAACTGATCCTCACATAATACATACAAAGGCATACAACAAGGGTCTTGAATTAAAATCAGTCAGCAAAATTTCATTCCATCTCGCTATCGCACACCATAGTCCCCCTGTACATTTTCGTCTTAAGCGTACCTTTCACATTGTAGTCCCCTTTACATTGCAGTGACCTTTACCTCGCAGTGCCCCTTAGCACAGCACAGCGCATCCCATGGCAGGAGAGAAGCAGTGTATATAGTGGCTGGCTGTCACTATGTCACTATATGTCAGTGCCGGTTTTTAAATGTAATCGCCATTTTTTTTTTTTTTTACTATAGCTCACAGAATTAGCTGTCACTTTCCGCCCAGCTAAAGGAAATCCTGTTTCCTTTTAGTTTATTTTTTGAGATAAAAGAAACAGTTTCCTTTAGCTTTGGGGAAAGTGACAGCTAATTCTGTGAGCTATAGTGAAGAAAAAATAAAGCCGTTCATTGCATTTAAAAACCGTCACTGACTTATATTGACAGCCAGTGCGGGAGCCTCTCTGTATACACTGGCTCCCTCAAAGTATACACTGCCCCCCACCCCCTACAAAGAGGACCTGTCACTTGTATGCTATCACATAGGGGACTATTGGTCCCCTATGTGATAGCAATAAAATCATACGTACAAAAAAAAAAATATACGTGAAAGTAGAACAAAATACTAAAAAAAAAAATTGGAGCCTCCCCACATACGCAGACGTTTCGTTTTTTTGCCACATGCATTCTGAATTTTCAGTATCGGTTTCGACACCAGAATTTTCATTTCAGTGCACCACTATTAAATATACTGGAATTTTTTAGTTTTTTTTTATTTTTGTACTAGTAATGGTGGCGATCAGCGGGACTGAAGGGAGGGGATATAAAAATATATGGTCTTTTGATTGACAAGCCCATATGTTTCACAAGTTGAAAATGTTGCATAAGCCTACTCGTGTGACAAGTTTCTCTGTTTAAAGGATAGTATAACTAAGAATCTATCTTTACAACATATCTCAATGTATAACCAAAAATCTATTTATGTAACAAATATCACCAACTTATAAAACATAAATTTAAATACACACATATACTACTAGAATATATATTTCATACAAATTCTATTTTGGTTCACTTCTGACTCCCATGACATTCTATACCAGAGACCTTTTAACCAGCTCTGCCCATCTATAGAAATGTCCTAAATACTCAGCTTCCAGCTAGTTAACTTAACTCTAAATACTCTGACATTTTTCTGGCTCAGCTATAACTGAAGAATTCCACGCTATCACTTGTTCAAGGTCAACCACACATTTTAATATTAATTATGATTAATGGCAAGCTTGCAAAATACTTTGTTTTTATGATTAATCTAATTCCTATAAGCACCGAATTATGAATTTGGAATTAATGTTTAACACCGGCCGGGACCTGGCGATTGACAGCCGAGGCTGCAAATGGCGGCGCGGGTAGGGCACGCTCATCCCCCCTACCTGGAAATGCAAAATCACGTGTATATATACGTGATTTTGTGCACCCCTGTCGCCCTGTAGCAGTATTTCTGCTATAGGGCGGAGGGGAAGCAGTTAATTTTTGAACTTTTTTGTTTTGGTTTCTTTGTATGTATGGATTGCATGGGTTGTTACCGACATGTGAAAATTTAATGTCAAAAGCACCTTTAGAATTTACCTAGAAAAATGGTGACATGTTCAATACTTATTTTTCCTGATTTGTATGCCCAACAAGGACCAGTGATGTACTGGTACATCGCTGGACTTTGAGTGGTTACACCGAGATCATGCCTGCAGCTGCAGGCATCATTCTGGTACAGTTGCAAGAAAAAGTATGTGAACCCCTTGGGATTACGTGGAGTTTTGCATGAATTGGGCATAAAATGTGCTCTGAACATCATCTAAGTCACAACAATAGAAGAACACAGTCTGTTGAACATACTACACAAACATTAGATGTTGCCATGGTTTAATTGCACATAACATGTAAACATTCACGGTGCAGGGAGGAAAAAGTATGTGAGGCCCTAGCTTAATGACTTCTCCCAGAGCTAATTGGAGCCAGGAGTGAGCCAACCTTGACTCCAATCAGTGTGATATTGGATGTGTTGCTGACAGCTGTCCTGCCCTTAAAAAACAGACACCTGTTTTGGGTTTAATGGTTTCAAGAAGCACTGTCTGATGTGAACCATGCCTCGCAGAAAAGAGCTCTCAGAAGACCTACGATCAAGAATTGTTGACTTGCATGAAGCTGGAAAGGGTTACAAAAGTATCTCCAAAAGCCTTGATGTTCATGTGTCCACGGTAAGACAGACTGTCTACAAATGGAGAAAGTTTAGCACTGTTGCTACTCTCCCTAGGCGTGGTCGTCCTGTAAAAATGACTGCAAGAGCACAGCGCAGAATGCTGCATGAGGTAAAGAAGAATCCCAGAGTGTCAGCTAAAGACCTACAGAAATCTCTGGCATATGCTAACATTTTTGTTGACACATCTACAATAAGGAAAACATTAAACAAGAATGGAGTACATGGGAGGACAACACGGAGGAAGCCATTGCTGTCCAAAAAGAATATTGCAGCACGTTTGAAGTTTGCAAAAGAGCACCTGGATGTTCCACAGCACTACTGGCAAAATATACTGTGGACAGATGAAACCAAGATTGAGTTGTTTGGGAAGAACACACAATACTATGTGTGGAGAAAAAAAGGCACAGCACACCGACATCAAAACCTCATCCCCACTGTAAAACATGGCGGAGGGAGCATCATGGTTTGGGGCTGCTTTGCTGCCTCAGGGCCTGGACGGATTGTTGTCATTGATGGGAAAATGAATTCCAGAGTTTATCCAGACATTTTGCAGGAAAACGTACGACCATCTGTCCGCCAACTGAAGCTCTGCAGAGGATGGGTGATGCAACAGGACAATGACCCAAAACATACAAATAATTCAACAAAACAATGGCTGCAACAGCACAGAATACGCCTTCTGGAGTGGCCCAGTCAGAGTCCTGACCTCAACCCGACTGAAATGCTGTGGCATGACCTTAAGAGAACGATTCACACCAGACATCCCAAGAATATTGCTACACTGAAACAGTTCTGTGAAGAGGAGTGGTCCAAAATTACTCCAGATCGTTGTGCAGGTCTGATCTGCAACTACAGGAAACGTTTGGTTGAGGTTATTGCTGCCAAAGGAGGGTCAACCAGTTATTAAGTCCAAAGGTTCACATACTTTTTCCTCCCTGCACTGTGAATGTTTACATGTTATGTGCAATTAAACCATGGCAACATCTAATGTTTGTGTAGTATTATGTTCAGCAGACTGTGTTCTTCTATTGTTGTGACTTAGATGACGTTCAGAGCACATTTTATGCCCAATTCATTGCAAAACTCCACGTAATCCCAAGGGGTTCACATACTTTTTCTTGCAACTGTATATCGTGTGTTTTTTTTTTTTTTTTTTCACGTGACAGCAATCTTAGTGGTTAATTTGCCACTAGATTGCTTTTACAAGCAGCAGGAGGGGATGCTCCCGATGCCTTTCACGGTTTTCTCTGGCTCTCCTATCGCACCAGGGAACCCGCGAAAGCAGCCGGTGGTTCTGCCTGCTAACCACAGAGCTGATCAGAGACCGGAACGGCTCCAATCATCTCTGTGGTCTAAGAAATCGGAAGCTACAAGCATTTTATCACTTCAGTTTCGCCAGATTTAAACAGCCATTTTTAAAATAAGAAAGCATCTGATCACACTAATGTTGGTGTAATCAGATGCTTTGAGGGCAGAAGAGAGATCTAGAGTCTAATAGACCCCAGATTTCTCAGAAGAGAGTACCTGTCACTGCCTATTGCTGTCATAGGTGATATTTGCATTCCCTGTGAGAACAAAAAAAGTGATAAAAAAATAAAAGGGACAGTGTAAAAATAAAAAAGCAAAATAGACAAAAACCCAAAACAAAGAAAATCCTGCGCTTGTGAGCAAAGGCATATGCAAGCGTCGGCCCATTGTAAGTAAACCGTGGTTGCACCATGCATGTGAGGTAGCACGATCCTGTGTAAATCTAAAGTGGCAGTCTGTAAAGGCTTTTAAATCTTAGCCTATGGTTGTTAAAAATGTATTTAGTTTGTTGCCTTTGCATGGGGCCTGCACAGTTTTAAAGCATGTCATGTTTGGTATCTTTTTAATCGGCGTAACATCATCTTTTATATCTGACCAAACAATTGGGCAATACATTGTTTTTGTTTATTAACCACTTGCCAACTGTGCGTTAGCCGAATGACTGCTACAGCCTGGTTGTCCAGTCCTGGGAAGGCGTCACATGACGCCCTCCCGCACGCCCCCAGGGGTGTGCACCTGGCTATCTCCGTGATCGCTGTGTCCTACGGACACAGCTGATCGTGTGATGTGGTAAAAGGACAATCACAGCGACTCTCTCTCCCTCTCCCTCCCTCTCCCTCCCTCTCCCTCCCTCTCCCTCCCTCTCCCTCCCTCTCCCTCCCTCTCCCTCCCTCTCCCTCCCTCTCCCTCCCTCTCCCTCCCTCTCCCTCCCTCCCTCTCCCTCCCTCTCCCTCCCTCTCCCTCCCTCTCCCTCCCTCTCCCTCCCTCTCCATATATATATATATATATATATATATATATATATATATATATGTATATATTTATGTTGGTGTTCCAGTAAGGGAATAAATCTGTTACATGTGGCCCCCTTCAATCACACTCTAGGGCCGTGTTAGGTGAATAAATGATGGTCAACAACCACAAAGCAAAAGTTTACAAATGGTAGATAGTGGTGCTCCACTCTGGATAAATTCATGCAAATAAGTGATCACACAGGTAACTTCCAGTGACGGTGAATGCACACTCCTTCTGTGGCTAAATTGCCTCCTCACCTCCACTCTGCGACCCAAAGGGCCAACACGCCTTTAAGATCACTGAAGGATCTTGTTCCAATAGCGGTGGGTATCCTCAGCAGAACTTTCATGGACCCCTCATCAGGTAGGTAAACATTCAAGGTTGACTGGCTCCTGTTCTCAGCTAGGTATACCACTCGTCCAAACAATAAGCAAAGGAAGAATCTCTCATAGTGTAGTATTGATAAGAAGTAAGGTGCTTCTATTAAAAAAAAATTCTTCACTCACATAATGCAATATTGGTCCTCTGTCACAAACCGCATGCATGGGTTTCAGGCTGCTGAAGGTGTGCCAAGATGGCGGCCGTACTGGATGTACCACCAAAAGATAGTTCTGCTTGTCTCAGATAATGCATGACTGAGTAATTCAAAGCACAGCACTGAAAGCTGAAAATTGGCCTGGGCAGGAAGAGGAAGAAAGTGTCCAGTATTGAGGTGGTTGTAAACCCTTATATACCCAGTGAAATGATTAGGCTCAGTTGATACAGAGATTTAAGTTGTTACTCAGACTGTGTGCTGGAGGTCCATCCCCATCACTTTTTTTTTTTTTTTTTTTTTTGTCAGGAAAAGTTATTCATGCTAATAGCAGAGGAACAAAGCCGCAGACGAAAATTACACTGTGTTTTTGATCCAAGTACACACTATGGAGGGATATGCTTTAATATTTAATGTCTGAGCAATTACAAGCAAAGTAGAATTCCACACTAACATTAACTAGTCTTAAAAATGTTGGCTCCTCCTACCTATACTGCTAAAGATGTGTACACTTACCTATTTTTACTTTGCTCCTATCTGGTCATGTGATGTGCAGCTCCCCCATGTCAGTCTGTGGTGGCTGCAGGGGAGAAGAGTGTAAACAATGACTGGGCTATGGGAGCCTATGAGTGATGTCACGGCTCCTGAAATTCCCAGCTGTTGGGTGCTCCCTCTTCTCCCATGTAGCTACTGCTCACTAACGCAGTTGATCACGTGACCGAAGTGGGCTACAAATAGGTAAGAAGCAGAAGTAAATGCAAATTTTTTCCCCCATTTTGGATAAGGTAAGGGAAGGGCAATGGCTCAAGTGTCCCCATTCCTGTTCTGAATCCTAAAATTTGAGCTTTTCCTTCAGTTTCGCTTTTTGTGAAAATAAACAACCTGGATACATTGAGAGGATGAATCTCCCTAAAAGGGGCACAGAGGGCAATAAAAACTATACACTAGATTGTAAGCTTGAAAGAGCAGGGCCCTCAATCCCCTCATGTTTTGCATTGTATTGGTATTGTTCTGTCACATGTTCTGTTCCCCTTTGTAATGTACAGCGCTGAGCGAACTATTGGTGCTTTATAAATACTGTATAATAATAATAATACAGGTGTTCTAATCCTTCACTACTGTATACAAAACAAAAAACAATGTTCATTATACTTTTAATTGTCTGTATGGTTAGAGGACATAATAATGTTTAAATTATTTACAACTAATGGTGCTTGAACACTTATGTTTTATCTATGCTGTATATTTCTTTGAAAAAGGTCAACTTGTTGTTTTGGCAGAGGAGAGTTACAAATGTGCTTAAAATCACATGCTGAAAGTGGATTTGGTTGTAACCTAAATCCTCGTGTACATGAACTGAAATTTGGCCCATGTATATGGGGTACTTGTTTGACAGAAGTCAATCTCTTGGCTGGCTTCTGTCGAGCGAGCTTACTGGAAAACCATCAGCCTATTGGCATCCGATCAGTGTTCTCAGCCAATAACTGCAAGCACTGACCTGTGTGTTCTGGTGGGAGGGGCATTCCCCCTGTCAGAACACAGTAGTTCAGCTGCGAGATTGCTGCACTCACAATCACATTGTTAGTACAATGACCTTCTGGTGAGCGCCTCAGTTTTTTTTTTTTCCCCCTCCCGCAAAAGAAAACCTTGTATACCGGGCTTAAAGTGTTAGTAAACCCACAACAGTAAAATCACTCTGTATATGCAGTAAAACATGCTTGTTATACTCACTGTTGAGCCTAAGGATTTATTCGTTCACTTTGTGTAAAAAGGATGTTTGATCCTGTCTTATTTGATCCTCCCTTTTTTCTACTGTCCCCAAATCCATCTCCTAGTGCACAGGCTCAGTTTGGTGTGTCTTAGTTTTCTTTTTTCTTTGGAGAGTACATGTGTCAATACAGGGCCAATCTGCACTGTCCAGACAGAGGTCAGGGGTTATTCAGCCTCCTAGGACAATCGGGGGGGGGGGGGGGGGGGGGATAAACACTCCTACAAGCTTTAACCAGTGCTCTGCTGGACACTGATAGAAGTCACAAGACTACTCTAACTGCTGATGAGAATGTATTTAGCAGTTTATATTTACTAAAATAATTGCATTTCCATGTTCTGTGTACTGTGGGAGACCAGATATAGTGAATGCAGGGTCCTGGGTTTAGTGACACTTTGTCAGTTGACTACTATTGGTTAGTTTCAATAACCAGTAACATTACTGCCTCCCAGGTTCTTAACTGTCATGTAGCTAATAACTGTGAATCCAGGCAGTTTTTTTTTTCTTTTTTTCATGCAATATAATAATTTATTTTACAGCTGTACAACAGGCATGTCACTGAATAATCCTGAATCAAACAAACAACATCCCCCAAATGGTATGTTTGAGAACATTGTTCAAGTATTGATTCTGAGCTGTGTTTTTAGATGCTGTGCACAGAGAGCAAAATTATCTTACATGCTAAGATAAATATGCATAAATACACAATATATTTTCTGTGAAAAGCCAAAATGATTGCCAAATCAACATATCCCCCCCACAACCCCAGTCCCAGAAATCCAGACAACTGAGGACATAAGTTCATAGGGTGCCATAACTGAAAAAGGTTGAGAAACCCTGCATTAGAGGACCGTCAGAGAGCATGGTAAAATTTATTTTTCTTTTTCCTACAAAAAAAAATCTTTAGAGTTACCTATAATTTTATCTGCTTAAATCTTTAGATCTACCGTATTTTCCGGCGTATAAGACGACTGGGCGTATAAGACGACCCCCCTACTTTTCCTGTTAAAATATAGGGTTTGGGCTATACTCGCCGTATAAGACTACCCCCCTCTTCCAACCAATCACGGCAAGCAATGTACCAGTATTTTCTGTGCACACTGCATACAAAGCCTGCTTGGATTGGGTGGGTCAGCTCTCCCTGCCTGCCCAGCCCTGCCTGTCTCCAAGATACCATAAATTGCACAGAACTGCCACAGACATTATAATATTAATAATTACCGTATCTCATAGCAGTTAAGGGGACAAGGTCGGATGCAGCAGTACCATACCGGTACTTCCGAGCTGACACTTCTGCACATGTCTAGGGCAGCAGTAGACGATCACTGATCACCATTCCTCGCAGAACTGCATGAGACGTCGGATGCAGCCGTTCAGTGCTCGATTGATCGTGACTGAAACTGTGACATGCGCAGAATCACTGTGTATCCCTTCTCTGCATATCACAGTTTCAGTCAAGCTCAATCGAGCACTGCTGCATCCGACGTCTCATGCAGTTCTGCGAGCTACGGTGATCCGCGATCGTCTACTGCTGCCGAAGACATGCGCAGTAGCGTCAACCCGGAAGTACGGTAAGGTTTCAGCACAGCACCCGGCGTATAAGACGACCCCCGACTTTGTAGACGATTTCCAGGGGTTAAAATGTCGTCTTATACGCCGGAAAATACGGTACCTATTTTCACAAGTGGCTTAAAGGAAAACTAAAAATATTAATTTAATGGTTTTCAAAAAGTTACAACCAAGCCATGTCCTGAATGACAACTGTCAGTTGCTTGTGCTCTCAACCTATCAAATGGCTAGTATCTTACCTGATCACATGTGCAACAACATGGCAGTTGCAGATCAAACAAATGCTGAGTTGGCAGCTTCCTTGACTGTAAAGGATAGGTAGTTTTATAATATATGGATAGAGTGTGTTATTAAACCCCAAAACAAAAATGTATATGATGTATGCAGTTTTATTGCAGCTTGTCAGTCCTCAGATGTGGTGGCTGCATTAGTTTTCTTTTTTTAGCCCCCCCCCCCCCCCTTCCCTTTTTGTTTCACCTGGTGATCCAGCCAGTAACACATTTCTACAGCAGAGACCTTTTGGACAGCAGTGCTGTCAGTCTGAGGAGAGGGTAGTGTTAGACTAGCAGATTTAGATGGACTTAACATTGAAGCGGAACTCCAGCTATCATTTCCATGCAGTTATAGCAAACAGTTTTTTTCTCTTTTGTTCATTGAGGGACACAGCTTCTTTATTCTTGACCATAGGGTTAGTGTCACCTACAGGAGTAGGACACTAGGCTGATAAGAAACTCTGCAACACCTGTGGGCAATCCTAGCTGGTATAATCCCCTGCTCTGCTACAAGCCAACCAGCCTATATTTGAAAATATCAGTGAGATCTCTTTGTTTACTTTGTCCCAGATGTTAGCCTTTTTAGTAGCCATCACGTCTGCACACAGAGTATCAGAGTTGGTGTCTTTGTCGTGTAGGTCTGCCTATTTGGTTGGTATAAGGTGGTTCTTTGTATGTGTTCTTCCTTTCTATCAAAGGTGGTGTCTGCCTTTCAATTAAGTAAGGACACTGTCCTGCCTTCTCTGTGCTCTCGTCCCTAACATCCTAAGGAGTTAGCTTTACATGCCTTGGATGTGGTTTTAGCATTTTGGTGGTATCTGTCCACTACGCAATCCTTTCAGAAGTTGAGTTCTTTCTTTTGCACACAGACAGGCCAAACAAGGGCACATCCTCTGCTACTATTTCTAGGTGGGTTAGGCAGACTGATTAGGGCTTACACTATTAAGGGTCAGGTTCCTCCCTTTCCTGTAAAGACGGACTCTATTAGGCTGCTTAGTGCCCTTTGGGCCTTCCGACATCTTATTTGTAAGGCGGCTACTTGCTTATCTGTGCACATCTTAACTAAGTTTTACAAGGTGGATCTTTTGGTGGTGTTGGATGCTTGTTTTGCTGCAAAGTGTTGCAGGTGGCTGTGTTGAGGTTTCGGTTTCCTCTTGGGGGTTGTCATGTAGTGCTTTTTTTTTTTTTTTTTTTTTTTTTTTTTTTTTCTCTCCTCATGGCATGTTTTGGGTTTGGTCTTCCCCTAATCTTTTGGCACTGCTTTGCAGCGTTTGTGATGCTCAAGAATACGGTAGCGTTGTCCACCAATGAGTGAAAGAGAACTCCATTTTTTTCTAACCGTTTCTCTGAGTTCATTGACTGATACAACACCCACCCTTCTGTGATTATTCTTGTACTGCTTGTTACATACTGGTTGGCCTATAGCTCGTCAATGAATTCAAAGAAAGTATTTTTTGGTAGTTAACAAAAAATCTTTTTTTTTTTCCTTTTTGATAAAGTTTTTAGATAAATGAATAAAAGCTCAGCATTGTAAACATGTTGATGGTAAATGGTTTGTATTCTGACAACTACTAGGTCTGGAAAGCTAGGTCTGGTAAAGGAAGTTGAAAAATAAGACTTACTGGCTAGATTACCAAGTGAAAATAAGGGAAAAAACAAAGCCTAGACCTCTTTCACACAGTCACACTGCGTCCAGACTCTGACACCTATCCATAACTGCAGGTAATTTTATTTGGAGTGTGGCAACATGCAACCTATGACAATACCAGTGGCACTATTTTTTTCAATTGACAAACTCAAAATGATTGTACAGGTTAGGAGTTCAAACTGTTTTAGGTTCAGTGTCTAAAAGAAAACTGTAGAACCAGACAGCTAATGTTTTTAGAGGTATGTCAGCGTTGATATTTTTATCAGTGCAGGGAGATACAGTATACTGTAGGTATGTATATTCATTGTGCGGTCCTGCGCCATGCTGCACAGCTGAGGATGCATGCATGCCATAGCCCTATTTTATTCCTATATGATCAGAATGCCAAACTGACAGTACTGATTGCTCTTAAAGCATGCTTCATTGTGAAGACTGTGTGGTATTGGAAGTGGTTCTATGTATTTTTTCCTATGTTACCTTGAGAAATACGTGGTGAAAAAACATGTAACTGCAATAAACATATCACACATACAATTAATTTCTAACCTTTCTATTGACAGCAATTTAGTTAGAATCAAGTGCGGTGTGTTCTTGAATAGGAATAGTTCTGTTTCTAGAGAAATAAGAGCAGCTGAAAAACAAATTATTATTATACAGGACTTGTATAGCGCCAATTGTTTGCGCAGCACTTGTACAATATAAAGGGAGACAGCTACAATACAATCAAAATGAGGATTAGAAGCTTACAATCTAATAGGGTGGGGCAAGTGGTATAAAAGTTTATAACTGTGGGGGATGAGCTGATGGAAGTGATAAATGTCTATGCGTTGGCGTGATTGGTTCCCCGAAGAGATGAATTTTCAAGGATCACCTAAAGGCAGCCAGAGTAGGGGATAGCTGTACAGATTGAGTTAGAGAGTTCCAGAGGATGGGAGAGGCTCTGGCAAAGTACTGGAGACGAGCATGGGAGGAGGAGACAAGGTGCTTGAGAGCTGGAGGTCATGAGGAGAGGAGGGTTTGGATGATATTTGGAGACAAGATTGGTGATGTAGTTCAGGGCAGAGTTGTGGATGGCTTTGTATGTTAGTATTTTGAATATAATTTGATGGGCAATCGTAAGCCAGTGGAAGAATTGGCAGAGGGGTGGCAGACACTGAGTGGTTAGTAAGGTAGATGATCCTAGCCGCAGCATTCATGATGGACTAAGGAGGGGATAGCCTACGGAGAGATAGGCCTATGAGAAGGGAGTTGCAGTAGTCAAGATGAGAAATAACAAGGGCGTGAACTTGCTTTGGACCTTGGTGGTTTCATTGGTTAAAAATGACATTTTAGACATGTTAAAAGGTGAAGTCTACAAGCTTTTGGCTACAGCAATTGGATCTGGGGCTGAAAGTATAGATCAGTCTAGCATTACACCTAGTACCCTGGCTTGAGATGGACTGATAGTTGTATTATGATCTTGATGGAAAAGTAATGTAGGAGTGCACAATGGGGATAGGCTCGATTGTGGAGGAATTTAGTTTAGGGAAGTGGTGCGACATGAATGCTGATATGTTAGTAAAGCGAGAGGAGACTGAAGGAGTTAGGAGAGGAGTAGAGAGCTAGATTTGGGTGTTGTCGGCATAGAGGTGGTATTTGAAACCATGGGAGGTTATGAGGTGACCAAGAGATGAGGTGTAGATAGAGAAGGGAAGGGGTCCAAGAACAGATCCTTTGGGGACCCCTACAGAAAGAGGAAGTAGAGAGGAGAAGACAGAATTATTGCTAACACCGAAGGAGTGCTGTGACAGGTAGGAGGAGAACCAGGGTAGAGCTGAGTCTCGTAGACCAAGTCAGTGGAGTTTGAGGAGGAGGGGATGGTCAACAGTATCAAAGGCCACATAGAGGTCTAGTAGTAAGAGTATGGAGTAGTGGCCATTGGTTTTAGCAGTTAGTAAATAGTGAGTTATAGTAGGGCAGTTTCTGTGGAGTGCTACGAGGGAAAGACTGACTGTAAGGGGTCAAGGAGGTTATTTTCAGTGAGGTTGGAGCTAAGACGGTTGTAGACTAAGCATTCTAAAAGTTGAGGTGAATGTGAGCAAGGAGATGGATCTTAAGTTGTTCAGGTTGGTGGGGTCCATTGAAGGCTTTTTAGGTATGGGAGAGATTTGTGCATGCTTTAAGGGGGCAGGAGAAGGTGCCAGTAGAGTGGGAGAGATTGAAGATGTGAGTGGGAGAGCATAAGATAGAAGAGGGTGACCGTAGTAGTTGTGAGGGAACAGGTTCCAGGAGACAATTGGTTAGGTGGACATCTGAGAACAGTTTGGTAACCTCTTCAGTAGTAGCCGGGTCAGAAGAGGAAAGTGTTGACTCTGCTGTTGGACAAGGTATGTTAGGTGGGGAAAATATCTACATGGTGGATGTGTCCTCGCGTATTGCATCAATCTAGTCTTTGAAGTGATTAGCAATCTCTTGGGCAGTGAGTGAGTTAGTGGGTAAAGGAGGTGGGGGACAAAGTGGAGAGTTAAAGGTAGCGAAGAGCCGATGAGGACTGGATGACCAGGTATTAATAAAAGAGACAAAGTAGGTTTGTTTGCCAAGGTAATAACCGTAAGGGCCTGATTTTACGTGTAGTTAGAGGAGCAAGAGTGTCCAGTGAGGATGAGAGTGAACTTTTGAAGACCGAGGTGGCCAGGTGTCATAGAGGTGGTCAATAGCAGAATAGAGAATTGAAGGTCTCTACAAGTAATAGTTTGCCGCTTGGAGGGATAAGTCCTTTAAGACCAGGTTACTGTAAAAGTGATGGGAGAGAAAGTAGGATAGCCAGGCAGAGAAGTTGTTAAAGCGTGATACTGGTCCAGGAGGCCGATAAATTACTGTTTTCTCCAATTTCTCTGATTGCAAAGTGCATCTGAAAAGAAGGGAGGGATAGAGAGGGGGAGGGGGAGGAAGGACTTGGAATGTGCTCTCTGGGGATATAAGGAATCCAACTCCACCTCCTTTCTGTCCACTAGGTCTGGGTGAGCGTGTCCAGTGAAGTCTAGCATGGGAGAGGGCAGCAGGAGAAGCAGTCAGAATCTTGACGCCAAGTTTCAGTTATGGCAAGTATGTTAAAGCAATGGACTACGAACAGGTCATGTACAGATGTGAACTTGTTACAGACTAACCTGGTATTCCAGAGGGCAGATGAGTTTTTGGGAGCAGGAGGATAGAAATTGCAGCTGTTACCAGAGGAAGAAGGGTGCCAGATATTGGGTTTGCAGTTAGAAAATGGCTGGCCAGGATTGGGAGAAATGCCCCCATAGATGAGGAGGGCGAGAAAAGTAAGATGGGAGCGGGATGTATATGAGCGCACATATTTCACTGCCCTGGTGTTTGTGTCAGCCTGTGGGTTCAGTATTTGAAAGAGGTGTTAGGTGCAATAAAAGGGAGAGGGTAGAAGTGAGGGTGATATGTATAAGCTGTGGGGTGGAAATGAGGGTTAAAGTAAGGACAGTTTGAGGACTGAGAACACTAATGTGAGAAGGAAGAATGAAGGGAGCATATTAGTGGGAATCCGACAGCATAGGAAAGTCATTATCAAAAGTTGATTTGTTTGCCATCCTTCCAGAGTAGAGCAGAGTTCTTGTTGTACCTTCATCATACTGCTTTCCTTATCCTGCTGCGGTAAAACGGCAACAACACTCATTAAAGAAACATGTCAGCATAATGCCTATGCAATGTGCTGGCCTTGGGCCCTTGGTTTCCTCTGGGATTTTTACAGTAAAGCATCGCTGCCCATATGCCAGAAGCACGGGGAATGACATAACTCCACGCGGTAGTTCTCAGCCTTACCTGAGAAACCATCGATCCTGGCGCTGGGCATAGAGATGAGTTGAGGGAAGATTGCCACCACTCTATATGCCCTTGGAGAACTGGAGCGATGTCGCTTCCTGTTCCAGCCAGTTTTTTTTTTTTTTTTTTTTTTTTTTTTTTTTTAAAGCACTAGATCGATGTGTGTTGGGTTTTTTTTTTTTTCCCCTAATCGGTGAATTTTTTTCCAAATTGCATCTGTATAATGCTACATCTGTGCCATAAAAATGTGTCTGTAAAATACACCAAAAATAATAAAAAAAGAAATGTAAACCAGCTGCTAGCACTCCGTGAACTCTCATACTAGTCATCAAACTTATAATAAAAACACAAAATAGTACTGTGCTAAACATGTCAACTTGTCTGACATAATCGCTAAATTAATGGGAACGTACTCCACAGCATAAACTGTGAAGCAAACATAAAGTAAGTTGCATAAAATCCTGCTATGATAATGTAAGATTCTATCAAACCACATACACATTTAACTCGGCACTCTTAGTTTGTAAGATCCAAGGAGTAAGGCCCTCCTAACCCTCTTGTGTTGAACTGTATTGTTGCTGTATTGTCTCCCGTTATATTGTAACGCGCTGAGCAAACTGTTGGCGCTATATAAATCCTGTATAATATGTGACAATCCTAATATGTATAGATGAATGTACACATTTGACAAAAAACTGCCTTCCTGGATGAGACTTCAACCGGACTTTCCATCTTCGTGTGGAGCATGCAACATATATTGCAGTGTACCACCACCACTTTAGTGATATGACCTCCCGCTTAGTGTTTGGTCTATCAACGCTTTGTGTCCTTACAACGGGACCGAATCCTCCTTTCCACCCAGGGCTACAGCTACAGGGCTTCCTCTTCCAACAAACTCCATTGCATGTAAAGAAATACTACACATAGTGCCTTACCCTTGAAAATACTTCATTTCCACAAAACACCAGAATTACACTCACATGTATAAGGTACTGAATTGTACCAAAATATATAGCCTTTTTAAATAGAGCACTTGCCGTGTTCCGTATGGACCTCGGTGGGCGGGGCTTGGATGATGTCACTACGGATGGCTTTGTCGGCTGCTTGATTTAAGAGCTCCTGCACTCGGATCTTGCTTTTTGGGGGAACTCTTGCTAACTGGAGACATGGGCAGAAGCTATAGGATTGCATCCACCCCCCACACGCCACGGGACACCGGTACCCTGCTTAGTTGGAATATTCCAGGGCTTTTTTGCACCCAGCGTCCTGAGATACGTGGCCTCCGCCTCATGTTCACCTGATAGGTCCAACACTCCGATGGACAGTGGGGGAGCAGCCTTTCCAATCCAGCAACCCAGTCTGCTGGATCTTCACACAGTGTCCTCGGCCATTAAAACTATCCTGATGGCCACGATCACAGATCTCCTGGCTGGGGGACTTGGAGACTTGGAAAAAATGCCCAAATCCAGACCGATGCCTTTTGCCAAGTTCAGCGTACCTATGATTCCCACCTACTACATCTCATTGAAATGCACAGGCACCTGGAAGACCTGGCCAATTAAGGCTGCTGTCCCAATATCCAAGTCAGAGGGCTTCAAGAAGCAGTGGATCCAGCCATTTTCAAATACCTATTTGCCCGAAAGAGTCTCCAGTTGAAATGGAGAGGATTAACAGGGCCTTCTGTCCCCGGCTTGGGGACTCGAAGCCACTGTTTCAGATCAGTTGCTTAGTAAGCTTCCCCCTCAAGGAGGAAATACTCCGCAAAGCCAAAGAGAGGCTAAGTTCTTGATCATAAAGCCGAAATACTCTTTCAGAACCTTCTCAAATCATACTTCAGAACCAAGCCATTCGTCTGTTGCTGGAAGCTCTTTGAGCTGGAAGAATGGCCTACAGATGGAAATTCCCATTCTGTCTCTCCGCTACCTCCAGGGGGCACACAGTGCTCTTGCGGACGCCGGAGGACATTCAAAAGTTTTGCGAATCCCTAGATCTCCCTCAGTTGGAAGCTTGAACCCTGTGGATAGTCCCTGTTCTTATTCCACTTGGAAACAGATTTTGTTTTCTTCAGCTCACTTGGCTCCGTTGGCTGTTACCTTATGCTGAACAGCGGACCCTTTCTTGCTGTCTTCGCCTCTACTAAGAACTGACTTGACTCATCCCACCCTTTTTGTTTTGGTTTTTTTTTTTTTTTTTGCTTACTTCAGCCCAGTCTTCCTGTATATGACTGGAACTTGCTCCACATCATATGGTTGTCATCCGTCTTAGTCTCTTGTCTTCTGCTTTTTGCAATCTGCATTTATATTAATTTAAGTTGGTGTTGAGTGTGCATTTGTTTTCTTTTTTTTTTTTTTTTGCTGTGTTTGTCCCTTTTTGAATTTAATGGATAGCCACTACACGTATGTGGCCTTGCTTACTCTTGGGGGCCACCCTGGTGTAAAGGGATACCTCCTGACCTTGTAGTCAGACAACATTCCTTTCCGTGAGGCCAGCTAAAGCTTAAGACTACTATATACCTTCCTCAGGCCTATGGGAGTATCCCACTTGCTTAATGAAACCTGCTGTACCTTGCCTAATTGAAATATTTTTAGTAGGCCATTCCTCATTCCTTCCTACCTTTTCCCTAATATTTCCTTATTCCTTAATCTCCCTTTACCTTCTGCTCCCTCCCCTATTGAGTTCATCCCTCCCCTATTGAGTTGACCAACTTGTATTATGCCATAGTACCCGCTGCCGTATAGCAGATATACTGTGGTACGGGTGCGCAAGATCACTTTATATGTGATTTTGCATTTCTGGGTAGGGGGCGTGCACACATCTTACCCGCGCCGCCATTCGTGGCCGTGGATGTCAATCACTGGTCCCAGACGATGATTACTCTCCGGCGCGAAGTGATTACCGACAATCACTGCCAGGGAGGAAGACTTTTGTTTAGTCTTCCTCCCTGTCAGCTTGGTCACACAGCTGATCACACATGATCAGGGTGCTTACAGTGAAGCACCCCCGACCCTTATTAAACACTCCCTACACAGTTAACCCTTGATCGCCCCTCACATTAACCCCTTCCTGCCCATTCTCATTGGTACAGTGTCAGTGGTGCTGTTTTTTTGTTTTTTTTTTAGCACTGATCACTGTATTGGTGTCACTGGGGATGTCGAACACAAAGTTAGTCCCCTCCTCTCCCCCCCCCCCTTGTCAGAATGCCCGCCACAGTCCCAATATCTATACCACCATTTGTAAACGCTATAACTTTCACGTAAACCAATTAATTTCAGAGTGTTTTTCTTTTTAGCAAAGACATAGCAGATTACATTTTGGCCTAAATCTATGATGAAATTTGATTTCTCTTTTTTTATTTTTTTACTGGACAGGTTTAATAGAAAAAAAGTCCAAAATATTTTTTTTTTCCTTTCTCAAAATTTTCGGTCTTTTTTTGCTTATAGCACAAAAAATATAAAGAGCACAGGCGATCAAATGCCACCTAAAGAAACTCAATTCGTGGGGAAAAAAGGATGTAAATTTCATCTGCATGACCGCGCAATTGTCAAAGTAATGCAGCACCGTAACGCAAAAAATGGCCTGGTCAGGAAGGGGGGCAAATCCTCTGGAGGGCAAGTGGTTAAGCTTTGTTCAACCTGCTATTTATAATGTATTGTTATTGCTCATTAGACTTTTTAAACTGACGCAGTAGAGGAGCTGCTTCGGATCTCTCTTCCATGTACCATTCCTTTTTTTTGCCTGAGCCCCCGTACTATTTGAAATCCTGATCTTCTGTCGATGTAGGCTCTTGGGAGATTCTCTAAACAGCTGAGCTATTGATGCGGACCCTCGCTGCTAGTTTCATGTGCATTGTTTTCTTATAATATTGCTTTACACACATGTAATTTTTGCTGCTATGATGTCCAAAAGACCAAGCCATACTTCTGACGAAGAAAAACACACTATTAGATGCAGAGTCCTCAGGGCTCCCATCTTTACTCCTATTGACTTTCAGGAGTTCACGGTAGCCCCTAAAATTAGTTGACTTGGGCCCACTCTTTCTTATGATACTTTGTTTCCTCCCTCTCAAATGGTGGCAGATCTACTGTGCAGTAATGAGAGATCGCTCTGTGTAGCAACTCCTAGAGCTTGCTGTAACTTGGTTCTTGATGTGTGGGAGGTGACGCTCTCCTCTCCCGCTCCCCCCCCTTCTTTTCTCTCTTTTATGTATATATTGCATGATATTGGCCTCTGGAACCCCTATGCTCTCATCCTTTTGCACATGCAGCCCTTCAAGATGCAGTCTCATGACTGCGTTTGATCCTATGAAACGCACACAGCGCTCCCTTTGTGGACTACTGACCTACCATTACTTCTTTCTTGTCTCCCATTTTCTAGTAGCAGGCCTACTTCCACGTCTGGTATCTCCTACCTTTCTTTTTTCCCCAATAGTCCCATTTCCCCCCCCTCCTCGTTTTTTTTTCCCCAATTCCTTCCCTACTCGTACCGGCTCTTACTCTCCTCCTCCCTCCTCCTATACTTTCTGTTCATTCCCTCACCAAAAATATTCCAAAATCGATTTCTTATCACAGGTGGATCTTCCATTCCTCCTATAGAGCCCATATTCCTCTCAGACCACCATCCAGTTACAATTACTTTAATTTTCCCTTAGAAGACTTCCCGCACCAAGTTCTGGAGATTGAATGCATCTCTCTTGAAATACATGGAAAATATGCACTGTATTACTTCTTGTCTTAGAAATTGCTTTCTACAATATGATACGCCAGATGTTTGCTACACTGTGGGAAGCACACAAGTGTGTAATGAGGGAGGATTTTGTCATGTCTGCTAAACTAATAAAAGACCGCCAGGTGCTGATTCAGTCACTGACCACATAAAAACACTAGAAAAAGCACACAAACACGCCCAGAGCACTCTACAAGAACTGAGACGCTCGTGCTCTGCCTTATTGGAAGAATTAGGCAAATAGACATGATGGCGATATGTACTTGGCCAAAATGTGTACTACGAACACAGTAATAAGAGCTGGAAATTGCTAGCCTGAGCCATTCATGCATCTCAAACTGCTCTCAACATTCATCACCTTAGAACTCCTTCAGGAGACAGTCTTAGAAAAAAGGATATTGCAAAACAATTTTAACTTTATTACAGGCTTTATTATGCAGCTTTATAATTTACCATTTGGCTTATCATGGCTCTAAGAGTCAACAGACACGTGCCCTCACTGAAAGCCCAAGATCTGGACAAACTGTTTTCCATACAAGAGTTGATGACTACCCTAAAGCAAATGAAACCAGGGAAGAGCCCAGGCCCCGATTAGCCTTACTCTTCAATACTCCTAAGTTTTTTTGTGTTTTTTTTTTTTTTTTGCTGAAATATTTTACTTCCACACCTTCATAAAACTTTTAATGCCTTCTACTCATACAACTTACTTGACGCTCATATTATGGTCCTTCCAAGGGAAGGCAAAGACGCCACACAAACTTCCAGCTGTAGGCCAATATTCCTGCTCAATGTTGATATCACATGATGTGCCAAGATTCTGGCCAGCAGACTACTTCCTGTTTTTCGCTCTTTGATCACTATGGATCAGGTGGGCTTTGTGCCTGGCATAGAAAACCAAGGGAGAATAGCATTAACTACTGGCTCTCGGTTAGTAAACCGTGCTATCACTTGATGCAGAGAAGGTGTTTGACAGGGTGGCCTGGGACTAGATGAACCGACTGTAGAGGGGTGGAGGTTGTGTGGGATGGAAAGAGATGGCATACCCTGTCCTCCCACAATCCCCCACAACCCCCCCCCCTTTTTTTTTCTCATTTAGGCCTCTTGTTTCTCATCTTTTTCTTCTCTTTGCTACTATTGATATCACCCTAACTCTAGTAGAGGGTTTTCTTTGACGTTTTCTTTGAAGCGTTTATATATTTCATAGCTTGGTTTACGATGTACCACTTTGTAGCTACTGACTCAGTTTGCATGAGCATTCTATCTCTACACTGTGACTTCTTTGTCTTTTTGTTTTTAATCTATAAATTCATTTTCTTTGATCCTTAAATGACCAGCGATTGTTACTTGCACATGTATCTTGCTTTAAAATCCTAATAAAACATTTATGGGAAAAAAAAAAAATCTACACTGTGAGTACAAATATCCTATTCGCTTCACTGAAGTACTGAAAACACTTGGCAATGCTGCCCATTCTGCACTGACTACAGTGGAGTATAAAACACCTCCCCCTTATGTTATGGAGTCAAGAAATCGTTTTAATTGTGCAGCTTGTATATCAAACAAACGCTTCATTAACTATACTGCAATACCAATACAAGAGAAGAAAATTATACCCATGCAAGAATAAATGATCAAAACACACATGGTAGAATTGGGACACAGTAGGTTACTAACAGGAAGGGCTTGCAAGAGATGAGGCAGGGTACAGAACAGTGGTATAAATGGGGATAAAAAAGCTATTCACCATATGCAGGTAAAGTACAGAATGTTGAGGTGTCTGGTGTATACGTGGTATCTTAAAGATTTGTAGTAGCCCAACTGACTTGTTGATTAAAAGTCACCTATACTGTGAGAAATAATGGAGGCTGCTACTGCTGACCTCTTTAGATGTCTTGGATAAGTGAATCAGAAAGCACTGGAGCCAGTGGTAAAAATTACAGCAGTTAGAGAAGGAGGGGTCATCAATGACATCCTACATAATTCCTCTCTGCTGGTTCTTTAACCCTTTCATGAAGGAAATATGGGGATGCCATTACGGAGCTTCCAAAAATGCTAATCAATTGCCAAAATATTTTGATCCACCATACATGTTGAATCACAAACCCAGAACAAGCAAAACAGTGATATCCTTATCTACATACTTGATCCTTGTCAATTAATCTAAGGCTCCTTTCACATGGGGCAGACTGATCTTCAGGAGAGCTGCTCCCCATGCTGATCAGAGCAGAGTGGGGAGATGACAGGTCCTTGTCTGCTCAGTTTATGCAGAGGAAACTCCGATAAAATCCGCTGTGCTCTGTGGGTGGCCAAGCATAAGACTTAGCAGTCTGTTTACACCTGACTGCCCTGTGATCAGTCTTGAAGGCGGGGGACAAACCCCCTTGTATTTTTTTTGCTTTTTTTTTTAATTTTTGAGTGGACTGGATTGGAGGTAGGCGAGTATAAACGAACACAAGTCTATTTACAACTTCCGATCCTGGAGGGTGAATGGAGGGTCCAATCAGGTCTGGAAGTCAAACAGGCAGACCTGATCGGTCCCTTTGTGTGAAAAGGGTCTAAGGCTTCATGGAATCTAGAAATGCCGCTTTTAAGGGGGCTCTACTGCCAGGAGAAAGATGTTTGGAATAGCTGGGATACACGTCCACTGTGCATGGTGCCTACATTTTGAAATGAGGGTCAGTAAGATAACCAGACGAATGGTAGCCTCTGTGTTTTTGTTAGTACAAGTGTCCTTTATCAGTGGCTCCATTGGCGGAAGTGAGACTTACCACATTCTGCAAGCTGCTGAAACTATACACGTAGCAGATGAAACAAATGGTTTTGTGATAAATTTTTTTTTTTTAAACTAAACTGGGGTTTCTTTTAAATGAGTACCTACTACACTTTCATAATTATGAGAGAACTTTTGAAATATGTTTGTCTTTTCTATTTTCTGTGCTTTTCTGTAATTTTTTAATACTTATTAATTTTATATTTCTTTCTAGACTCTATGAATACACAGCACATGACAAATGATGATTTGCAGGTAATATATCTGTTGTGATTTTTATTCTTTTACTGACAGTCTTGTCTCTCTCCCCTCCCCCAAAAAAAAAAATAAACATGTTATACTTACCTGCTCTGTGCAGTGGTTTTGCACAAAGCAACCCGAATCATCCTTTTCTCAGGTCCCTCGCCAGCGCTCCTGGCCCCATCCCTCCTTTACTGACAATATTCAGTATATTTTCAGAAAGCAAAAAGCCTTTACAATAAAATCAAACATTGTTAGCCTATTAAACACCTATGCTCTGACTAAAAAATAGTAGCTGCTGTGTGCAACACCCACTGTGTTATAATACATGCCAAATCACAGCTCTCCAAATATCCAAAATTATACGCTTATAATAAACTGATATTCTGTGTCTGTCTGTTCCAGTGCAATATTAATGTTAATTCAGTTGCAACATCAGTAATGTTCTAGTAGTGCTACTTTCAGTTATCGTTTTCCTTGCGCTACAATCAATGAAAATTGTGCAAAAACATGCCGTCTGCATTATAAAGTGTTTCACTCCACCTCAAAAACACACCAGACAAAACTGAACCCCTACAATAGAAAAAGTCTTTATGTGCTTTTCGACAAGGGGTTAAATATCCAGTAAAACACTACTTCTTCCTCGCAATACCTTCAGGGATTTAAAAAAATACAGAAAAGAATAGGCTCCAATAGTGTAAAAGCCTTTTTTTTTTTTTTTTTTTTTTTTTTTTAAGGCAATTAATTCATACATCCATTAAACCATTGGCTAGTATGCTCACATTTACACTGCTCACTTGTGAAACACTCCCCCTGGGATTGGAATTTTTTTTTTAAGGCAATATAAGGACAACGTTTCTTAAACAATTAAAAATAACTTTTATGACCTATTTAAAACATAACACACAATTTCCGCATAGCAGTCCATTATTACAGGAAACTGATGTACATCGTATTATGCAAACAGACTCTAGACCGAGTACCCGGCGTGTTTCGGAGACAACTGCATACAATAAGATCTGTAGCAACATTAATCTCCCTGGTAGTCTGATTATGTCAATATTTTTGAATGTCAAAGCGGTACATTGTTTTGCATGGAAATTAATTTTTTAGGCCTGTAATTCTTAGGAATAACTCGCTTAAATCTGTCCAAACAAGAGTCTAGTAAACATCCCGGGTAATAATTTGAAACCCAAAATCATAAATTATAATATAAATCATTATAAAAAATAATATAATGATAAATTTAATTCAATAATGTATTTAAACCAAAAACACTGAAATTTGAAATAGAACACCAAGTTCACTGAGCTCAGTCGCAGAATCATCACTATCGTCACTTTCAGTGTCTGATGATGGATTTCCCCACATATCGCTATCACTCAATGCTGCAAGTTATTCTAATTCACTATAGCTGTTTTCTAGCTGTTCTAAAACCGCTTTTGACCTAAAGGGACGCTTTTTGGATGCCATGGACGTTCTCAAGTTTCCGGGCAGAAAGAACGGTAAAAGTGCAGGCAGGGCACTGGACAAAGCACTAGGGACAAAACCTAGGTGTATATGGTTTGATACAGAAATGTAATCCCAACAGATTACAATGTATTGTGTGTGTGTGTGTCATGTTTTTTTACTTTTTTGAATCTCCCGCTGGTTCCGCCCCCACCCCGCGTCGCAACACTCACAGGGATGGGAAGACTGATGCCGGCATCGGCCGGAGGACACAGTGGGAGGACATCGGGGGATCACTGGACAAGGTAATCTACAGTGTAATCCCAAGTGTGGTTCTGGGTTACCGCTTTTGGTACTAAAAATTAAACCCGAGATTAACACTCGGGTTTACCACTAGGAGGGTTAAGAATATACATTTTTTACATTTTCCAAAAAAAATAAAAGGAAACCACCTTTCTTGTATACTATCAATACAGCTGAAATATTATGATACTCACAGCACCATTGGAGTGAGAGAGGGTTGTCGGAACCAATGTGGCCATATATCACCATATCCCCATACCCCTCCTGCAGTGGAAAGGGAGGGATGAAGAGAATTCCCCAAAAAACCCCGAAAGGCAGCCGCTGGGATCGCCTGAGGGCCAGCAAAGGGATAAAAAAAAACAATTTAAGAAAGTGAATTGTAGGGTCTAAAAAAATATATAAAATATTCATATTATGTAATGGTTTCTAATTATGTTCAAGAATATACGCCGACTTAATAGATGAAAAAAGGGAGAGGAAAAAGAGAGCCTTAAGACATCCATATGGCAGCAGGGTAGAAATTCATGCATTTCACATTTTAAATACATCTTCCTTGCTTTATATCCCCCACACTAGGGTCTGTGGATAAATACAATTCTATAGAAAGTATAAACAAACAATATAGGGATCCAGGAAACCAATAATGCCTTAACACCATATTCCTAATACTAATTCCCCCAGTAACTATATGCAATGCTGGGGAGACAATAAGGCACCTATGCACAACTAAGAATATTAAACAAAAATAGTCTAAAAACAAATCCCCCAAATGAAAGGGGGGGGGGGGGGTTTGTCTGTCTAATGTTCATTTACCTCAGTGATATATTTGCCAAAGGCAAGGTGAAGTTTGCCAGTGGTGAAGGAGAGACTGAATGAGAAGTCCAGTTTATATGGGAATCTAGGACGCTGAATGCATCGCACCTCTGATCCATCAGGTGCAGCAAGTGAGAATAATTGTGTCCCAAAGCCAGAAAAAAAAACAAATCAAAAAACCCTTTTGCGATCCCCTGGGCGAATGATGCACAGTCGCTGCCTCGCCCACCAATGCGTCGTGATGGCGTCACGTGTCAGACTCCAACCACCGGCACATGGAGGTCTGAGAAGGGGACAAGTCACACAGTGGATGCAACCAAAGGGGTGCCCGGTGCGGCCACAGAGCCACTCCCTGCTCAGACCAGAAAGAAGGCTGGCACCCACAGATGTGTGCCGGGCGCCATCAGCAGTGACCCGGGATAAGGGGGACCCCTAATGTTGAATGAAAACATGATCACATTAGAAACGACATTCAAAAAAAGAATCCAGAAAACAATCTGCTGCCAACCGTGAGTATGCCTAACAATGTTGCTGTTAACCCCTTCCCGCCAGCGCCTCCTGGCCCTTTAAGAGTTTCAGGAGGCGGGATGGACGGGACGGGGTTTAGGGATCATGTGACCGCCCGGGAAAAAAACCCTGAATGAATCGATTTCATTCAGTTAAATGCTTATAGCAATCAAATTGTGTGTAAAAAAAATAAAAAATTACTGATCACTTCCCCAAAGTAGTACAATGTTATTGTGGTTTTAAAGGGGTCTTTCAGATTCTGATAAGCCCTCTGCCTGCAGACCCCCAAAACCACCGGCCAGGGTTTTGGGGAAGAGGCCCTTGTCCCCATCATGTTGAGGCATGTGGCCTGGTATGGTTCGAGGGGAGGGGGTTGGTCGCTTAATTCCCCCCCCCCCCTTCCCTTCCGGATAAGGAAGGGACTGGTAAGGACTTTGGGGGGGACTCCTCCCCAATTTTTTTTTTATATTGTGGCGTGGGAGTCCCCCCTCCCAAAATCTATACCAATCCAGAAGGGCTTGGTGTGGATGGGAGGGGGGACCCCACGCCGTTTAAAAAAAAAAAAAATTTATTAATTGCCGACAATTCTTTCTTTTACATTCAGCTGTCAGCGGGGAATCCCGCTGACAGCTGAAACATTAACACATGGTTGTCACTACTAAAATACTGCATGACTTGATAAAATAACTTATGTGGTATCTTAGTAGCGAATAATCCGGAACTGATTAATTGGTATTCAATGCATTCCTATGGGAAACGACGTTTCGGTATATGAATTTTTTGCTATATGAAAAGTCCTGCAGAATGAATTGAATTAAATTCGTAAACCAAAGTATACCTGTATATGAATTCATGTCTGTTAAAGGTTGTTGCATGTTTATAAGCTCTTTTTAGACATGATTTTGTATATCTCCTTTCCAAGAGTCTTGATTTTAAAGGCACAGCTTCTAATTTTAAGAGTTATCGTCATAACGATTCTGCTATACTCGTAAGTACTAACTGTAAGGGATGGATGCATCAAGGGGTTTAGGGTGTAAATTTGAGGCATGTAAGATGGTGTTACCAAGCGTAGGTTTGTGGAATAGCTGGCTGGCTAGACCACCATTCTCGGGTTTTCTCAATGGCCATATCGAGGAATGTTACCTTGTGTGTCATAGGTCATAGTGAAGGTTAAATTACAATAATTTCTGTTCATTTTCAAGACATTTGGTAAGCAGATCACCGGGGCCGTCCCACACAATCAAGATATCAGTATATCTATACTACATGCAAATGTGGTCAGTATACATGGCTAGGGCGTCATCGGCTGTTAATGTACGCTCCCACTCCCCCAGGTACAGGTTAGCATAGGAGGGGGAACAACATGTCCCCATAGCCACTGCCTGCACCTGGAGGTAGTGGGAGCCATTAAAAGTAGTCTTCCTAGCTGCGACATGGTTGCATGCATCCTCAACAGCAGCATTGTTATACTCATGGTTGGCAGCAGATTGTTTTTTTGGATTGTCTTTTTTTTTTTTTTTTTTTTTATTGTGCTTGTCTCTAATGTGATCTTGTTTTCATTCACCATTAAGGGCCCCCCTTATCTCGAGTCAGTGTTGTTGGCGCACGGCATGCGCAGGTCGACGTCTCTCTTCTTTGCCGCCTTCCACCTCTTCTCTTCTTTGCCGCCTTCCACCTCTTCTCTTCTTTGCCGCCTTCCACCTCTTCTCTTCTTTGCCGCCTTCCACCTCTTCTCTTCTTTGCCGCCTTCCACCTCTTCTCTTCTTTGCCGCCTTCCACCTCTCCTTGCCTTTCTCCTATCCTCGCCTTTTTTGGCCCTTTTTTTTTTTTTTTTTTTTGCAAGATGACCAAAGCTCCTCCTTTTTTAAGGCAAATTTTTTTTTTTTTTTTTTGCAGTCTGTAATTTCTTATCCCGTAGTCAAAACAGGAAGTGTGAGCAAATCCCTCTGAAATTAGGGAAGCCCAGCATGTCGCCAACGCTAGTTTCACCGTTGAAGATTTCAAACGTCAACCCAAAATTTGGAAATTTCTTTTAATTTCACTTTCAATAATTATAAACAGGACAAAAAGGGTGAATCTCTCTCAAACTTGGCACAGACGGCAATAAATGTCGGTTCATATATGCAGATTAGTTGCTGTTTGAACCGCATCCAATCTCATGACATGTAAAAAAACACTGCTTCCTAAGGTGCCTGCTCACACATGTCTGGTGCATTGGCGGTGCGTATTCAGTGTGGTTTTAAGAGTCGTGTACAATTTCTGAGCATTGCCTTTAGATTCAGGTGTGGATTACAGGCTATTGACTTCTATGAGAACAGTTTCTAAACCGCATATGCGTGAACAGGATTAAATCCTGAGCTAATGCTGTTCTGAACCTGATTTAAACATGACATGAACCACTGAACTACTGTATCAATTAGCTGTGAAACCTTTACTTCAGTCCGCACCACATATGTGAATCGGCTCTAAAAGTTGACACTGGTTAAAATTCCCCTAAACTCTAGCGAAAACTAAAAAAAAAAGGCTTTAGGCTGCTTTCACACTGATCGTTTTTTCATGTGCTTTTGTTCAGTTTAACCTCCCTGGCGGTATTCCGGAGTGTAGCTCGGGGTAAAGTTTCAGCACCACAAGTGTTAACCCCGAGCTACACTCGGGAATACCCTGCAGCGCTGCTCTGGGATCTCTTCTGCACTTACCTTGTCCTTCGCTCCTGCGATGTCCCTCCTGCAGTGTCCCGTGCAATGTCTTCCGGCGGATGTCGGCATCTGTCTTCTGGGTTCCGTTCCCTGCGACATTAGGACGTACGGGGACGGAACTGTGGGAAATTTGAAAGTTGTAAAAGTGACATTCACTAAAATCACGTAGTAAAACATTACTGTATCAAAGCATTTCACATACATTTTGTCCCTAGTGCTTTGTCCTGTGCCCTGCCTGCATTTTTACTGTTCTTTCTGCCTGGAAAATGAGAAATGTCCATGGCGTCCAAAAAGCATCCCTTTTAGGTCAAAAGTGGTTTTAGACCAGCTAGAGAACAGCGAAAGCAAATTAGAATCACTTGCAGAATTGAGTGATGATTTGTAGGGAAATTCGTCATCAGACACTGAAAACGATTTTGCGACTTTGCGCTATATTTCAAATTTCAGTGTGTTTAGTTTGATTATATTTAATTAAATGTATTATTTTTATGATTATTTATTAAATTATAATTTATGATTTTGTATTTAAAATTTTAACATACCCGGGATGTTTACTAGACTTGTTCGGACAGATTTCAGTGAGTTATACCTAAAAATTACAGGCCTACGATAAAATACATATTTCCATGCAAAAAAAGTACCGCTTTGAGCACAGAAATATGAACATAATCAGACTGCTAGGGAGGCTACGGACTCTTTTACACTGGTCATTTTTTCAGTTAAAAAGCGTAAGAAAAATGAATCTCTTTAAATTCTATGGAACTGTTCACACCTGTCACGTTTTGTGTGTTTTTTTTTTTTTTCCCCTGCTTGCTACATTTTTGCCGCATGTTTAAATGGCTTTCATACTGATCAGTCTTTGATGTGCTTTTTGTTAAAGTATGAAGAGTTCCATTTTTCTTTCACTTTTAACTCAACAAAACCTAAACATGTGGAAGCAGTCTTAGTGACATTTTAACATTCATACTTTTAGGAACACTTTATTAAAGCTGAACTATACTCATCTTGGCTCGTGTGATACGGCGGCTGCAGAAGTCTTTTGAGCAGCTGACTTCCGGGTCTCGAACGCTGGTTGCTTTCATTTGGCTTGGAGGGGATGATGTCACTCCTGTGTGTGTGGGAGTTCAGTCAGTTAGCTGCGAATGTGGGGCTCACTATACAAGGGCAGAGAAGCAGGGAAGTAATTTAATCACTTGCCTACCGGGCACTTATACCCCCTTCCTACCCAGGCCAATTTTCAGCGCTGTTCCACTTTAAATGACAATTGCATGGTCATGCAACACTGTACCCATATGAAATTTTTATAATTTTTTTTCACACAAATAGTTTTCTTTTGGTGGTATTTAATCGCCGCTGGGTGTTTTTTTTTTTTTTTTTTTTTCCTGCACTATAAACAAAAAACAAAAAAAATTTAAAAAACAGGTTTTTCTTTGTTTCTATTGTAAAATTTGTCAAACAGGTAATTTTTTTCTCCTTCACTGATGTGTGTTGATGAGAGGTGGCACTAATAAGCATTTGTGGGTGGTACCGCTGTGCACAGGTAGGCAGCACTGGTGGGTGGCACTGCTGGGCACTGATCATCAGGGCATTGATGATTGGTGCCAATCCGTCCCCTGACAATTGTCGGTTATCGGCAGTACTTTCCTCGCGCTGTAACAGCTTAAGGAAAGTGCAGCCGAGCAACTGCATTTATTTGTGATCTGCTGTTTCATTGGACACTGCTGATCACACGGTAAAAGGCCGCTGTGATTGGCCTTTTACCACACCACGGATCAGCTGTGTCCGTAGGACACAGCGATCACGGAGATCGTCGGGGGCGTGCAGGAGGGCGCGTTCTGGGAGGACGTCATATGACGCCCTCCCAGAACTGTACAACCGTGCTGTAGCTGTCTTTCACCTATATCGCGGTTGGCAAGTGGTTAATGCAAAAGAGAAAAAGCATGTTTCTTCTGCATTAAAATTCCTGCCTGTTTGCCCATTTTTAAGTTTGCCCTAAAATTCCACTTTAACATTTCATTTTTCACTTTGATATACAACTGTTGCTTTTGAATTTTCACTTAAATGCACAATTGCAAAATTTTGAGTATAGTGATTTCACATACCGTATTTTTCGCACCATAAGACGCACTTTTTTCCCCCCAAAAAAGGGGGGAAAATGTCAGTGCGTCTTATGGAGCGAATATGGAGCGGCCGGTCCGGTATTTCCACTGCCACCGTGTCAGAATACCGGGCCGGCCGCTCAGCTCTACAGCGGGACCTTATAGAGATGACTGCTGACCTTTGGGGAGGGGGGGGAGCGGGTACCTGAATTTGACAGATACTCGCTCCCACTTCCATGGAGTTGTTCTTTCATCTTACCCGTTCCTCTATCCAGCGGCGCGGTCTTCCCGGCTTCTATAGTGTGGGCATGACAGCCGGGTGCCAAGTGCGCATGCGCAGGAAGCGGTGCTTTTTGTGAATGGTAAGGCGGTACCTGGGACACATGACAGATCCCAGAAGCCGCCGGACCAATCACAAAGCGCAAATGCTTCTCGCTCATGCGCACTGGGCACCCGGCTGTCATGCCGAGTGCCATTACAGAAGCCGGGAAGACAGCGCGCGGCTGGATAGAGGAACAGGTAAGATGAAAGAACAACTCCGCGGAAGTGGGAGCGGGTATCTGTCAAATTCAGGTACCCGCTCCCCCCCCTCCCCAAAGGTCAGCAGTCATCCCCTGTACTATCTAGTCTCTGGTCATCTCCTGTACTGTGTCCGCAGTCTCTGGTCATCCCCTGAACTGTGTCCGCAGTCTCTGGTCATCTCCTGTACTATGTCTGCAGTCCATTAGTTCAGAATTTTTTTTTCCTGTTTTCTGCCTCTAAAACCTAGGTGCGTCTTATGGTCAGGTGCGTCTTATGGAGCGAAAAATACGGTATATAGAAAAACGCGGCTCAATTTAAAAAAAAAAAAATTTTCAAGACATGTTGTAAAGTGCTGGCAGCTGGTTAGTTGACTAATAGGCTAGCATGAAATAATTTTATTAATATGATGTGCTTTTTGTCATGTACACTAAGAAAAGTATTTTATAGTAATCTTAATTTATCTTATGTATAGTAACAATTTAAATTGTCTTATTCTGTTTTACAGGATGATCTGGCTATAAGGATTGATGATGCTTTGGTGATCGCAAATAAAAATTATTCTCAGCTTAACAGTGCCATGCAGGTACACAGCGTTTTGAAAGCTGTTGTAACATAAGTCTTTGTATCCTTTGTGACAGAATTATATACCTATGTCCTTTGGGTATACTGGATGATTCATTGAACTGTGGTCCAGCCAGATCTGAAACATTTCTCCACATACAGAATCTGTTCATGTTGGCCGAGTGCATCTTGTGGGCATCTTTATTACTTCACAAAAAGCAAAATAAAGCCTTGCAGAATAGTAACTCAGATTTTATTTTACTTATTTTGCTGTGATAAGTCTTTTTAGATATATGCACATAGTTTTTTTGAGCTTTTTTATCATTGTGGCTGGATTTTCACTGAACATTGCAAAAAATCAGGACTGAAAACTGACGCATATATTCTTGTTTTTTCTTCCCTTGTAAGAAGATTGACACTAGCAGGATCACAATTTTAACATACTGTATTTTTCTTTTCCATTGAGGGAAAACAGGACTATCATCTTAAAGAGTAACTTCAGTTTTGTGGGGTGCGGAGGAATGGTAAATGAAAAAACAGCATGTACAATTGCTACACACGTCATATTGTAATTGAATGTTGTTAAAAATTCACCCTTCCTTTTCACTCCTCAGCGCTGTAATTTTCTGCCCTGGTCTCCAACTCGTGACAAAGGACCAGCCAATCTCACTCTTTGCTGTTCACTTGTGTAACAATGCCACTCTCAGCTGCACCCTGCACAAAGACTTTCAAGCTTGCGGGACCGCATTCTAGGTGCCAGCAGCCTGAGTGGTTGTCAAGGGGCTAAGTAAAACAAATAGCGCTTTAAATTCCGAACTGCCACCAGATAGCTTTGGACCTATCCAGCCTGCACAATATTAGCAAGAACAAGTATGAAAAATAAATGTCTGTACACACACTGTCACCACAGACAGGTATATTCAGAGATTTATCAAATACTGTAGCACTCTTCAAGAGAGAGGATTCTTTAGTTTGCATTAAAAGCCTTAGGGCAGTTTAAGCACTTTTTGTCAAAATAGGATTTAATAGAAAACAAAGGTCAAAATGATGCAAATAAAATATTTACAGTAAAAAGGTGTTACAAAGAAACCATGAAGCCTCAGAGAATTAAAAAGGAGCTGAAAATGAATACTTATAGAATCCTTGGTTTTAGCAGAGTCCAGTTGGTCAAGCAAAACTGTGCCGTAGCTCTCTCAAGTGCGGTTAGGTGTTCCTTAGTTGGTGTTAAACGAGAGCTATCAACAGGTCCTGCCATTCCCTTTTTCTGTGGTATCAAAGGGGTGTTGACCGAGAATATCTGACCAATTCTGTTTAAGAGGTGGGTTCTGGGAGGTCGCAAAGTTTATGACCAAGTCTTAAATTCAGTTTCTTATTAGAATCCATATTGCTGAATACCTACTGTTTACTGTCGGCTACCCTGCAGATTATTGTTCAACATGCAATTGGCTTCAAAATGGATATAGCAAATCTCAGATATCTATTTCTTATAAGAGAGGTGTGGAGGCCTAATCCACTCTGCTACCTCCTAGCGTAGGTATGTTTCACTTCAAATTGCTACCCAATAACCGAGAGAGGTGAATGTCTATATTCTGGCTGTACTGTAATGATTTCATGAGTTATGAAATACGCTGAAGTTTTAGAGCAGGGGTGCCCAACCTTTGACCCTTGGAGCCCTCTGATTTCAGCTTCGGAGCCCTCTAAGTTTTGCTCTCGACCTCAAAGCAGGGAAGAGCTCTTTCTATTCTAGCCTGCTGGTTTGTTGTGCTTTCTGAAAGAGCAACAAAACTCTTGAATGCAGGAGTTTTTGTGCACTTTCAGAAAGTGCACCACACCTGAAAGATATAATAGAAGTCTATGGCAAAGTGCAGCTAACCCACAGGAAAGCTGCAGGGTATAGCACAGTGCATCAGTGTGAAAGTAGCCTTACAGGGGGCTCAGGACAGTAAAAGTTCACTTACGTTTGCTGTTTGAGGGGAGGGTATAACCCCATAGTTGAGACGTGTTTTTACCACAAACCCCCAGCCACTGGTGTTGCATCAGGGGTCACAATGGTGACCCTGCCCCATTCTCCAGGGGGCTTGTGCAGCCTTCCTGTCACATTCTTTTACACTTGGGACAGGAAGGGTGGCATATACAAGAAACTGAAGGAAGGAGGGGAGAAAGGTTGCTTGGCTATGCCTTCATATGACAAGATCACATGGGTGACTTGTGATGTGAAACAATGGCTGTCATACACAGCTATTTGTGTGCCCCGTATGCACGAACATTACACGGGTACTCGTTCAAATACTCTGATATTGTGAAGTGAATGGTCTATGGCTTGTTCCTGTTTTCCTTGAGACCTGACACTCCATATCTGCTTACCCTTGTGTAACGTGGCTGCCTCCTTGGACATTGCATCTGTCTTATCTCAGCATTTATCTGACCCATTACTGACCCTGGCTTGCTGACTGGAATGCTGTCTCCCAATTCTGTACTTCATTGCTTGGCTGTTGCCGACCCCAGCTTTCTTCCAGGATTGTGTCCTGTCTGTGTTTTCTGTCGTATGCTGTCTTACTGTTGCTGTCCTTGGCCTGTTCCGTGAATCCTCCTACTGTCCCTTGCTCTGGTATCAAGCTTTTCCTGTATCCCCGCCTTGTCCAAAGATCTTTAGCTTTTTCAGTTTTACTCTTCCACAGTGTGGCTTCTGCCAGCCTGCAGCCACAGCATTTGTGCCACTCCGTTCCCTCACACTCTCTCCACCTTCAGAAACATTTGTCAGGAGGTGCAATGGAAGCCCCCTCAACTTCCAGTCTCCACCAGGTATGCGATTTTGCGGAGCAGTGCTTGCTCTGCATGCACAGGCCCCAATTTGACTCTGGGTTCTCATACATGTGGTTTCTACTCCCAACACTGATGGCACAGAATCCAGCCTACATCTACACTATCCTGCCTCCTGCTAATGCTGTCTCCATTGATATCTTCTCGCACATTAAATACATTTCTTGATGATTTCTATGCGATTGGACTATCTCTCCTTGTTCTACTAGTTACTGTTCTACATGCTAAACACTTTCCACAGCTTAAAAAACCTACTTGATCTAAAAAAGTACCCTTTTTTTTTGGAGGGGGGTCTATCATGTTTTTGGCTAATTTGTTTCTCAATGTAGGTGGTTTCGTATAAATGAATTGTGGTGTCTTAGGCAAAATTCCTTTGAGGATCTTGTCCTGCAAAAGCATTGGCCAATATTTCTTAAACGTTTCTTCTACCAACCTATGTTGTTCAGAATACCCCGTAATAAACTAAATTCTATAATATTCACTTTCTCTTCCTTCGTTTTTAGTATTCCTCTTTCCATTCTCTATACCATATTTTGGATTCTAATTAGATCTTTATTTTTATAGCCTTATTCTTCTAATCTTTGTATTAAAATATCTGCTTGTTCCTCATAATCTTCTTTCTCATCACAATTACGTTTGATTCTCATTAGCTGACTTTTTGGGAACGTATTTAACCATATAGGATGATGGCAACTGTGTTTATGAATGTATCCATTCCTTTCTACATCTTTAAAGTGGGTGTGAGTATACAGCTTATTTTCTTTTTTATGTATGGTGAGATCTAAAAAATAATGGACTCCCCATCTTCATTTTCTGAAAAGGAGATGTCATACTTATTGCTAATCTCTTTGATGAACTCTGAGGGATTCCTGTGATCCCTTCTATACAATATAGATATAATCGATGTATCTCTTGTATAATTTTAATTCCGATCTCTTTTCCATGGATTAACTCTTACTTTAAAAAGGCTGGCTACTGAGGGTGCATATTTAGTACCCATTGCAATCCCTTTCCTTTTGTTTATAGTATTTACCTCCTTTGCCAAAAGATATTACTCATAGCTAAATCCAGGGCCTGTTTTAAAAAAATCTTTGTTTTTTCTTCAGATTATTATTTTTCTGTAGAGCTCACATCACAGCATCCAATGCATCATTCTGATTGATAATAGTTTACAACAGACCTTGAAATTTCCACTCGCCTGCTCGAATTTGGCGAGTGGAAAAAATGTGGAGGCGAGTGTGTGCTGACACCCACGCTAAGGAGAGCTCGGTGCTCCCCTTTTCCCGCTATCTCCCACCACCTCCCCTGCCCACAGCCTGGCGAGAGTCACGTGTGCTGGGTGGGCGGGGCCTCCTCCGAGCTTCATTCATAAATCCTGAGGCCAGTGACTGAGCCGCAGCTTGGAGCGGGAGGTGACGAATAGAGAGCAGGAAGGCCACGCCAGGCAGGACCTTAATACATTCCTAACTACACAATAAAATGTATAAATCTTAGAAAGTTTGAAATGTCAAAGAAAATTACAATATCCTAGCACAGTCTCACCATTCTCAGAATCTTGATTTTGAGGGCACCCCAGTGGGATGCAGTTGGGAAAAGAAGTATTTCTGGGCAGGCAGGCGCCAGAATTTAACTGAGCATCAGCATCTCTGGTGGAAATCTTTTCCTTCAAAATGGCAGCTGGAAGTTCTCAGCAAAATGGCCACACGTAGCAAGTGAGGTATAGTGCAGTATATATTAGCAACAGGGTAGATAAGAGATAGTTTAGAAGTTATAGCAGTCTTAGAAGCTGTTGCAGAAGTTTTAGCAGATCAGAAGATTGGAAGCTTGGAAGGTGATGGATTGTAGATTGATTTTCACTTTGAGGTGTCTGGCCTTTTAAACCATACAAGTCCTTTGTTCCGAGGGACCGCCCAACAGACTTGTTGATTTGGACCAGTGTTTCTCAACTCCAGTCCTCATGGACCCCCAACAGGTCATGTTTACAGGATTTCCCTCAGATGAAACAGCTGTGGTAATTACTAAAGCAGTGAAACTGATCAAATCACCTGTGCAAAATAATGGAAATCCTGAAAACATGACCTGTTGGGGGTCCATGAGGACTGGAGTTGAGAAACACTGATTTGGACGGTTGAACAGTTTGCGTACCTAGAGATGTTCCTAATCTGTCCACTGGGGACAGTCAGGTATTACAGATGAATTGGTGGTCTTAAGGATGACTCACTCTTTGATATCAGCAGTATGTCCTTATGGATCAAATATATGTCCTTTTCAAGTGTATATGATTTCACTACTAACTCTTGGATAAGGACCATAGAAAGATGTGAATACATTTGGTTTCTCATTTTTCTGATATATGAACTGTATTGGAATGGTTGGTTTCCTTTGGAAATATAGAAATTACCCAACTCACAAACCATCTTATATTTTTCATCACTTCAAACTTCAGTTGAGTGGGATGCAATACCAAACTTTGTTAAATAGATTTTTCCTTGATGGACAAGTGTTGGTAATACACTTTCGATAATATTGCAGTTCATGTATCCCAAACTCTTTATTTTAAATGACCCAGGTTTCACCCTATACTGCATATACAGTTCAAGGAGATGTGACATAGGAAATTTCATCCATTGTTGGGTAATTAGGGTAAATAGACTGGACTAGAGTTAAGCCTCAGTATTCAATAGTCTATTGTAACAGCTCAAGAAGTTTGTTTCGTAATCACACATGTCCCAAGGTTTTGTGAGAGATAAGACAATGAGGATTTCCTCTCACCATTGTCACTTTGGGTCCAGGTGTATGCTCACCTGCAGACATCCAAATAGTGGTGTTTTGAATCTCATTGTCTCTTAGACCAGTTTCTTCCACTCATTGTGTGTGTGGTAACTTCTTGGAATCTCACTTGAAATTCAACCTAGAATGTAAACCCCTCACAGTCAGCTTAGAATCCCCTATTTGGGATAATATTTTTCTTAATAGTCCAAAAGTTATCGCAATTCTAAAGAAAAATGTAATTTCATAAGCTTTAAGGGGGCGTGGTTGATGGCAGGAGTTGGGGGTGGGGTTGTGGGGTGGGCCGGAGGTGAGGTTGGAGGCGGACCTGGGCAAGGTTGGGTGGGGCAACTGGTGGAGAGTAAGGTTTGTGCCTGGCTAGTAGGTGTAGAATCAAAATTTTAAGCCCTGGTCTACAATGAGTTTATATCCACTCTAGCTAAGTCACAATTCTCCTTAACCTCTTCACGCTGGTCGAACGCAAATGTGTGGCCTCCCGGAGTCTGGGCCTAGACGCCGAGCGGCCACACATTTGTGTTCTGTTTTATAAAGACGTGCTGAGTGCGCACACCCTGCGTGCTCCCAGCACATATGTCCGGTACTCACGGAAAGGTCCCGATCTCCTCTTTCGATTGGGACCTTTCCCGATCATGTGACGGCATGTCACGGTGGTCACATGACCCTAAACCCCGTCCTGCCTCCCGGCTTCTGAAACCCTTAAAGGGCCGGGAGGAGCCGGCAAGAAGGGGTTAATATCTAAATCCCTTATAATATTGATGAGATGTTTACTATCCTTAAGGTAAACTGAATTTTTGAGCCAAAAGCTAAAGAAAGATATCCAAATTTTCTCCTACCCTTGCAAAGAGGGAATCCACACCACTCACTATAGGTCTTCCCTGTGGTTTCTTGCCATTCCTATGTATTTTAGGTATTTGATAGATAACTGGAACTATGGGAGCATCAGGTACCAAATTCCTCCCGCCTCCTTATTTAATATACTGTCTTTCTCTCCCAATATAATAAGCCTTTTAAGATTGGCTTTATAAATATTATTTGGATTTCCTTTTAGTACTTCACACGTCTCCCTATCTTCTACTAATTCATTTCTTTTTTCATCGCTGTTAATGACCACACCTCCCCCTTTGTCTGCTGATCTTATTTCGATCTTCTTTTTCTTCAACTGTTTCAACCCTTTAACCATTTTCCTACTGGGCACTTCTACCCCTAGGCCAATTTTCAGCTTTCAGCGCTGTCGCACTTTGACAATTGCTCGGTCATGGAACATTGTACCCATAAGAAATTTTTATAATTTTTTTTTCACACAAATAGAGCTTTCTTTTAGTGGTATTTACTCGCCTCTGAGTGTTTTATTTTTAGTGCTATACACAATTTGAAGTTTTTTTTCTTGTTTCTATTATAAAATTTTCAAACAGGTAATTTTTCTCCTTCACTGATGTGCCTTGATGGAGCTGCACTGATAGGCATCACTGATGGGCACTGATAGGCATCACTGATGGGCACTGATAGGCATCACTGATGGGCACTGATAGGCATCACTGATGGGCATCACTGATAGGGGGCACAGGTGGGCCGCACTGATAATCAGTGCCCTGATGATCAGTACCGATCCGTTCGCTGACAATTGATTGTTCTTGGCAGTACTTTCCTCACGCTGTGACAGCGTGGAAGGTGCTGCTGATAACCGGCAACTGTATTTACCGGTGATCTGCTGTGTCATTGGACACAGCTGATCACGTAAAAGGCCGCTGTGATTGGCCGTTTACCGTATCACGTGATCTGCTGTGTAGGACACAGCGATCACCGGTGGCGCATTCTGGAATTACGTCCATGGACGTCGTCCCAGAACTGGACAACCGCACTATAGCTGTCCTTCAGCTATAGCACAGTTGGGAACTAGTTGATTAGATTTTGCCTAGTCATCTTCCAGGACAGCTTCACATGAGAGGCTCCTCCCATGAAAAACCCGATCCACCTTTTCCCATAAATAGCCTCTCTCCCTAGGGGACCCTCAGTATTAGTGTTTCCTCTGGACCAGGACTAGAAACTGCTCCCGTTTTGTTTTTTTGAGTATGGTCATCTGGCGGGGTACAGAGACCTCCTGGATGGGGCAACTCCTCCTATTTTCAAGCAAGGCAGGGGCCTTGCAGGGTGGCCGATCCAGTGTTCCCTACAAGCCCCCTTTCCTCCGGGTGTTGGGGGTGACTGCACCCTCCTTTGTGGTCCTAAGGGGCTGTCCAGGGGTGACGGCCCGCTCCTCTGGCTTACCGGAAAGGGACCGCTACCCTTTGGGGCAAAAACAGCCTGCCTTCCTCCGCTCCATGCCAACATCCCAGCGAGGAGGTGCGGGTGGATTACGTCACGGCCGGGATCGTCATTTCCGGTCGCCGGGACCCACGAGTGTCACTTCCAGTGCTCGAACAGGAAGAGGCCCGCCGCCATCTTTGATATGGGCAGAAGGCCGCAAGTTTTGCCCCACGGCCGCTACAGCCACCACGGCCATGAGGGTAAGCCAGCGGAGGGGGCGGAGCCCTACTACCCTTTAAACACAGTCGCTCTGAGGGCGGGAAAGCGGCAGAATGGAGGCAAATCTGTCTGAGTTGGGGGAGGTCAGCTGTAGGGTAGGAGCCTGCGGGCTGCCACCCCCCCCCCCCCCATACCTCTTTGTCTGTCCTGAATCCTTGTATTAGGCCCCCCCCTCTTCTCTCTCTCCAGCACCTCGGGAATTTTTTTTCTTGCAGACTGCCAGTGGGTGCACATAAGTGGGTGTCCCCAGGGCCCTAGCATTACAGAAAGCCTACACCTTGTGTCTCCCTGTCCTTAGATGGGTCTACAGGAGGAAGAGAGAAGAGACAAGGAGGTCCTCTGTGAAGCTAAGAGGAAATGCTCTACCTGCAAGAGGAGACTCTCTAGCGCTTGGAAAAAGCAGCTATGCTAGGAGTGCATTGACAAGCTGATTAAAAAAGTCGGTGTCGTTCTTCAAAGATTTTTTACAAAATATGACGCAGGAAATGTCCAAAACCTTTCAAAATTTCAGAGAACAAATGCAAGAACCGGGCCTGGACGAGCCCCAACCAATCGCCTCAGGCGTTTCCCTACCAGCTAAGAAGAGGAGACAGGACCCGGGCGCTGTCACAGTTGAAGAAGAACCTTCCAGTACTTCCGACTCGGAGGAAGGCGAGACGGAAGAACAGGACCACAGGTCGCAGAGATTCCTTTTTCCAGTAGAGGATACAGGTCGTCTCCTAAAGGTAATCTATGATACCCTGGACTTAGAAGAGGAACAGCCAGATCTCTCTCTGCATGACCAACTTTGTGCTGGGCTACAGAAGAAAAGCGGCTGCACATTCCCGGTACCATAAAGAGGGAATGGGAAGAGTCGGAAAGGAAAGTTTTTTTTTTTTTTTTTTTTTTTTTTTTTTTTTCCCTAAGAACATGAAAAGGCGTTTCCTATTTAAGGACGAAGATACATCTGTGTGTGTCCATATTAACTTATCTTCATGGGTTACCATCTTCACGTTTTTGCCCAAATAAAAGATAAAAAAGAAAAACAAAGAGGGGGGGAGCAAATAGCCAAGTATGTCTTCTACAAAACAAAAATGATGCACTGAGTGAGCTTCTGTAGGTCAGTCACTTCTACCAAGCTTCCAACCTTTTAGTACATGAGTTAACCACTTGCCCTCCTGAGGATTTACCCCGCTTAATGACCAGGCCTCTTTTTGCTACTCGGCGCTGCACTAATTCAACTGGTAATTGCGCGGTCATGCAATGCTGCACCCAAACAAAATTTACGTCCTTTTTTTCACACAAATAGAGTTTTCTTTCGGTGGTATTTGATCACCTGTGCGCTTTTTATTTTTCACGCTATAAACAAAAAAAGACCAAAAATTTTGAAGAAACTATATTTTTTACTTTCAGCTATAAAAAATATATAGTAAACTCAAAGTTGGTTATAAATTTAGGCCAAAATGTATTCTGCTACATGTTTTTGGTAAAAAAAAAAAATCCCAGTAAGTGTATATTGATTGTTTTGTGTGAAAGTTATAGCGTCTACAAACTGTGGTATAGATACTGCAATTTACATCATTTTTTTGCTATGCTGCGCTAGTTTAACAAACAAATGCGCGGTAATGCAATACGGTACATAAATGAAATTTGTTCTTTTTTTCACACAAATAGAGCTTTCTTTTGGTGGTATTTGATCACCTGTGCACTTTTTATTTTTGGCGCTATAACCAGAAAATTTTTTGAAGAGAATTTTTTTTTGAAAAAACAATATTTTCTCATTTCGGTCATAAAACATATCCAAAAAAAACTAAACTTTCGTCATAAATTTAGGCCAAAATGTATTCTGCTACGTTTTTGGTTAAAGTTCCCAATAAGTGTATATTGATTGCTTTGTGTGAAAGTTATAGCGTCTACAAAATATGGTATAGATAATGGAATTTACACAGCTTTTACTTTCTGACTGCTTATCACATTTCTTGAGGTGCTAAAATACCAGGATAGTACAAACACCCTCAAATGACCCCTATTCGGAAAGTAGACGCCCTAATCTATCTGCTGAGAGGCATATTGAGTCCATGGAAGATTTATTTTTTTTCCACAAGTTTCTGGAAAATGACAAAACCTTTTTTTTTTTTTTTACACAAAGTGGTCATTTAAATTATTTATTTCTCGCACACGCCATGGGTACACCCCAAAATACATTCTGCTACTTCTACAGAGTATGGGGATACGACGTGTGTGAGACTTTTTGGGAGCCTAGCCACATACAGGAGCCTGAAATCCAATGACCACTCTGAAAGGAGTTTTGAAATATAAAAAAAAATAGAAAAATGTTTGTGTTTTTTTCTTCATTTTCCAAAAACTTGTGGCAACAAATAAGATCTGCAAAATACTTACCGTGCTTTTTATCAAAATCCTTGGGGCGTCTACTTTCCAATAAGGGGTCATTTGGGGGGGTTAGGTGCTATCCTGGCATTTCAGGTCCTCCGAAACTGTGATAGGTAGTCAGGAAGTGTAATGAGGAAATAAAGCCCTTTAAAAGCCTGAAGGTGCTTATTGGATTTTGGGGTCCTGTGCTTGGCTAGACTGCCAAAACGTCTCACATGTGGTATCCCGGGAGAAGTAGCAGAATGTATTTTGGGGAGTAATTCCACATATACCTATGGCATGTGTGAGCAGTAAATCATTTAAGTGACAAGTTTGTGTAAAAAAAAAATAAAAATATATATATATTAATATTATTATTTTTTTTTTTTTCCAAAAATTTGTGGTAAAAAAAAAAATTCTTCTGTTGATTCAACATGCCTCTCAGCAAATAGTTTGGGGTGTTTACTTTCCAAAAAGGGGTCGTTTTGGGGGTGGGGGTGTTTTATGCCCAGCATTAGAAGTTTATGCCACACATCACTCACTCTTCTAACCACCTGAAGACCAAGCCTTTTCTGACACTTTTTGTTCACATGAAAAAAATCTGTATTTTTTGCTAGGAAATTAATTTTAAACCCCCAAACATTATATATTGTTTTTAAAGCAGACACCCTAGTGAATAAAATGGTGGGTACTACAATTTTTTATGGCACATAGTATTCGTGCAGCGATTTTTCAAAAGCAAATTTAAAAAAAAAAAATACACTTTTTTTACTTGCACAAAAACACTATATTGGCAAATTATTTTGTAAAATATAAAAGATAATGGTATGCCGAATAAATAGATCCCAAACATGACATGCTTTAAAACTGCGCATGCCCCGTGCAATGGCGACAAACTGCAAACATTTTTAATATCCATAGGCAACGCTTTAAAAGCTACCATTTTAGATTTACAGAGGAGGTCTAGTGTTTTACTGCCCTTGATCTGACGTTCACGGCAATACCTTACATGCATGGTGCAACCGCTGTTTACATACCGGCACAGGGTCAAGGCTTGTGCACACAGGTGTACGCGCATTGGGAGGGGCAATTTTGTATTTTTTTTATTATGATTATTTTTTATTATTTTTACATTTGTACCTTTTTTTTTCATTTTTTTTTTTTTTTGTTGATCACTTTTAATGCTAAAACAGGGAATGCAAATATCCCCTATAACTTCAATGTGCATTGTCATATATTCTTTTTTGAGAAATCTGTTGTCCATGAGGCTCTAGATATCTCCTTTGCCCTTACATTATCTAATCAAACCAAAATCGGTGTGAACAGATGCTTTCCCAATTTACAACTGGCGCTGTTTATATCCTGCGAAACTGAAGTGATGAAATGCTTGTAGCTTCCGAATTCTTAGGCTATAGAGATGATTGGCACCATTTTTCCCATCAGCTCTATGGTCAACTGGCAGAAACACCGGCTGCATTCTCAGGTTCCCTCGATTGCACTAGACTGCCTGAGAAGGCCTTGGAAGGCAGCGGGGGAGGGGGGCATCATCTCCTACTGCTTGTAAAAGCAATCCTGCAGCTAATTAGTCACTAGGATTGCTTTTACATGAGTCGATCGCCGGCTGAAAAAAACTATACCAGGATGATGCCTGCAGCTTTAGACATCATCTTGGTATAACCATTCAAAGTCCAGTGATGTACCAGTACGTCGCTGGTCCTTGTTGGGTATATACAGTATACTATGTTCTTTTTTTTTTTTTTTTTTTTTTTTTTTTTTTATGCAGCCTGTGGACTGAATGACAAAAATGAGAAGAAATCTCTGCCAGAAAAAGTGTGTGGTATGCCCATCATTAGAATATACCGCCCTGCATCCACCCACTTCTAATGGTGGGCACACATTAGGTCACACTTTGCCACAAGCGCCAGTTTCGAAGATTGAACAAATGTCTAAATAGTGGCACGCTTGAATAAAAATTGTACACATATAAGTGGTACCCCATATGGAAAAAGGATGACACCAAGTCCCAAACTATCTTGTCACTACTCCCCATGTAGTCTGGGCATCCGGGGGGCTCCACGTGACTATCTTTTCCCTCGCAAATCGAAGTATGGCCTGTTGCCCTCTCACAGGTCTTCTATATCTTGACCCCATATCTGGCACGCAGGGGAGAAATTGAATGCAAGGCGGCCAGAAAAATTAATGAGGGACTCAACGCAGATGTTTTGCTGGGGAGTATAGACATCTGCAAATTTTTGGTTAAGGTGATTTGCGAGGGGCTGATTTTTGTGGAGCTGGTCAAATTCAGGGTCACCCAGAGGATGACCCTGTGTATTGTCGTTGAAATGCATAAAACACATTATACTCTCATATCTATGCCTGGCCATGGCAGCAGAGAACATGGGCATATGTTCAATCAGGTCTGCGGACCAATACAACCGCAATTCATTTTTTTTAGTAATGCCCATGTTGAGGGTTAGGCCCAAAAAAAATGTAAATTCGAAAACCGTAATGTGTTTCCATGCAACTGGTCTGGCAAGGTTTGAATTTGGGTTGGCGGCGATAAATTGTTGTGCATATAAATTGCTTTGATCCACAATCAATGCATACAGATATTCCGTGAAAAACCGTTCCAAAAAATCAAGGAGGTACAGTTGCAAGAAAAAGTATGTGAACCCCTTGGGATTACGTGGAGTTTTGCATGAATTGGGCATAAAATGTGCTCTGAACGTCATCTAATCCATGGTGACCCCACTTTGCAACTTACAGGACTTAAATGGTCTGCTACTGATTGCTTGGTGCCACTTATCACAGCATACTTTCAGAGGTCTAGTGAAGTCCATGCCTTGACAGGTCTGGGCTGTTTTTGGGGCAAAAGGGGGTCCTATCTATGATTAGGTGGTCATAATATCATGGCTAATCTGTGTTTGTGTGTTGCATATGGGACTGTAGGAGGGTGCTTGCCAGGAAACTTGTCACCCTGCTGATGGGTTTCCAAGTGCAGAAACTATAAGATTGTTTTAAGCTAAATGGTCTCTGCTGTGAAGTAGGTGGGTGTAAGGCTGGCTAAAGTCACATTTTGCTATATTTTTCTAGCCTTTCCAATTTCATTGATGGCTAATTCTCTTTTTCTTTTTACTGGTTAGATGTTGGGAAATATTAAAGTCAGAAGTAAAGTTCTTGAAGAACGCGTGTCACGACAGATCGATGAGGGGTTTCAAAAAATGTTTACTGCTCTTGAAGCAAGGTGAGTTTTTTTTTTTTTTTTTTTTTTTTTTTTAATTTCCTCCCCCCCTTATTTGCTGACCTCCCCATAGCAGATCTACTGCTACAGCATGGCCACGCTGTGCAGAATCTCAAATATAAACGTGATTCTGCACTTCCTGGTCACGGGTACACGTATTCTCGCCTCTGCTGTAATTTGTCACAGCAGAAGCATATCAGCAGGTGTTGGGCAATGGATGCTCACCGGCACCTGCTGTTCATCTATTCTAGAAGACCGAAGGAACACAGCTCTGCATATGTAAACAAGGCAGAGCTGTGTCCGGTCAGTGACAATGTGCTGAATTTTCTTTCCCTGCAGAGCAGAGAATAGAATCGAGCACATTACCTAGTGAAACAGCACACACCGTACCCATTACACTTAGCTAGGTACACAGTTAACTGCTTGATCACCCTATATTTTTTACCCCTTCCCTGGCCAGTGTCATTAGTACAGTGTCAGTCATGTTTTTAGTACTGATCACTGTATTAGTGTCACTGGTTCCCACAGTGTCAGTGTCTGACTCTCCGTTGCAATATCGCAGTCCTGCTATAAGTCGCTGGTCACTGCCATTACTAGTATAAAAAAATAAAAATTCAGTGTATATTTACCATAGTTTTTAGACCCTATATTTTTTGCGCAAACCAATCAATATAAGATTTATTGGAATTTTTTTTTTTACCAATGTATATGTAGCAGAATACATATTGGCCTGAATTTATGAAGCAATTTAATATTTAAATTTTTTTTTATAGAATGTTTTATAATAGAATTTTTTTTTCTTTCAAAATTTTTTGGTCTTTTTTTGTTTATAGTGCAAAAAATGAACAACACAGGTGATTAAATACCACCAAAAGAAAGCTCTATTTGTGGGAAAAAAATAAAAAATTTCATTTATGTATGACATTGCATGACTGCGCAATTGTCAGTTAAAATAACACAGTGCCATATTGAAAATAATTGCCTGGTCAAGAAGAGGGCTAATTCATTCAGAGGTCATGTGGTTAATGCTCTGTCAAATTATTAAACCTGTTAAGGATATTCAAATTCATTGATTTGGGCCATAAAACAATGTTTCATTCACATATCTGCTTCTTAAATTAATCTCAGAGTTGCTGCAGCTGTGAGCCCTGTGCCTGTTTTAAGAGCTTTTGAATGGCCCTCCGCTAAAAGCATAATAGTTAAAATAATTTTCACGATATAAGTAACACAATAAATTTATAATCTTTTTTGTATTTTTATTTGCTAAGCTGCACAATTTTAGTTTTTTGTTCATTATGCACAGACAGATGCTTACATTTCACCTTTGTCGTTTGATCCAAAATCCTTATTGGGTTCCTTCCTAGACCTTGTACCATCTTGGGGTACCTGGGTCTAATCCTAACATCTATATTCATTCTCTTTCAGGATGGCATTTTGTGTATGTGTGGTTTCATGTTTAAGAGCATACAGTACTCTCATTGGCACGCCTCGGTTGCCCCTGCATGGGATTTTTTCCCAAGTTATGCTTGTGGATTTTTGAGACAGCTAGTGCCTTGGTTTTTCCTCTGTCACTGGGACTCTTCTCCCCATTATGAGAGAGTGCTGTCTTCACTACCTAGATCCTCTTCTATTCTTTATTAGCTTAACACATAGCTTCCTGGTTTACAATGCCCAGATACTGGCCTGAGCTCTGATATTCCCTTCCCTTCCTGTATTTGGGTTGTGGATTTCCAAGTCGCCTGTTTTTATGCTCAAAAGCAATTTTGCCTCTACTCTCTCAAAATCCTTTGCTTTTGTACAGGTTTACTCAGTTCACTGGTTTAGTTCTGATAAAGCTTGCATTGGTCTTGTTCCCAGTGCTTCCCTTCGGCATTTTTTCCCTCTCCACATTTGGTCTGGAGGTACCCTGGCATTTGCCTGCCTCTCACCAAACATCTCCTGTTATGACTTTTACCTAGATCTCTCCCAGCATCTCTAAATCACTTATCCCCAGTTAGGCACTTTCCAACCTTTATTTTGGGTGCCCCTTCTTCCTTGGGGCATGTATATTGCTTCCCCCATGCTCTGTTATTGGAAGTAGTTCTTTGTGCAGTGTGTTGATGGGGTTACCCCATCACAGACCCTGTTGCTGTTCTAATCCTGAATTTTCAAATTGCCAGACATTAGCCCATTCTTGGTTAGGCCTTGTATCTCCTTACTTACACTAGAGTTTTTGCATTACCTTTGTACTCTCTTTGCAAGAAGTTGCTATACAGGTGAAACTCGAAAAATTTGAATATCGTGTAAAAGTTCATTTATTTCAGTAATGCAACTTAAAAGGTGAAACTAATATATGAGATACTCATTACATGCAAAGCAAGATAGTTCAAGCTATATGTCATGTCATAAATGTGATGATTATGGCTTACAGTTAATGAAAACCCCAAATCCACAATCTCAGAATATTAGAATATTACACGCAATCATCCCGCATCCCCTGAAGAGAGAAAAACAGGCTCTTCCATGCCTGAGCAATTGTTCTAGTGGCCAACAAAAACAAATAGGAAGCCAACCTCTGCTGGTGATCCAAGAGGCCTGGTATGGGACAATGAAGCAAAGCGTACCAAGTATCCCAGCGCATGGGGAGATGGAACAAGGTAAAAAGGAGGCCAAACACACGAGACCAAAAACCAATCAGTCTCGGGCATGACCACCAGATATGCAATACATCACCACAATGGCTACAACCCCGAAAGCACTGATCACTGTAGGCAGGGTTTGCCTGGGCCAAGCGAGCCGGAACCCAATACCAGCGAAACAATACTTTGTATGCCGCCACCAGCGTGGTCGTCTTAAAGGAACATTTAGCTATAAATGACCAGGCCCAATTCCAGTCCTCCAGATGCATGACTGCCCCCAGGTCGCGCTCCCATAAGAGAAGTATGCGTCGAGCGTCTGTTCGAAGCTGCATAAAGAAGTGAAATAAGGCCCGGGGCGCCCGGGCGCTGTTGACAAAGCTGTTCAAAGGCAGATTTCCAACACGGGAAAGCAGAGGTGCCCCGCAGTGAGGTCAGCCAATGCCGCAATTGAAGGTAACAAAAAATTCCGCGGGAGGGACATCCCGTGACTCCTGAAGAGAATTCCAGGTGGAGAAGGACCGAGAAGTCAAAAAATGGCGCACCGGCAAAAAACCATTGGCCACCCACCAAGAATACGCCCTTGGTTGATCTAAACCTGGTGGGAAAAGAGGGTTGTTAACAATTGGGAGCAAAGGTAGGAATGGTGACCATCAGGCCACTGGAGTAGCGTACCGCGTCCCACACTTGTAGATCATGGAGCAAAATCGGACTGAGTGTCGTAGGGCAGGGTGAAGCCATAGAAGCGTTGATGCTTGCCTGATAATACTTAGTTACATTAGGCACCCCTGTGACGATCGCCCGTCTGACCCCAGCCCTTTTCACCAAACTCGTGACCGAAGGACTAGCCAATCTAAAACCGCGCTGTCACGTGCGTAACAATGCCACTCCCAGCTGTACCCTGCACAACGATTTTCCAGCTAGTGGACCACAATCGATGTACCTGCAGCCTGTGCGCGGTTGTTACTGGGTCAGGTTAATTACGCAATTAACCCGTCACACTACAACCACCACCTTTTTGTACAGAGAGAGGAAACTCGGCAATATCAGCAATAACACTAGTTTGAATAGTCGTCGGTATACTACTGTCACCGCAGGCAGCGATATACTGAAGTTTAAAACACACAGTAGCGCTTTTCAGAGGTAGGGGTTCTGAGTTTGCATTAAAGAGCTTTAGAAACAGTTCAACACTTTCAGAAAGTAAGATTTAGTACTAAAAGGTCAAAAGGGTGCAATAAAAATATTTACACAAAAAGATGTAGCCTATCTATCTATCTATCTATCTATCTATCTAGCAATAGCACAGCAATGAGAACAGGAATTTAGATAAAGTACTTGCCAAAAGCCTTGGGTTAAGCAGCTTTCAAGTTTTCTGAGCAAAAGGGCGTTTTCTCCCAAAGTTGGTTCCGATGTAAAAAAAAAAAAAAAAAGGGAGAATTCTTTAACTCAGCTTAGCTTTTTCTAGCAACTCCACAGGGTGTCTCCCTGAAACAAAGAACCAATTGCCTCATTTGGGGAGGGAGTTGTAGGTGGAGACCTCAGGCTATGACCAAAGCCTGCACAAATTATATTATGGTTCATAACTTACCCTGGACACATATAACATTCTATCCACGAGTAGATTAATACGCAGAATCTTCTGCTGAACGGTCAGATATGAAATATCTGCTTGAATGGTTACGGAGATATAATTTTCTGCTCTCCTGTATATATTTGCCAGATAGGGGGTGTGATATACTATGAGATTTGTCTTAAAGTCAGTCGTCTGAATATGGGCTCCATGTTTAATTATGTCCCATTTGAAGATATAAACTTATATGAAATAGTGATTTTTTTTTAAATGCAAGTCTGTTTTTACGACTCCCTGGAATGCCTTTGAGCTCAGTGAAGGACTTGGTTTATGGGTTTACAAGCCCTCTCTAGCAAGAGTCTGGCAGACATCGGGGCACCTAGCTAGTGAGGTTTATAGCCATGACGCCCTCCCGATGAGTTTGCTGCCTGTGATCTTTGCGAACACACATCCACATTCCTGAGGGAGGGGGGAAATCAGAGTAATCTGATTTGGGAGAGAGAGATACAAAATGGAGGGGTTTGGAGCAAAATGGATGATCGCTTCTATCTCTGTGTGCAGGATTGCTATAACCCCAAGACCACCTTGGAGTCTATGAACAAAAAGCGTATTTCTGGAGACTCTGGGGCGCGTATTGGCCCAGATAAAATGCATAATCTTCGCCTTAATTAACCGAAGAAAATGGGGAAGAACCCTCACTGGGAGAGTGCAAACATAGTATAACAATTTCGGCCAGATGGTCATTTTCACAATTAACCCGTCCTATCCAAGACAGGTGCTGAAATTGCCAGGAGTGCATAAGAGAGGACACAGAGCGAAGCAATGGATAGTAATTTGCAGCAAACAATGAGTCAAAGGTGGGGGTCAAGCGAATGCCTAGGTATTCAAGAGAAGATGAAGCCCATTTGTAAGGGAAGTGGGATTGTAGGCGCAAAACCAAATCTGTGGCCAAAGTAATATTGAGAGCGACAGTCTTATCCAAATTATTATGGAGACCCGAAATCAAGGCGAAGTGCACAAGAACCTGTTGCAAATTTTGAAGCCTCGTCAGGGGATTAGTGAGAGTGAAAAGGGCATCGTCCGCAAAAAGGTTCAACTTAAACTCCTGCCCCGCGTATGGAACACCCGGTACATTACAATAGTCCCGGAGCACTAAAGCCAGTGGCTCAAGTGCCAGGACAAGGAGCGTCGGGGACGGGGCAGCTCTGTCTCGTCCCTCGCCAAATAGGAAAGAGATCTGAAAAATTCCCAGCGTATTTAACGGAAGCTGAGGGGGAATAATACAAGGCTTGAATCCAAGAAAGAATAGAATTCCCAAAACCCCAACGAGACCGCACAAACTGCAGATATTCCCAGGATAGAGTATAAAAGGCTTTATATATGTCTAAGGACAGTAAGAATCCCGGGATTTTCCACTGTTGTAGAAAGTGTATAAGATAGACCATCTTACGAGCGTTATCACCCGCCTGCCTCCCAGGGACGAAACCTACTTGGTCCCTGTGGACCAGACTACGCAAATATTTATTGATACGAAGACTAAGGATCTTGCCCAATATCTTCAGGTCTTCATTAAGAGAAATGGGTCGTAAGGCTTGCGGTTCCTGCACATCATCAGTCGTTTTAGGAATCATGCCAAGAAGGGCGCCAACAGGGTTGAAAATTTCTTATAATAAGGACCTGAAAAGCCATCGGGAACTGAGGCCTCGGTGGACCGTAGAGATTTGATATGGTGACACTGGCATTGAGGGCCATCTGCGCTGCCTTGGATAATCCACGAAGTCGGAGATCTTGGAAGAATGCATTTGCCTGAGCCACAGGGAAGGGATCTGGTTTAGCGTAAAGGCACAAAAGGAAGTCTGCGAAACGGGAAACAATCTGCTGGGTACAGCCACCCGTGGGAAATCGCAATCAGATTGGTTTGTGGACTTTTTCCACAGAATTGAGTTTCCTGGCCAGCATCAGACCTGGCTTATTAGCACAGGAATAAAATTTGTTTGGTCCAACGCAGGGCACGTTCCGCCCACGAAGAAGCAAGTAGGTCCAACTCTGCAGCCAGGGCGTCCCGCGCATGTTTATGGGACGCGGATGGAAGTGACTTCCAACAAGCATCCGCAGAGGCCAGTGGAGAATGAAGATCCAAAAGTCTGCACTCCTGCTTCTGAGCTGCCGGCAGCTGTATATAATGACCCCTCATCGTGGCTTAATGCGCCTCCCACAGGGGCACTGCCGAAGAGTCAGATCCCGAGTTTTCTGTAAAGTATGTACGTTAGATTGTATTTGCTGGCAGGTAACCTGAGTGGTCAATAGAGATTCATTAATGCACCAGTGAAAGGGGCGCCGTACCCAGAGAGGGCAAGGAAGAGTACTAGGGGATCGTGGTCTGACCCAGGGCTAGTAGGGAATAGATATCCGCCTGACCAAAGGAAGCTGCTGGACATGCATGAATATATGGTCAATTCTACAAAAACGGTCATGAGGATTGGAATAGAATGTAAAGTCACGCTCAGTTGAGTGAAGTTCCCTCCAGATGTCCACCAGCTCCGATGTTGCAAAAGAGAGCGCATACGTTCCTCTAGCGCTAAGTCATGAGAAGGGGCCACCCACCCGGGCATAGCGCCTATCCAAAGCGGAATCCATGGTGACATTTGAATCTCCCAAAAAGAAGTAGACCCTTGGAGTGTCGGGAGACAATGGTGCAAAGATGAGAAAATTTATGCTGAAAGGATTGGGCACGTAGTAAAAGACAAAAGTAACCTCCTGGTCCCAGAGGGTGCCCTGTAGGAGCAAATACCTGCCCGTGGGGTCCACTATATTCCGAGCACAGACAAAGGGGAGATTGTGTTTAAAAGTTATCAATACACCCCAGCGTTTCTCAAAAGCCAAGGCTGTGTAAAAAGTGAGATAATAGGGCGGAGGACTTAGAAAACCTGGTTTCCTGCAAACACACTACTCAATTTGTTGCGATTTGAGGTGATGAAAAACTTTAGCCCCCTTCTGAGGCAAATTGAAGCCTTGAACATTTTGTAAATGTACTTTCAAAAAGGCTAAGGCCATGGCGGTATCAGCACAGCATGCTCAGCAGTAAAAGCATAAGTCAGCCAATTATTTCCACTCCCAATGGCGGTCGGACCGTGGTGTCCCAAAAGCCTGCATAAAACAAAAACAGAAAAACCAGAGAAGGAAAGAAAACAAGAAAAGGAAAGAAGACGACAAAAGAAGTATGTATAATAGTACAGTCGTATCACGCCAATGGCGACATGCATCCTACACTTGAAGGATGCCAGTTGGGGGTGGCTCTACCACTGGACACCTGGCTGCAAATGAAAACCTCAAAAACATAAGCCCTCGGGGGCAAAAAGACAACACAACATAACGGACCTCCCCATTGGAGACCAAGCTATACTTGGGGTCAACCCCCTCCAGGAGGACAACTACAGGCTGCCGTGGAACCCCACAACACAGCCCAAGTGGTCCCCCACCAACCTCCCAGTAGGACCGACATCCTGGCACCCAATTAGGGCCCACCTGGGCCAACCTACCACCCCGGAGCCCAAGGGAACGATCAGCCCATTCCACTAACGTGAACGCAAAAAACGTCACCTTGACCCGTAGTAGGCCGCAACGGCAAAAGTCATGGTCCTCAAATCCAAGAGGTGACCCCCTCCCTACTCAAGGATGGAACCTAAGGGAGCAGGCCGGACCAGGCTCAATCCTGGGTCACTAACAAACTGGGGATGCCTTAAGGGCCAAACTCACGGTCCCCTCAGGAAAGTCCAACGGTGAAACACAACGTGGGAGGTCCCAGATCAGCTTCAGCCCGGAGAGGAGCAGGATGGACTGGATCATAGAGGGGTCTGAGGGAGGGCCCTCTTCCTTTTGGACGACCTCTTCCAGAGGTGGCCCAGAGGAAGCGGCCTCACTGGTGATCCAGAAGAATGGGCTGGGCTCTGATTAGCTCCTCCCGGCGGAAGATGGTGTAAAGATTCCAGGAGAGAGTGGGCTTCCTCCGACGTGGCAAGTGGCTGCGACCCTGGTAGTTGAAGATGAGTTGGAATGGAAAGCCCCAGGCGTATTTAATTCTGCGGTTCACCAGGACTGAAGTGAAAGGCTTCAACTGGCAGCGCTTCTAAAGAGTGGTCTGGGAATGGTCTGCGAAGAGCTGGTAGCGATGCCCCTGGAATCTGAGGTCTGGGTTGTTTCTGGCCACCAGGAGGATTGTTTCCTTAGTGTGATAGTAAGTGAATTTGATGATGATGCCTCTCGGGGGCCCATCCGATCATCTTGGGCCCAATGCACGGTGTATGCGGTCAAATTCGAGCCGGTCAATGGAAATGGTGTGCGTCTGCTCCTGAAACAGAGCAGTAGCAGCTGAAGTGATATCTGTGACAGTTTCTGGGATACCCCATAAACGCAAATTTCCACGGCGAGAACAGTTTTCTAAATCCTCAAGCCGGAGCAGCGCGTCCGCCAATTCTTTCTTGAGATCACACAGATACTGTATGTGATTTTTAATGACCGTGGCTGCAACGTCCATTTTATCTTCGAGATCATTCGTCCGAGTGCCCAACTCCCGGATTTCTTGCGAAAGACAGTCAGCTAGCTTGGAAGTAGCGGAGGACAATTCCAACTGCAGCATGAACTTAAAGTGTCGCAGGAGCTCAGCATCCCTTAGAGATGGAGAAGGTCACTGCAGGGATGCCTCTGATGCCAGGTCGTCAACACCCCTGGGATCTGGCCCATCTGTGGGTAGCGGCGGCAGGGGAACAGAAATTGAGGCTGGGACTTCAGATGCGGCCTCCAGCAGTTGATCTGATCTCGAGGCCTGGGCTTTGGATGTGGCCCCCGGTGGGGGCCCCAAAATCGAGGCTGGTGCTACAAACCCAGCCTCCAGCGGGTATGCCGCAAGTTCCGGCACGGCTCGCTGAGCGCTGGGGGCGTGGGCGGCTCCCGTCGTCTTTCCCAGCGGGGGACAGGGGACCCCCCCAAGAGATAGGAAATCAGCTCGTGGCCGAGGCGCGGGCCTACAATGCGGCCATCATAGCGGTGCTCACTAGCGCCTCCCTGACTGATGCCTTTTAACAATGAGATCCCTCTGATGCTTTGGAAGGATGTGACTAAGAAAATGTGAGGAAAGACCTACTAGAAGAGCTGAATGTATTAGGGGTTAATCAGAGGCACTTTAAATGTCAGGTGTGTACTGACTTGTAGTTAACATAATTTTGAATATGATTGCTTAATTCTGAACACCGCTACATGCCCAGTTATGAGAGCGTGTGCACACTTGTGAAACCACATTATTTTATTTTTTGTTTAACCCCCCCCCCTTAAAAGATTTGTTTTTCAATTGAGTTGTACAGTTTATAGTTTACATTAAAGGTGGAAAAGGTTCGGAAAAGATTTATCTCTGTCTCATCTTTTTACATCACAGAAACCTGACATTTTAACATGTATGTAGAGTTTTTTTTATTTTCTGTGTGTGTGTGTGTGTGTGTGTGTGCGTGCGTGCGCGCAGCACAGGGGCTAAATGGATAGCACTTCCGCCTGGCAGTACTCGGGTCGCTGGTTCGTATCCCAACTACAGCACCACCTGCCTGGAGTTTGCATGTTCTCCCTGTGACTCCGTGGGTTTCCTCCGGGTACTCCGGTTTCCTCCCACACTCCAAAGACATGCTGGTAGGTTAATTGGCTCCTGTCTAAATTGGCCCTAGTATGTGTATGTATGAATGTGAGTTAGGGGCTTTAGATTGTACGTATGTATTGGAAGTTAAAGCAAGATCTGGAAGACCAAGAAAAATATCAGAACAGCTCGCAGGATTGTGAGAAAAACAATTCAAAACCCACGTTTGACTGCACGATCCCTCCAGAAAGATCTGGCAGACACTGGAGTTGTGGTACACTATTCCACTATAAAGAGATACTTGTACAAATATGGTCTTCATGGAAGAGTCATCAGAAGAAAACCTCTTCTACGTCCTCACCACAAAAATCATCGTTTGAACTTTGCAAATGAACATAGACAAGCCTGATGCATTTTGGAAACAAGTTCTGTGGACCGATGAGGTTAAAATTGAACTTTTTGGCCAGAATGAGCAAAGGTACGTTTGGAGAAGAAGGGGCACAGAATTTAATGAAAAGAACCTCTGTCCAACTGTTAAGCATGGGGTTGGATCAATCATGCTTTGGGGTTGTGTTGCAGCCAGTGGCACAGGGAACATCTCACGAGTAGAATGAAAAATGGATTCAATAAAATTTCAGCAAATTTTGGATGGTAACTTGATGCGAAAAAGCTGTGAAAAAGCTGAAGTTAAAGAGAGGATGGCTTCTACAAATGGATAATGATCCTAAACACACCTCGAAATCCATGGGGGATTACATCAAGAGGCGTAAACTGAAGGTTTTGGCATGGCCTTCACAATCTCCTGACCTCAACATAATTGAAAATCTATGGATAGACCTTAAAAGAGCAGTGCGTGACAGACAGCCCAGAAATCTCAAAGAACTGGAAGACTTTTGTAAGGAAGAATGGGCAAAGATACCTCAAACAAGAATTGAAAGACTCTTGGCTGGCTACAAAAAGCGTTTACAAGCTGTGATACTTGCCAAAGGGGGCAGTACAAGATATTAACTCTGCAGGGTGCCCAAACTTTTGCAGACGCCATTTTTTTGTTTTCTGTTATTTTGAAATTGTAAATGATGGAAATAGAATCTAACTTTTGTTGAAATATTATAAGAATGTCTAATCTGTAATTTGATGCCTTTTGGAGATTTTTCCATCTTTCCTTGGCTTCTTTATGCACATTAATACAAATTTTTAGCTGGGGTGCCCAAACTTTCGATCCCCACTGTATATATATTCATAACGTTAGTACTGTATTGCTGTCACTGGGGATGTCGGTGACGCCAAGTCAGTTCCCCCCCAATGTCAGTATGTCCGCCGCAGTCCCACTATAATTCGCTGATTGCCACCATTGCTAGTAAAAATAATATCCCAGTATATATACCGCCATTTGTAAACGCTGTAACTTTCAAGTAAACCGATTAATTTACACATATTGGGATTTTTTCTTAGCAAAAACGTGTAGCAGAATACATTTTGGTGTAAATTTATTATGAAATTAGATTTTTTTTTTTTTTTTTTTTTTTTTTACTGAACATGTTTAATAGCAAAAAGTCAAAAATATTTTTTTTTTCTCAAAATTGTCTTTTTTTTTTTTTTTTTGTATAGCGGAAAAAAAAAATGCACAGGCGATCAAATACCACCAAAGCTCAATTTGTGAGAAAAAAAAGGATGTAAATTTCATTCGGGTGCAGCATTGCATGACTGCGCAATTTGTTAAATTGACGGAGCGCTGTAATGCAAAAAATGGCCTGGTCAGGAGGGAGGTAAATCTTCAGGAGAGCAAGTGGTTAACATAAATGAATATAATATTCATCATTAAGTTCAAATAATATTAACAACAAAAGTCTCCATCCACTAAACTCTTGTGTATAAACTCAAAAATGTAGTCACCAAATCGTCCTAATATTCCAGCTTTATTCCACCAACATGCTCAGCTGAATTGAGGACTCACCAGATATCCTCGAACAAATGGTCAGTGAACCTTGGATGATAGGTCCTCTAATCAACCTCCTGAGCTTGATTACGCGCTTTGTGTGAAATGCTTTTGAGGCTGAGACACACGTCACTTCCGGTCGCTGGATCGCACACTCGACTGCAAGACTAGCGATGGTGTGGGGAGAGGTTCCCTCTTGTGGGCTGTACATGGTGGTGCCCTTCTTGGCACCAGATGTATGCGAGTTCATATACCTTTTATACGTTTTTGTTTCTGAAATTAACATACTACACTTTATATATTTCCTTTCTGGTTCTCTCTCTCTGAGAGTGATTAGCAATACTGGAATAGGCTTATTAATGAATGCTTGTGACAACACTTTTTTTGGAGATTCCGCTTGAGAAGTAATCGTTTATTTGGGGCTGAGGAGGGTCTATCATCCAAGACGCACTGACCACCTTTCGGTCGAGAATATCTGGTGAGGGCACAGTTCAGCTGAGCACATTGGTAGAACACTGCTGGAATATTAATAAGATTTGGTCACTCCATTTCTTGAGTTTATATGCAAAAATTTGATGGATGGGGACTTTGCTATTTAACCTCCCTGGCGGTATTCCCGAGTGTAGCTCGGGGTTAACTTTCAGTACCAAAAGCGGTAACCTTGAGCTACACCGGGATTACCCTGCAGCGTTGCTCTGGGATTCCCTGTTTCACTTACCTTGTACTGCGCTCCCATGATGTCCCTCCTGCAGCGTCTCCGGCCATCTCCTCCGGCCGATGCCGGCATCTGTCTTCCGGGTTCCGGTCCCTACGAGTGTTGGAGCGTACGAGGGCCGGAACCGGCTGGAAATTTAAAAATGTTAAAAAGTGACATTCACTAAATACACTAAAATCACATAGTAAAACATTACTATATCAAACCATTTCACATACATTTTGTCCCTAGTGCTTTGTCCTGTGCCCTGCCTGTATTATTACTGTTGTTTCTGCCTGGAAACTGAGAAACTTCCATGGTGTCCAAAGAGCGTCCCTTTATGTCAAAAGTGGTTTTAGACCAGCTAGAGAACAGCGATAGTAAATTAGAACCACTTGCAGAATTGAGTGATAATGATTTGTGGGGAAATTCGTCATCAGACACTGAAAACGATTTTGCGACTAAGCTCAGTGATGTGCGAACTTGGCGCTATATTTAAAATTTCAGTGTTTTTGGTTTCATTATATTATTGAATTAAATTGATATTTTTTATAATTATTCTATTATAATTTATGATTTCGTGTTTCAAATTGTATCATACCCAGGATGTTTACTAGAATCTTGTTCGGACAGATTTCAGTGAGTTATTACTAAAAATTACAGGCCTACAATAAAAAAACAGCATATTTCCATCCAAACAAATGTACCGCTTTCAGCACAGAAATATTGACATAATCATACTGCTAGGGAGGTTAATATTATTTGAACTTTAAAATCACTATTGTATTCATTTATTTATTTGTTATATGAAGGGTGAGCACCCACTGTTATTATTTTTGTTCAAAATTGTATACATAGTTGGGGAGGTAGTAATAGGTTTACAAGGGTACTAAAGTGAATGCTCTTGTAAGACGCATCATTTGTCAAATGTCTTTACCTTTTTTTCCCTTTATTTAATATGTGAAATGTTTTTCCCTTACACCTAGGAAGTCAAATTTATTTGCTGAATTAAGAGAAGCATCTGATGCCTTTAACGATAACTTAGAGAAGGCTGCAAGAATCATTCAAGAAAAGAAAAAAGATTTGGAATCTCGAGTCTTATGTGCAGAAAAAATAAAAGCATCCCCAGACCTTACTGTTTATTGTAATCTTAATCAGGTAAGCTAGTATGGTACATCTTTAACCCAACTCAAACATTATTGCATTACACAATCTAATATATATATATATATATATATATATATATATATAATTCAGATACTGCTAAGGGTTCTTGTATGACAGTTTGACCACTTCAACTCCAGAAGGTTTTATCCCCTTCATTAGCAGGCAATATTTTGCTATTCGGCAATGCACTACTTTAACTGGTAATTGCATAATTTATGGAATTTATTTTCACACAAATAGCTTTTTTTTGTTGGTTGTGTTTGATCATCACTGGGTTTTTAACTTTTTGCGATGTAAACAAATTTAATTTTTTTACTTTCTCCTGTAAAACATATCACACTATAAACACACACACTATATTGCCAAAAGTATTGGGATGCCTGCCTTTACACACATTAATAGTATCCCTGTCTTATAATAGCATCGCTTGAGTAGACCCACCCTTTGCAGATATAAAAGCTTTAACTCTTCTAGAACGGATTTCCACAAGATTTACGAGTGTGTCTATAGGTCTATGTGTCTGTGTTTGTCTATGTTTGACCATTCTTCCATAAGCGTATTTGTGAGGTCAGGCACTGATGCCAGACGGGAAGGCCTGGCTTGCAATCCCCTCTCTTAATTCATCCCAAAAGTGTTCTATTGGGTTGAGGTCAGGACTCTGTGCAGGCCAGCCAAGTTCCTTTACCTCAAACTCGCTCATCCATGTCTTTATGGACCCTGTTTTGTGCACTGGTGCTCAGTCATGTTGGAAGAGGAAGGGGCCATTCCCAAACTGTTGCCATAAAGTTAGGTGCATGAAATTTTCCAAAATGTCTTGGTATGCTGACACCTTAAAAGTTCCCTTCACTGGAACTAAGGGGCCAAGCCCAACTCCTGAAAAACAACCTCACGCCTTACTCCCTCTCCACCATACTTTATACTTGGCATAATGCAGTCAGGCAAGTACCGTTCTCCCAGGAACTTCCAAACCCAGATACATCCATCGGATTGCCAGAGAGAGGAGCATGTTTTGTCACTCCAGAGAACACGTCGCCACTGCATCCGATGCTTCGCATTGCACTTGGTGATGTAAGACTTGGATGCAGCTGCTTGGCCTTAGAAACCCATTTAATGAAGCTCTCTACGCACTGTTGTGCTAATCTGAAGGCCACACGAAGTTTGGAGGTCTTTAGCCATTGACTCTGCAAACCGCTGACCCTGTTCTTTCATTTTACGTGTCTGAGTTACTACTATTCCTAGTTGTTTTTCACTTTGTTATAATACCACTAACAGTTGACCGTGGAATATTTAGTAGCAAGGAAATTTCACAGATTAATTTATTGTACAGGTCTGTTTAACCATATGGACCGCGCATACTATGTGCATAGAAGCAGTATAAATAATCAACATAAAGTTCAATATTCAGTTCCACACTAGTGAAATACTGTAGGTGCAAAGTGCTGGTATTCAACTTTTAATATGGCACTATCCCAGTGGACCGATTTTGCAATGAAGTAACCACCTCTCCTTAGGATGAGACTGTGATTGATAATAGACAAGTTCCAAGACCACTCTCTCCTCCTCCAAAAGCAGGTTATGCAATAGGTCACCATATATAAAGAAACAAAAGGAGACATTCCATAGTGTAAAACCGCTTAACCTTTATTCAGGGGAATATCTGAAAGAAATACACTCACAAATTGATCTCAGCCTTGTTGCTAATGCACTGTAAAAAAAATGGAATGTCGCTGTGGTGGTTGCTCCTCAGAGCGGCGTGCATTCCACAGGGCGGATGTGACGTCAGCAGAACATCCGCCCTATGGAACGCACGCCATATGCCCCAATACTTTTTGGCAATATTAGTGTGTGTGTATGTATATGTATGTATGTGTGTGTGTGTGTGTGTGTATATATATATATATATATATATATATATATATATATATATATATATATATATGTGTGTGTGTGTGTAGAACCTTAATGTGCTTCTTCTTGAGCTACTCCTTTGTTGCCTTGGCCATGTGTTTTGGGTCATTGTCATGCTGGAACACCCATCCACGACCCATTTTCAATGCTCTGGCTGAGGGAAGAAGGTTCTCACCCAAGATTTGATGTTACATTGCCCCGCCCATCGTCCCTTTTGATGCTGTGCAGTTGTCCTGTCCCCTTAGCAGAAAAACACCCCCAAAGCAGAATGTTTCCACCACCATGTTTGACAGTTGGGATGGTGTTCTTGGGGTCATAGGCAGCATTCCTACTCCTCCAAACACGGCGAGTTGAGTTGATGTCAAAGCGTTTGATTGTGGTCTCACACTTTAAACCAGTCCTCCTCTGCATCATTCAGATGTTCAGTGGCAAACTTCACACGGGCCTGGAAATGTGCTTTCTTGAGCAGAGGGACCTTGTGCGGGCACTGCAGGATTTCAATCCTTGTCGGCGTAATGTGTTACCAATTGTTTTCTTGGTGACTGTGGTCCCAGCTGCCTGGAGATCATTGACGAGATCCTCATGTGTAGTTCTGGGATGATTCCTCACTGTTCTCATGATCATTGACACTCCACGAGGTAAGATCTTGCATGGTGCACCAGACCTAGATCTGGCGAGTTCTCTGTGATGGTGGTGGTACATGCAAGTGGAGTGGAACACAAGAATCAGGAAGTGGTCGATTTTTGCATGAAGCATTTTAATTTGCAGAAGTTGCACATCATTTCACTTTGTAGTGGTAACACAGTTGAACTTTATGGATGATGGACTAATTGGTAGACTATACGTGTAGTTTTTAAAAATTCGTGTTGTGGTATAATAATAATCACACGTGGACATTTGTTGGTTTGTACCATAATTATAGGAATCACATTTGGACTTTTATTGTATTGCACTTTAATTTATTGTGCACTTTTATGTAAGCGCTGTATATTTTAATTTATATTGGTTTTAGTACCAAGTTTTAAAAGTTGCACTGTGAAGTGAAGGAAAGCATTCTAAGCAAAGGCCAGGGGCTGGGTTCGATAGTGATGGATGACAGCCCTGAGATCTGTATTGCACCCTATTTCTGATTCAACGTTTTGCACCAAGTTGCTAGGCGAACGCCCATACAGGATCCATTACCCAAAGCAACATTGCAAGCCTTCCCCACAGTACGAGGTTTGGATACAACTCCCAAGTCTTTAGAGGTTCCACCGATCCAGATACACTGCTTCTGTGTAGGCATTAGAAGACTGAAATGCTGATTTGAAGAATTTGAAGAAAATGATCAAATTAATGATCTAGTGCAGTGGTTCTTAACCTTGTTGGAGGTACTGAACCCCACCAGTTTCATATGCGCATTCACCGAACCCTTCTTAATTGGAAAAATAAAATATGATTTTTAAAATTCAAAACATAGGTATATATTTAGGTATATATTTATACATAGGTGCACAAAATGAACAAAACCGTTAAGAACAAAGAACAAAACCATTAAAACATGATTTTCACACAAAAACATAATAATGAATATATACTGCACGAATCATATGAGTCGGGTGTGGGTCTTCACCTCCACCGAACCCGCGAGACTGACTCACCGAACCCCTATGGTTCGATCGAACCCAGGTTAAGAACCACTGATCTAGTGGATCTGATTTCTGTGTGAAAGAGAAGAGGTTGATCACCTTTAGACACTAGCAAAAAATGGAGGATACACAAAGTGCAGTAGCATTATAAGGGAGGCACACCTGGGGTGTCCTTATAGGCTTGCCATTATACAATAACCTGATAGTACAATGCTATAACTCATGGTGCATAAATAGGTTGCTTGCATCTTGCACTGTAAGAGATGGAATTTATTGGCAAACTGAAATTCCTCTTTTTCCAGGTGTGAGCATAGTCAATTCAGTCAGATTACTCTTTGCCTCACATTTTGGTCTTCCTACAAACAATTCTTCTCTAGAGTTTGGCTCTTACAACCCTTAATGGGCATGTATCCTCCTTAGTCATCCTTTTTCAAAGGTCTTTGGTTTGCAGTCCCATGTACAAAACAATTATTCAAGGTGCTTTCAGGCTCCCTTTGCAGCACCTCATGTTTCTCTTGGACCATATTTTTGTTCTCTTCCTTGTTGAAACAACTCTTTGAACCCATAAGGGATTTCCCCTGGAGATTCTCATCTGCAAAGTAGACATTTTGGTATTGACCATGTCAAATATGTCACTGAACTGGCGACTCTTTACTATAAAGGGCACACTCTCATAATCGACCGCTATAAGGTTTTTCCAGCGTTTCATCTTAATGAGGACATTTTTCTATCATCCCTGTGCTCTGCTCCTAAGCATTCAAAGGAAGTGTCTATAAATTGCCTGGACGTAGTCAGAGCCGTAAAGTTGATCTTCAGTCTGCTTTCCTTACGTTCCTTCCCCTGTCCTGGGAGCTTCCATTATGATGCATGTGTAGACATTGCAATGGGCTCTGCCTGGCTTTTGGGTTCTGGTAGGGCTCATCTGTGCAGTTGCAGATGATTTTCTGCGCATGGACAAGGGAAGTTTTTGGGCTTTCATGGTAGCAGTTAAGAGTGTGTGTGAGATTACCGCGCACATGCACGTATCGCTTGGAGAACCAGCGTTTGTGTAGATATGCCTCAGGGCTCTCTCAGGACCAGAGCCTTGTGGCACATCGGGGTGGAGAAATTCTCCCATAGGCTAGATTTGTAGAAATTCTTCTTTGAGCACAAATAAAGCATTTGGAGAAACACAATAAAAAAACTTTATATCAATCAAATGCTAATTATTACTTGTGAGCTAATATGGTAAATTTCTATAAATAGGTGAAATACAAAAAAGTATATATAAATAAAAAAATTAATAAATGTGTCTTTGAATCAAAAATAATAAAAATTAAATCACCTTATTATAAATGCACAAATAGGTTCGCAAACACATCACACCAACTCATAGTGTCAGAATCTATATAAAAACAAATAACTGTGCTGCGCTCCTATATTGATGTAAATAAACTATAAAAACAGTGTAAGTCCTTACAATATATTATCCAAACAGTACACAAAATTACTTGAATGATCCCTTTAGGATATAGAGAAATTTTAGTGTAATAACATTATTATGTGTCCAATATCAATAATAAAGTGAAATCCTCCTTTTCCGAGAGATGGGTACAAAAAGGTGAATTCACTCCAACACATAGATGATTGCGGTATATATGAAGCTCAATTATACGCTCACCTCAATTTTTAGCCCAAAAATACAGGATAAACAAGCTGTTTATCCTAAAAGGATAAAATGTGCACTGATGTTCACCACCTTCTTTGAATGTGTTCGCAGCGTGATTTCCTGATTATCCACCTGGTGTCTCTCCTCTCATTACTATCCTATGCAGATCTGTGTATGGATGGATATTTCCTCCTTCTCACCTCCAAGGGGAATAATCCTCCTAGATCCACTTCAGAAGTCTCCAAGGGGAATAATCCTCCTAGATCCACTCCAGAAGTCTCCACACATATAATGCCAAAAAAAGAACAAAAGCTAGTGCTTTACCCTTATAAAACACTTTATTGCATAGCCATTGTATTGCACTCACATTTTAATAATTAAAACAAGCCTTAATGCATATCTCCTTGTGTGCACCGCACACTAGCTGTACTCGCCGTATAGAAGCCGACTGGGCGTGGTGACAGAGCCCCTCCCTACGCGTTACTCCACCGGTCACGTGGCTTCATCAGGGAGAATTGATTGGTCACCACTACTTCTATGGGATTTTTATATAGGACTCTCGGATTCCATTTTCTTGAAGTCCGCATGTGCACGGCCATTTTCCCAAGGTCTATTCTAGCTATGCAAAACAACCTTCTCAGCATATACTGCACTCTGTTATTCACCACGCTCCGTCGGCTTCACTGTACGATCACAGCTCTATATATAAACATCATACAAACAAATACAACTTCTAATCCATATCCCTAAAAACATATTGGGGTACATAAAGACACCTTACTGAACTTAAAAAAATTATTTATATATATATATATATATATATATATATATATATATATTAAAAAATAACTTTTTTTTTTAATTAAAATAACTTACAATATTTACTAATAAATTGTGTAAGTTGGATATACTTAATATCAGTGTGCCTACATACGCATCTATATGATGTCCCTATACATACCCACCAACATCAACTACACCGACACCTCACTAAATCATATATCTATTGGTGAATGCAATCCACCAATAGTACTCAAAAGGTATCATAAAGAATCATGCATATATATGTATCAATATAATACCAACAATATAATAAATTATAATTAATAATCATTTGTTTAATATATATATTATATCAACTACCCTTGGTATCAGGTCATAGTATCCACTACTCCTCCTTAAAATGAAAAAATTATTTTTAAAATGATTGAGCTTTTATTCAAATAATGTTAATATTATTAAGAATCAATCCTCCTTACTATTTATAGTCTCTTTAATCATTACTCAAAAAACATGGAAGATCAAATTCTTTATTCAAACCATTAGGAGCTAAAGAACCCATTTCAAATATCCACTTAGATTCCTTTCTACTAATTTCCCTAACCAAATTATCACCTCGCCAATGATGTAAATGCTTCTCAATTCCCCAAAACTGCAGAGAACTGGCATCTTTATTGTGGTTTTGTTTGAAATGTAGAGAAAGATGATGATACTTATACCCTCTGTTAATGTTATATACATGCTCTTTAATTCTTTTTTTTTCAATGGTCTTTTAGTACGTCCTATATATATTAAATCACATGGACATTTCAAAGCATAAAAAAACATTACATTTGTAAGAGGGAGAGGGGAGGAGGCAGAGCATGCAATTAGGAGTGAAGGTCTGTTTTTAAAGCTACCACTATTATCAAGCAAATTTAATCTTCTTTCTTTGGGTCCTCTCAAAGGACACACAGTTTCAATATTTCTCATTGCATAGTGGATACGGAACTTGATTATAGGAGCTTTTACTCTTTACCAACAATCTTCTCCTGTGCTATTGCGAGCCTATTCCATCAGATATGTGGGAGTTTCCTGGGCATTTCGGCACCCAGCCTCTGTGGCCCAGCTGTCAATGGAAAGGCAACCACCTGATCTTCTGTTTATGCTCAGTTTTTCCAGGAGGCTGCCAGTCTTCTGCAATGCAGCCTTTGTCACAAGTTTCTTGCAGCAGCACTCTGAACCTGTTGCTTTTTTGGCCGATTGGCACAGTCTCTTTTGCCTATTTGTTGCCCACCCTTTGTGTTCATTGATTGCCGATATCCAATGGTGTATGAATATTTAGCCTTTGTCCTCTACTGTATGATTAAGACATAAGGAATTTTTATTTATCTGTAACTCTTTGGATACTGTAACATACACATGCCACCCTCCCTTTCTTTCCTTGGTTTACTCTGTTGCTTGCTAAAAAAGGTAGGATTCAGTGTGTGGGGGTTATAGGGGAGAAACTTTGGGGGGTGGGGGCGTGCATGTCCTCAAAATCTTGCTAGTGTGCAATCAGCCATAGTGCTTGAATAAGTTACCTGTGTTTAACATGCCTATGTATGCCATAGCATTAAAAGAACCTTCGTTGGAATCATCCAAACTAGATCATGTGGAAAAGGACCTACATACTGTTGATCAAATAGTTTAACGATCTGAAATATTTTGGGAAGAAAATAGTGTCCATGTGACTGAGCATTAAAAGGATAAGTTCACCTTTTAACAAAAAATAATGCACATTTTTTTTTGTAGGTAAAAAAGTGCATTTACTATTTTTTGTTTTTGAAGCCTGGAAAGCATTGCACCAGCAATTAGCAGATCTCTGGTTCCATGCAGGACTCCTGCAGACCTGTCAGTATATCTGTGTGCTCATACCTTGTACTGAAAAGCAGATACACTCTGAAAGGAAGAATCAATAACTACCACAGCGCTGTGGTAATTCATTGAGAACTACAAGCTCACAGCTGCAAAGGCTATCAGAACTTGTAGTTTTCCCATTTACAGAATCCTTTTTTTTTTTTTTTTTTAAATTGTGACAGCTAGTGAAGGTAGAAGATCCCCTGCTAGCTGTCACATGTGGAGGGGTTGGTGGGGAGAGAGTGGGGGGCCAGTCGTTTCCTAACATTTTACACCCTAATAATGGGTGTAACATTCTACGAAATGGGAACAACTTATCCTTTAGGGGAAACGTGATGTAAACAACATTTTTATTAAAATGTTCTAATGTTGCTTTTCTCTGACTCGCGATTGGAGAGTGGCAGCTTCTCCTTTTTAAAAACAGGCCTTTTGCCGTCAGACATGTTCTTACTAGTTCATGATCATCATCTTATCTTTAGCTAAATGCTGGCCATAAAAATTGTACATTTTCCGATGATTTTAACCAGGCTTCACATGCAAAAATAGTCAAATATATCATGAAACTTTCCATCAAGTTTTTATACAAACTTGGAAATTGTTGGTAGAAGGTTGCCTTAAACCATTTAGTAAATTTTTGCAGTCCAAAACTGATTGAAATTGCCTAAAATTTTCCATGTGTAGGCAGGATAAAGCAATCTTTTAGATATGTACATTTGAACTGTAAAGTTATCCTGCAGTATTTTTCACCATCTTCAAGCATAATCGTTACCTTTTTAAATGTTTAAGGTTTTTTTTAAATGAAGGGGGGGGGGGGTTGGTCAGATAATTGTGATCTTATTGAAAGGTTCCCCTTAATTCCTTGAATAAGTGTTCACCAAAACAGAAATTGGTAGGAAATCCAATTTTAAGCAATAGCCACAAAAATAGTCACAAAAACCTTTCAAAAGTGACTATTTGAAAAGTTTGTCTCTTCTGTTGTGCCTCCGTTAGTGAGGGGAAATGTTCTACAGGATCTTGTTCCTATTCTGTTCAGTAAAAAGAAAAGCTAGAATTCCTCTTTAACCTTCCTGGTGGTAATCCCGAGTGTGGCTCGGGGTTAATATCAGTACCAGAAGCGGTAACCCCGAGCAACACTCTGGATTACAATGCAGCGATCCCTTGAGCCTTACCTTGTCATGCGATCCCACGAGGTCCTCCTGCTGTGTCCCCCATGTCCGCTGGCTGATGCCTGCATACGTCTTCCAGGTTCCATTCCCTGCGAACTTGGGGACGTACGGGGGGCAGAATCGGCGGGAGACTCAAAAAAAGTTAAAATTTGACATACACAATACACTGTAAACTGTTAGTATTACATTACTGTATCAAACCATTTCACCTAAATTTTGTCTCTAGTGTTTTGTTCTGTGCCCTGCCTGCACTTTTACCGTTCTTTTTGCCTGGATACTGAGAAACGTCCATGGCATCCAAAAAGCGTCCCTTTTAGGTCAAAAGCGGTTTTTAGACCAGCTAGAAAACCGCGTTAGTGAATTAGAATCACTTGCAGAGTTGAGCAATAATGATTTGTGGGGAAATTCATCATCAGACACCCAAAACGATTCTGTGACTGAGCTCAGTGATGTGCGAACTTTGTGCTCTATTCCAAATTTCAGTGTTTTTTGGTTTGATTTACATTATTGAATTAAATGTATTATTATTTTTATAATTTATTATATTATAATTTATGATATCTTGTTTCAAACTTTATCATACCCAGGATGTTTACTAGATTCTTGTTTGGACAGATTTAAGTGAGTCATTCCTAAGAATTACAGGCCTACAATATAAAACAAATTTCCATGCAAAAAAAATACCGCTTTGACATTCAAAAATATTGATTAGTTAGACCACCAAGAAGGTTAATGCATGATTATTCAAGCTGTTTAACTTTATTTTATATTTTATTAACATCGACATTTTTTATTAAGCTTATTGCAGATTTGATGGTGGATTTTAAACAAGATCACATGATCGAAACTCTGAAAACCCATCCTAATGTTAGGTATGTGCCACTTTATCTTAATCATGTACACACTATATTTCTATATGAGAATGTAAACCAATAATTAGGGGCAGTGTGGTGCATGTTTCAGCTAATCAAACAGGTGCCTTTTTATTTTTTTCCTGCCATCTTTATATGAAGTGCTCAAAGTGACACCGTATTTCACTGCCAGCGGCATATTTGCATTTTATTGCAGCTCACTGTACCATACTTCCTGCATTGCAGTGTGAGCAGGGCACATAAACAATTGTTTTCCCTGTGCCCTCTCAATGACTGTTTTTTCAGAGCAGAAAAAAGCCAGTCACCGATCTGTGTGAATAGGCACTCAAACTATAGCTCTAATTATATCTCAGAAGTGCAAGCAATCCACATCAACTTTTATGTGATTGATCATTCTTTTCTGTAGTTTCAAAATTTTTTTACATTTTGGCAGGAATCATTTTCACATGGGTAATCCGATCGGGTCCGCATGTCAGTTTTTCAGGTGTACCTGATAAAATGGTCCATGTCTTCCCATGGACCGAATGGTATGAACAGACTAGTGTGTGCTTATACCTGCCTACCTCCAATTTTGATCTGAAAAAAAAAAAAAAAAAGTGTATCAGAGGGCAGTCTGGTGTAAATGGACTGCTGGTTTGTTTACCCCGACTACCCATAGAGCAGAACAGGCTGTGTCTGTGTCCCCTCTGTATAAATGGAGCGGACACAGACCTGTCATCTGCCCACTCTACTCAGCAAGGCGAGCAGTGGACAGATCCCTGCTGAGCAAAGCAGGGTCCTCCCCTTGTGACAGGAGGTGTTACTGACCAAATCAGCCAGTGAAAACCGAGGAGGGGAGGCGGGTGGGGAAGCCTAAAAAAAAACCGAATGCAGCCACCACATTTAATGATTGGTAAGTTGCAATATATTAGTTTTTTGGTTTTGGGTGTAATACCACTTAAGTGTCTGCTTCCCGTATGTATGACAAGTAGCTCAGAGCAAGTATATTTTCCAGCAAACTTAGTGAAGAATAGACAAGAACAGACATTTTTCATTGTTGAATCATTTGTAAATTGGCTGTTGTGTGTACATTCTATAAGTCTGAAAACTGGTGTACTCTTCGTTCCGTTTTTCATGATTTAACCATATTCTTTGAAATCTTTATTTAGTTAGGTTCTTTGAGACACTGCATTTTTGAGCCCTAAAAACACAGGTTGAAACTTGAAGGGCCTATGTAACAAATCAAGTATGCTTTCTAGAATAGATAGCGGTCTTTCATTTGCTTTTCCTCTATTGTGTTGCACAGGTTCAATTTAAATGATCAAGCAATCATTAATGTACTAGAAACACTTGGAAGCATTTCGTATGATGATGAAGCAAAGTAAGTATTAAATATAAATATTTCAATTTTGTATTTGTATTACTTTGCTCTTGTTTTCTTCATGTAGAACATTTGCTTTACTGCTGCACACAGTTTCAGAAGCAACCATTACTGGTCTTTGAATACATAATGAATTTACAGTGCATTTTTAAAGTATTCAGACCCCCTTTACTTTTTTCAGTTTTGTCATGTTGCAGCGTGATACAGTTGTTTAACCACCTCCCAACCGCCATATAAGGAAATGACGGGCGTAAGGCGATTCTCTCGTTCTGGGAGGACGTCATATAACGTCCTGCCACCTTAACCGCGCGTTTGCAGCTCCGGGGGTGCGCAGCACGGCGATAGGTGGTGGCGCTGTCCCTTGGACACAACGGATCGCCGAGCAACGGAAAGAGCCGAAGATGTCGGCTCGGTCATGTGATCAGCTGTGTCCAATCACAGCTGATTGCATGTAAATGCCAGTTATCAGCATTTCTCTCCTCACGAGCTGTCACGGTGACAGCTCGAGAGGAGAGCCGGTAATCGGCATTCCTCAGAGGGGACATCTACACTGATCATCAGGGCAGCCCTGATGATCAGTGTAGCCCCAGCAATGCCACCTATCACTGTCCATCAATGCCACCTGCCAGTGCCCATCAGTGCCACATATCCGTGCCTACCAGTGCACATCAATGCCACATATCAGTGCCTATCTGAGCTGCCTGTCAGTGCCACCCATCAATGCCAGTCAGTGCTGCCTATCAATACCAGTCAGTGCCACATATTAGTGCTGCCTAACAGTGCCGCCTGTCAGTGCCACCTATCAGTGCCATGTATGAGTGCTGCCTTTCAGTGCCCATCAGTGATGCCTGTCAGTGCCCATCAGTACCACCTACCAGTGCCTCCTCATCAGTGCCCATCAGTGCAGCCTTTCTGTGCCCATCACTGTAGCCTCATTAGCGCACATCAGTGAAGGAGAAAAATCACTTATTTACAAAATTTTATAACAAAAACTAAAACATTTTTTTTCAAAAATGTTTAATTTTTGGTTTGTTTAGTAAAAAATATAAAACCCAGAGGTGATTAAATACCACCAAAATAAAGCTCTATCTGTCTCAAAAAAATTAAAAACATTTCATATGGGTACAGTGTTGCATGACTGCGCAATTGTCATTCAAAGTGAGACCGCGCTGAAAGCTGAAAATTGGCCTAGGCAGGAAGGGGGTATAAGTGCCCTTAAGGGGTTAAATTAATGTTTTTCTCATTAACCACTTGCCCTCCTGAGGATTTACCCCCCCCCCCCCCCGACCAGGCCATTTTTGCGTTACGGCACTGCATTACTTTAATTGACAATTGCACGGTCATGCAATACTGCACCCAAATGAAATTTACATCCTTTTTTCCCACAAATTGAGCTTTCTTTCGGTGATATTTGATCGCCTGTGCGATTTTTATTTTATGCGCTATAAAAAAAAAGACCGACAATTTTGAGAAAAAAAAATATTTTTGACTTTTTGCTATTAAACATATCCAGTAAAAACATTTTAAAAATCTAATTTCATCATAAATTTAAGCCAATATGTATTCTCCTACATGTCTTCGCTAATAAAAAAAATCCCTATATGGGTCTACGTGAAAGTTATAGTTTTTACAAATGGTGGTATACTGGGATTTTTTTTAAAAAAATTTTTTTACTAGCAATGGCGGCGATCAGCGACTTATAGTGAGATTGCGGCGGGCATTCTGACACTGGGGGGAACTGACTTGGTATCACTGACATCCCAGACGCATTTGTGGCATGTTCCAGTACATTTTTTACATATTTTCTTTTGAATTCCAGTTAATTTTTTCCCCTCTTTTTCTTCAAATAGGGATATGTGCTTTCCAGTGCGTTTTTGGTGCATTCCAGTGTGTTTTTGATACGTTTTGTCACGTTCGAGTACAATTCTGTAAAAAAAAAAAGCAGCCTTTTTTAATATTTTTTTTTTCTGCATCTGGAATGCACTGCAACTGCAAGCATTGATGTAAACTTTGACATTGACAACCATTTAACCTACTTTTTTTTGCGTTTTTTGAATGCAGAAAAAAAGCAATTAAAACGCATGTAGTGTAAAATGGCCCTTAGACCCACACTTCTCTATAAAGGGGTCTCACAGCTGACATTGCATACTGTATCAGAGCAAAAGCCATGAGGTCAAAGAAACTGCCTGCAGAGCTCAGCGACAGGATCATTGCAAGGCACAGATCCAGAGAAGGGTTTAAATACATTTCAGCTGCACTGTAGATTCCCAAGAGCATAGTGGCCCCCCCACAGTGCAAAACGTGTGAAAGCCCTTTAGGAGTTTGTAAAAAAAAAAAAGCATTTGCAAACTCCAAGCGGGCTTTCATTTGTATCCGGCTGCAACACAACTAGATTGAGAGAGTGAAGGGGGACTGAATACTTTAAAGTATAAATGAAATGGTGCTGCGCTACTTATCCATGAAGTGAGTGAGCAATCAATATAAAAGCAAATAAATAATGTGCAAAAATGTGCTGCACTACTAATTCAAAAAGTGATTGAACAATCAGCAAGTGGCAGCAAAGATAAATGGTGAATACAATAAAAACACAGAATCATCAAGTGTTCAGTGGATGAAATGCATGAAAAATATATTATAAATGGAAAAATGGCAAAGAAATATGGCATCAAACAAATAGTCCCAAAAAAGACACAAAAAGTGTATCACAAAGCCATGAAACCTCAGTGACCCCAACAAACGGGCAATCCTTCACCACCTAGCTTACGTGCTCACCTTCCAACTGCGAACTGCAAGGAGTCAGAAAGCATAAACACAGGTCGATGATCCCATACCAGATGGATCTCAGTGGTAAGACAAACGAAGGCTCCTCTCCATGGCACACATAGCAAGCAGTAATACTGATGTTCTTAAAGGTGTGTAACTTTAAATCTCCTCCTCCAAAATCCTCACAGGGTGTATGAGGTTGGGTGTACCAAGATGGCGGCTGCTGTTCATACCATATTGACGTCACCATGCTTCCGTCCTACGCGTTACATCACGGGTCACATGACTTCATCAAGGTTATGCGCACTATTGTTTCTGGGCTGTACTATGGGTATAAGCAACAAATAACATACACATATATGGTATCGCTGTGATTGTCAAGAGAGAACATTTTTTTTGTTTTCTTCTTTGGTGATAGGTTATGGTAGTAACAAGAAACACACAGCTAAATTTACCACCAAATGAAAGCCCAATTTGTCCTGAAAAAAAACAAGGTATAATTCACCTGGATGTGCAGAGTAGTTGTGGTGATGTTACGGTTTTACTAACACATGTCAAAAATTGTGCTTGGGCATTAAGATTTGTTTTATACTATAGGTGTGAAGGGGTTAAAGAGACCTATATTTGGTGAGGAACATAACCAATACATGACCAAGGTCACAAATGTTTTGCTTCCTCAGGAAAGGTGCCAAGGCCCCCCTGTTCAGGGGATCATTGCTCTTCCAAATGTAGAGCACCTTCATGCTCTTCGCAAGCTTCAATTTCAAATCCAGGACTCAGCCCTTCTTTTGAGCACAAGGCTTTGCCCAAAAAAAACCTATTCATGCTGAAAGGACACCCTCACTCGTGAAAGTAGGGAGATGTCTGTTGCAGTTTGCATCTCTCTGGGTCACAGACATCCCAGACCTGTGTGAAAACTCTACCTCCCCACCACTTTTTTTTCTTTCAAATCAGCAAAAAAATGCCAAAGGTCAGTTAGATTTGCAGAAGCCTTTGAACCACCTCTTGTGTCAGGGAGTGGTTGTACCAGTATCAACACAAGGCATGTTCAAGAGGTTAATCACAGACCTGCTCATTATGCCAGAGTCAAAGAATTTTCTGTCCTATTCTGATAGTAAAATCCCTCAACAAATTTCCTCAAATTCTTATGTTTTGAATGGAATCTGCTAGGTCTGCAATTGCCTTTCTCAGACAAGGGGAACACATGGCATTCGTAGATGCCCATCTACATGTTCCTTGTTACTCATTTTGATGCATTGGCCTTCAACTTTTTTTCTGCTATCACAAAGTTCTTAACGCCCTTGCCAGCAGTTCTCAGAACTCAATTCATCTAGGTGGCAGGCTATCTGGACGATCTTCTGAAAGATCCATGTCTGTTAAAGCACTTAGTGAATGTCCAAAAGACAATTTTGCGGCTTCAGGCATTTGGCTGGGCAGTCTTGAACCTTCCATGCGGTTGCGAGGTGTTTGCGGAGCATTAATACCATTAAACTTCAATATAGGCGTTTGTGGTGCGGTTTTAACACTTGACAAACGGGAACGTCTTAAAAACGCGTATAGGGCGTTAGAGGAGCGTTAAAAATGCTTCCCAAATGCCTGTCAAACACTATAGGGGCGTTTGGCAAGAGTTAGAAATTATTTGTGTGATTAGAAGTGTGAACAAGCCCTAAGTCTATCTGAAATTTCCTTGCTACTAAATATTCCACGGTCAACTGTTAGTGGGATTATAACAAACTGGAAGCAACTGGGAGCAACAGCAACCCGGCTACGAAGTGGTAGACAATGTAAAATGGCAAAGCGTGGTCAGCACATGCTGAAGCTCACAGTGCGCAGAAGTCACCAACTGTCTGCAGAGTCAATAGCTACAGACCTCTAAACTTCATGTGGCCTTCAGATTTGCACAACTGTGCGTAGAGAGCTTCATGGAATGGGTTTCCATTGTCGAGCAGCTGCATTCAAGCCTTACATCACCAAGTGCAACACAAAGCATCGGATGCAGTGGTGTAAAGCACGCCACCACTGGACTCCAGAGCAGTGGAGACGTGTTCTCTGTAGTGACGAATCACGTTTCTCTGGCAATCTGATGGACGTGCTTGGGTTTTTCGGTTGCCAGGAGAACGGTACTTGCCTGTCTGAACTGTGCCAAGTGTAAAGTTTGGTGGATGGGAGATTTATAGTGTGGGTTTTTTTTTTTTTTTGTGGTTGGGCTTGGACCCTTAGTTCCAGTGAAGGGAAAGCTTAAGGTGTCAGCATATTAAGATATTTTGGACAATTTCATGTTCTTAACTTTGTGGGAACAGTTTGGGAATGGCACCTACCTGTTCCAACATGGGTGCGGATCACTGTGTAAAGACATAGATACACAAGTTTGGGGTAGAGGAACTTGAGTAGCCTGCAGTCCTGAGTCCTGACCTCAATCAGAGCACCTTTGGGATGAATTAGAGCGGAGACGCCAGGCCTTCTCATCCAACATCAGTGCCTGACCTCACAAATGTGCTTCTGGAAGTATCGTCAAATATTCCCTTAGACACTCTCTTAAACCTTGAGGACAGCCTTCCCAGATGAGTTTGAGGTATTGCAGCTTCAAAGGGTGGGCCAACTCAATATTGAACCCTACGGACTAAGACTTGGATGCCAAGTTCATGTGCTTGTAAAGGCAGGTGTCCCAATGCGTTTGATAATATAGTGTATGTGTCAGTACATATCACAACCAGTTTGTGCATCCAGTCAGATTATAGCTGTTTTTTTTTTCCCCCCCAGAACAAATTGGGCTTTCTTTTGATGGTAAATGGTAATGGATAGCTTCCTGATTTGTTTCCTATTCTCAAAGGAAAACTTGGCCAAAATGGTAAAATAAACTATTTTTTCACATTTAGCTGTATATTTATTGCTACTACCATAACTTACCACCATAGAACACAAAATAAATTCTAGTTGCATAAGTGTGCACACCCAATAAAGTAACACTTTGCTGAAGCACCTGTTGATTTTATTACAGCACTCAGTCTTATTGGGTATGAGTCTGTCAGCATGGCACATCTTGACTTGGCAATATTTGCCCACTCTTCCTTGCAAAAACACTCCAAATCTGTCAGATTGTGAGGTTATCTCCTATGCAGAGCTCTCTTCAGATCACCCCACAGATTTTTGATCGGATTCAGGTCTGGGCTCTGACTGGGCCATTCCAAAACTTTAATCTTCTTCTGGTGAAGCCCTTCTTTTGTTGATTTGGATGTGTGTTTTGGGTCGTCATGTTGAAAGATGAAGTTCCTCTTCATGTTCAGCTTTCTAGCAGAATCCTGAAGGTTTTGTGCCAATATTGACTGGTATTTGGAACTGTTCATAAGTTCCTCTACCTTGATTAAGGCCCCAGTTCCAGCCTCAAAGCATGATGCGGTCACTACCATGCTTCACTGTGGGCATGGTTTCTCTTTTGGTGATGTGCAGTGTTTTTTTTTGCGCCAAACATATCTTTGGAATTATGGCCAAAAAGTTCAACATTGGTTTCATCAAACCATAACACATTTTCCCACATGCTTTTGGGAGACTTCAGATGTGTTTTTGCAAAATTTATCCAGGCTTGGATGCTTTTCTTCATAAGAAAAGGCTTTGTTTTTCAATTGAGTTGTATAGTTTATAGATCACTTTAAAGGTGGAAAAAGCTCTGAAATTATTTCTTTGTCTCATATTTTTAGATCACAGAAACCTGACATTTTAAAAGGGGTGTGTAGGCTTTTTATATCCACCGTATGTATATATTTGTTATAGTGTGCATTTTTCTTTTTTAATCTTTTCTAAAAAAAAAAAAAAAAAATCCTACCCAAAAATACTGACCCTGACCTTAACTTTTGACCCAAACACAAACTGTCACTGACCTAGATCAAACCTTGATCTATCAATTTTTCCTTGTTTGTTTATTTTTTTATTTTTATTTATTCCATACCACTGAGACAGATAATGTGTGTGTGTGTGTATATATATATATATATATATATATATATATATATATATATATATATATATATATATATATATATATATACACACATACAGTCAGGTCCATAAATATTGGGACATCGACACAATTCTAACATTTTTGGCTCTATACACCAACACAATGGATTTGAAATGAAACAAACAAAATGTGCTTTAACTGCAGACTGTCAGCTTTAATTTGAGGGTATTTACATCCAAATCAGGTGAACAGTGTATGAATTACAACAGTTTGCATATGAGCCTCCCACTTGTTAAGGGACCAAAAGTAATGGGACAGAATAATAATCCTAAATCAAACTTTCACTTTTTAATACTTGGTTGCAAATCCTTTACAGTCAATTACAGCCTGAAGTCTGGAATGCATAGACATCACCAGACGCTGGGTTTCATCCCTGGTGATGCTCTGCCAGGCCTCTACTGCAACTGTCTTCAGTTCCTGCTTGTTCTTGGGGCATTTTCCCTTCAGTTTTGTCTTCAGCAAGTGAAATGCATGCTCAATCGGATTCAGGTCAGGTGATTGACTTGGCCATTGCATAACATTCCACTTCTTTCCCTTAAACTCTTTGGTTGCTTTTGCAGTATGCTTTGGGTCATTGTCCATCTGCACTGTGAAGCGGCGTCCAATGAGTTCTGAAGCATTTGGCTGAATATGAGCAGATAATATTGCCCGAAACACTTCAGAATTCATCCTGCTGCTTTTGTCAGCAGTCACATCATCAATAAATACAAGAGAACCAGTTCCATTGGCAGCCATACATGCCCACGCCATGACACTACCACCACCATGCTTCACTGATGAGGTGGTATGCTTAGGATCATGAGCAGTTCCTTTTCCTTCTCCATACTCTTCTCTTCCCATCACTCTGGTACAAGTTGATCTTGGTCTCATCTGTCCATAGGATGTTGTTCCAGAACTGTGAAGGCTTTTTTAGATGTCGTTTGGCAAACTCTAATCTGGCCTTCCTATTTTTGAGGCTCACCAATGGTTTACATCTTGTGGTGAACCCTCTGTATTCACTCTGGTGAAGTCTTCTCTTGATTGTTGATTTTGACAAACATACAACTACCTCCTGGAGAGTGTTCTTGATCTGGCCAACTGTTGTGAAGGGTGTTTTCTTCACCAGGGAAAGAATTCTTCGGTCATCCACCACAGTTGTTTTCCGTGGTCTTCCGGGTCTTTTGGTGTTGCTGAGCTCACCGGTGCGTTCCTTCATTTTAAGAATGTTCCAAACAGTTGTTTTGGCCACGCCTAATGTTTTTGCTATCTCTCTGATGGGTTTGTTTTGTTTTTTCAGCCTAATGATGGCTTGCTTCACTGATAGTGACAGCTCTTTGGATCTCATCCTGAGAGTTGACAGCAACAGATTCCAAATGCAAATAGCACACTTGAAATGAACTCTGGACCTTTTATCTGCTCATTGTAATTGGGATAATGAGGGAATAATACACACCTGGCCATAGAACAGCTGAGAAGCCAATTGTCCCATTACTTTTGGTCTCTTAACAAGTGGGAGGCACATATGCAAACTGTTGTAATTCCTACACTGTTCACCTGATTTGGATGTAAATACCCACAAATTAAAGCTGACAGTCTGCAGTTAAAGCACATCTTGTTTGTTTCATTTCAAATCCATTGTGGTGGTATATAGAGCCAAAAATGTTAGTATTGTGTCGATGTCCCAATATTTATGGACCTGACTGTATGTATGTATGTGTATGTATGTGTGTGTGTGTGTATATATATATATATATATATATATATATAATATACACGCTTGCCGTGAGTCCAGAAACACCTCAGGAAATTCTTCACTGGGCGTGTTCTGCAGGTCTCTGTGCTTGGAATTTTTGTTACTTACATTACTGGCTGCTCATTCTTTGATGAAGAATTGGTGTAAAGTGTGTGATCACGTCTTTGTTTGGTACATATGGATAACAACACGTGCATTTGGATACCTAGTATTATGGAAGAAGAATGTATATACACTGAAATATTGCAGAGAACTTATTTAAGGCACTTAACCGTTTGCAGGCCGCCCACATTGCACTGCAGACGGGCGGCAGCTACAGGCAAAGTGACATACCTACATCGCTCTGGCTGTACTATCACAGGGGGGCAGAACGCAATGAAGATCCCGGTGAATGGGACCCGGTGATCATGTGATCACTATGCGATCACATGAACACAATGCAAGCAAATCTCATTCATAACAACTCTGCTTCTCTTCCTAGTGATCGGCCCTCAGCTGTTACATGGTACATGGTACAAGGGACCAATCACAGCACCGTGTACCATGTGGCCAGTTCCAGCCAATCACAGATCACTATCTTGAGCTGTCAAAAACCTAACTCATTCATGACAGTTCATGATTGAGTTTGGTTCATGACAGCAAGCTTTGCATTGTAGGAGAATTGATCTTTAAAACAAAAAAAAAAAAATCTCTGATCACCCTTCCCATAGTAGTACAATGTTACTATGTTAACGTACTATTCTGATAAAAGTATTAAAAAAAAAAAAAAAAAAAAAAAAACCATATTGAGAATTAAAAAAAAAAATTTTTTTAAGGGTTTATTTTTTAACTACTTGGCAACCGCTTACATGCATTTTGCAGGCGAACAGCAGCTCTTGGCAAAACGACGTAATGTTGCGTCGCTTATTTTGGGGTGTGAACGCGCTTGTGCCCCCCGCTTCCTCCCTGGTCGATCCAGGCGAAAGAAGAGGGCACAGCACCAAGTAAAAGCACTATATTTTACACACATACACGTTAGATTAGCACATTTACCCTTTGATCACCTGGTCACCTAGCCAGTGGCATTAGTACAGTGTCAGTATATAACATTTTTCACTGATCACTGTATTTCTGCCACTAGAAACATCAGATTACGCCGGTCTGTAAGTGTCCCTCCCAGCCAGGGTCAGCTAACGTTAGATTGCACGCACACTATCGCACTCACGCTATAGGTCTCTGTACACCCTTATTACTAGTATAGTGTTTGTACGGATTAAGATATTGATCATGAAGAGAACTATACTAGTGCCTGCTTAGTATAGTGTCCCCTAAAACGCAGTGTTAGCAGGATCAGCGCCGTTCGCTGCCGGCACTAGCGTTTAGCCCCTTTGCTGTTTTTCACGGATAATTTGTACTAATTGATTGTGGTCTAAGGCAATTTATATGCACAACAATTCATCACCGCCCACTCAAATTCAGCTCTTGCCAGACAATTTGTGTGGAAAACTATAATGGTTTCTGAATTTAAAACTTTTTTTGGGCCTAACATTCAACATGGGCATTACAAAAAAGTCTGAAATGTGGTCATATTGGTCCACAGACCCAATTCATCATATGCCCATGTTCTCTGCTGTTACATATATGTCCAATATGGACCAGCAATGTATTGGTACGTCGCTGGACTTTGAGTGGTTATACCAGAATGATGCCTGCAGCTATAGGCATCATCCTGGTATTGTTTTTTTTCAGTTGGCGGTCAGCTTTCATGTAAAAGCAATCCTAGTGCCCATTTAGCTAATGAATTGTTTTTATGAGCAGCGAGAAGTGACATCTTTGTATGTAAAAAAAAAAAAAAAAAAGCAATCCTAGTGCCCATTTAGCTAATGAATTGTTTTTATGAGCAGCGAGAAGTGACATCTTTGTATGTAAAAAAAAAAAAAAAAAAGCAATCCTAGTGCCCATTTAGCTAATGAATTGTTTTTATGAGCAGCGAGAAGTGACATCTTTGTATGTAAAAAAAAAAAAAAAAAAAAGCAATCCTAGTGCCCATTTAGCTAATGAATTGTTTTTATGAGCAGCGAGAAGTGACATCTTTGTGTGTGTAAAAAAAAAAAAAAAAAAAAAAAAAAAGTCATTTTCAAAAAATTTGTGGCAAAAAATAAAATGTTCCATGGACTCAACATGCCTCTCTGCAAAATCCTTGGGGTGTCTATTTTCCAAAATGGGATCATTTGGGGGTGTTTTGTTCTGCCCTGGCATTTTAGGCAGTCAGAAAGTAAAAGCTACTTAAATTCCAATATCTATACCATAGTTTTGTAGACGCTATAACTTTCACACAAACCAATTAATATACATGTATTGAGACATGTAGCAGAATACATTTTGATCTAAATTTATGACGATCTTTGAGTTTATTGGATATTTTTTATAACCAAAAGTGAAAAATATATATTTTTTGTTTTTTCAAAATTTTCTTGTTTTTTTTTTTTTTTTTGTTTATAGCTCAAAAAGTAAAAACCGCAGAGGTGATCAAATACCACCAAAATAAATCTCTATTTGTGTGGAAAAAAAAGGACATACATTTTGTTTGGGTACAGCATTGCATGACCGTGCAATTTTTTGGCTGAAATAGCGCAGTGTCGAACAGCAAGAAATGGCCTGGTCATGAAGGGGGGATATATCTTCTGAAGCGCAAGTGCTTAATACTTGATAAGGAGTTAATAGGAAAGTTATAATTGCACTTTAAAGGGACCTTTATATGTAAAGTGGTACACATGGAAAAATTGTTTGGTACATGTGGATAATTTTTTTTTTATTTTTATTTTTTTTTTAGTGAGACAGAGCACTTTATGGAAAGCATTTAAAGGGTATGGATTGGTCAGTTTATTGCATAGTATTGCATGGCACTGATTATATTTATTTTTTATTTATGTACTGTTGTACACACTCATGTGTTCCCAAAAGTTAAACACACCGTTCTAGAGTCCCTCCAGCTATCCTAGCTTGAACCCCAGTGTTAATCACCCTTCCACTGTCCACACAGCCCCCCTCACCAGACACACCACAAAAGGTAGCCTGCGACCACCCAACAGTTTATCCGCAGAACGGTCTGCTGGGACACCCCACACACACAGATCTCCATCTGGCCGATCTGTTACCTTTTTACAATCTGCACGCAATCTGCCCACACACAGTGCAATTGTGTACAGATTGGCAATGAGTTTGACCGAGCCTTTAAAGGTACGATCATACAATACAATTTAAGCTAATCCAATCTAATCTCTCCAATCCAGTCTCTCCGAATATATGAGCACGTGCTTAAAAACACAGAAGTTCACGAATTCATTTTAAGATTTAATTTCCCGAAGTGGGCAGAGCATAAAATATGTACAGAATAAAACTTTTACCGAGATCTATCCTGCGACTGGAGCAAGCCAGGGAGAAACAGCAATCCGTCAGTCAAATCGAACTGGCTCCATACGAATCACAAATGTCCCAATGTCTGGGTACTCCTTTTATGGGGATATGGACGTAGGTTGGGTCATTAGTCCTCAGCCAATCAACCATGGGGGGCTGCTCCTGCACCCGCCCACAGGATGCTGTGGATGCTGACCTGCCCAAGTTCAATCGGGCCAAGGCCCGAACACCAAGTCGGGGATTGGATTTCCAACACCAACGCATCAGCCCAATCGCTACAGTACCAAACACCATTCAACTTGAGATCCAGCGCTACCTAACCATTTCCTGCATTTTCCTGGCTTTCTCCCCAAGCCACAAATATGATTTTTATATGCAAATGCAGCGCACAGAATGCCCTACAACAGTGATGGCGAACCTATGGCACGCGTGCCAGAGCTGGCACGCAGAGCCATCTCAGTGGGCACGCCAGGAAGAAGAGCATGATGAGCGCGCATGGACCGGCCATCCAGATCTCGTCCACACTGGACCCCCATCAAACTACATTTCCCACATGTCTCTGGGGCCAGGGTGGGCGTGGACGAGAGGAAACGGCTCCAATGCGGCTCTGGCACCAGGGGTGATGTACCCGGGGATTGGCGCGGAAGAGAGGAAGAGGCTCCCACACTGCTCCCACACTGCTCCGGGGCCAGGGGCAACGTGTTCAGAGTGGATGGGAATGAGCTGCTGGGTTGGAAGCCACACCGACGCTGCCAGAGGTGAGATTAACTGCTTGCAGTGTCGCCTGTCAGTGCCCAGCAGTGTCGCCCATCAGTGCTGCCCATCAGTGCGACCCATCAATGATGCCCAGCAGTGTCACCGATCAGTGCCGTCTGTCAGTGCGTCCAGGTAGGCAAGTGGTTAATTGCAGTGTTGGCACTTTGAAATAAAAAAGTTGGTTTGTGTTGCAGTTTTGGGCACTCGGGCTCAAAAAGGTTCGCCATCACTGCTCTACAAGAAGGGAGTATGTTCATCTCTCTGCAACTAATATTTTAGCTTTTATGAGAGATTAAACATACTTCTTTGATGTATCGATTTTAATGTCCGGCAGTCACCCTGTCTTGGTTGTAATTTCCTCCAAACCGGTTCTCCCAGAAGGTGATAACCTGATTAACACAAAGGTGTCACATCCCAGAAGCCAGGCTTTTCAGACTAATTCATGCTATTTGTCTATTTAGTAATTGTGTATGAATACACATCTGTATCCCAGACTAATTGATGCTAATTGGCTATTTGTCTGAGTATCTGTTCCTGAATAGACATTTGTAATGAAAAGGCCTGATCTACATCTAATCTACTCAAACCTGTACCTTTCAGGTACATGTCACATGTGAATGCACTATGGTTATGATTACATCTTGCCACTGATCAAATCTTTATCCACTCAAATCTTGCATCTATCCACTCAAGCCGTACACATACGTTACAGGCTCTGTTTTAGATAAGTTTGTTTTTGCTGAATCCTCAGTAGGACTGGAGAAAAGGGAAATAAGAGTTTTATGCTCGGTCAGATCTTTTTTTTTTTTTATTATAGTCCATTGAGGGACACAGGTCCCATTCCTCTTTATGAGCATGCTCTTGGTACTGCGTTACCACAAAACTAAGCCATTTTTGGAGTAGGAGGGGTTATCCTGTACTTTTTTTTTTTTTTTTTGGCCAGTGTTCATATAGGTGGCAATATAACTGGGTGGCATCTGATTTCCTGTGTTCCTCAATGAAGTCGAACATTTTTTTTATAGTTAGCTGGGGTGTGGAAATTTAAAAAAATAGCAAAAAACAAACTACTTGTCCATGGGACTAAATCGGGGTCTCAATCTACTTGTCCCTCATGATGATCTACTTGTCCTGATAAGGAAAAAATAATTTTAACCAAAACACGCATGCGCTCCCTACCTCCTGGCTCCGCGCGACCATCCTTCATGCGGTGGACATCAGGAGCACAGGGTGGGTAGGTTGTGCAGTCATCCTGCCTGTAGTGTGAGGTGACACAATGAGGACAGGCCTGGCTCAGGAAGGAGTGTGATGGGGCTCCCAGGCTCTGGACGACAGGCAGGAACTAGCAGACACCCCCAGGCAGGCTGGATTAGAAGTATTCAGCACCGGTCTGTGTAATGGACAGAAGGGAGGGGAGTGTACCACCTGTCATCCATCCAGCGTAATCTGTGACCCTGGCGCTCACCGCCCCTTCCACCCTTTCATCTTGGCTGCGGAAAGTGTAGTCATCTGTGTGCTGAAGATAGACACTGTAGACGGACCACAAAACTACACTTCTGAGGAGGCTGTGCGTGGCCGCCGCCTGTCATAGTAAACATACCGCTTGTCAAATGGGGAAGTCATTAACATAGACAGGAGGGGGTGTGGGCGGCTGGCAAACGATTAACCATCTAAGGGCTCTTTGGGAAAAGCAGTGTTGAGGCAAAGAGGCTGAGCCTGTAGTTAGCTGGAGGGGGGGGGGAGGCAAAATGAAGCACGGGTCAAAGTAAACCGTGCTGCTTGCCTGCAGCAGGGCTATATGCAAAAAAGAAAACCCCAGCTACCCGGCACCCGGAACTGCATGATCCGGGTGTTGGGCAATATGAATTGCACATCCCTGGTGAGTATGAAATTCCTTCATTTTTGTTCTTTCCGTATTGCTACCTTCCCATTCAAATACCATAATTCTTTATGAGCAGGTGTGATGTTTGAGGGATTTTTGGCTTAAAAACGTCTAGTCTTCAGTTTTCTAAGCATCCCGTTTTCATTTCTCCTATAAGCATCAATGTAACCCTAGTTTAATCCACAGGAGAAATAGTCGGCACTTGTGATAAATTCTAAAAGGTCTTCCTTTTTATTGAATTGCATTAATTTCAGTTGTCCAAACATTCAACATGTTTCGGCCATCACTTGCCACTGAAATAAAAATATAGCACTAACATTTAAAACGTAAATGCATGATCACGTGATCGGTAAGTACTAGTACATTATGAGAGACTTGCCTACAAGCGGAGACCTCTAGCCCTGGGCTGTTACAGCTCCCAAACATTCCTGGGCGCCTCCATGTTAACCCGGCCCTACTTCCAGGTTCCGAATCTTTGGCCGCTTGATTAGCAAGCTGCCGTGAAATCACTCCTGCACATGTGCACGGGAATCGTAAATGCTGTCTGAGCTGCGCATGCACGGCTTAGTTTGCATTACCCGCTGACTGCCGAAATGCGTTAGCTGTATTTGCAACGATGATTTATATTATTATACAGTATTTAGCGCTGAAGGGTGTGCTCAGCGCTGTACATTAGCGAGGGGGACAGAACATGAGACAATACAGTACAATACAATACACGAGGGGTTCGAGGGCCCTGCTCTTTCGAGCTTACAATCTAGGATAATTCCATAAGTCTGCTTTTTGAATTTTTTTCCCTGCTACTAGCTATCCCTTCTGTGGATTATGCACTGTAAAGGCATCGGAAGCCTCACATTCTGAGCTACAGGTTGCAACTGTGGATTAAAAAGGTAGTGCTGTTACAACTGTTTCCTATAACCTTAGTTTGTTTATTGCCAAACTGTATCCTCCAGTGGACTCAGAAAAACGAATTTTAAAATATGTCAAAAAATCTTATTATCCGCACTCAGCATCCATTTTTAGAAAATGCACCCTAAGATATCAATGCCCATTGTTAACATTCAGGATTTAACCCATAGTGTATTTGCATTTAGACCTTCAAGGATAAGTTCACCTTTTGACCAAAAATACAAATTTTTTTGCAGGTAAAAAAAATATGCATTTATTATTTTCCAATGCAGGAGCCTGTAAACCATTGCACCAATGATCAGCAGATCTCTGGTGCCATGCAGGTCTTCTGCAGATCTGTCAATATATCTGCTTGCCTGTGTGTGTGTGTAGTATATTCACATTGTGGGAGGACTCCCATGCAAGCACAGGGAGATCATGCAAACTCCAGGTAGGTGATGTTGGGGTTAGGATTCGAACCAGCGACCCTTAGGCGGAAGTGCTAATAAGTGACAGTGTACTAAATAGGGCTCATATCCCTGGAGAGATTGTTGTATTGTAGTGTCTGTGCTTGGTCTAAGTTCATTGCCAATCTGTATGCTATTGCAGTGTGTGTTGACAGATTGCATGCAGATTGTAAAGTAGCAAATCTGCCAGATGTGTTTGTGTGTGTGTGTGTGTCCCAGCAGACAAATCTGCATACAAACTGTTGGGTGGTGGCAAGCTACAGTTTGTTGTGTGTCTGGTGTGTGGACAGTAGAAGAGTGATTAACATCGGCGTTCTAGCTTGTAGGAAAGCAGGAGGAATCCTAAAAGGGTGTGCCAATTGTTATAGTGCACCAGATTGTATGTAAGATTCGTATCTGCCTCTGTGTGGTCAGCCAGCTAGATTGGAGTGGAGTCTATAGTGGTGGCTAGAGGTAGTGCGGGCTGTGAAAGTGTATCTTGGTCAGTCTTATATGCTCAAAGTCTTCCTCGTTCCCTCTTTACCCCAAGTCACGGATCATGCCTCGATTAGTCGCCGTGGGTGAGCGTTTATCCGTGATAGCTTGTTCTGCGCTGCGTAGTTCTTTTAGTATGTGTGTGGTGCTTTGACTCACGTGGATCTGCTTTCTTCTCTCTGGAACGGAATGTGCTCTGGGCAGAGAAGATTGCATCATTTCTTGTGCTAGTGTAATGTGAACACAGGAAGACCTCTGATTCAGTACAATCGAGATCAGCAGGTCCAGGCGAAACATCATTGGCCTGGATCTGGTGATTGATCAGTGCTGTACCGAACTCAGAACACTGCCAGTCTGGCGGGCATGCGCCCCTGGTCCTTGAACACGGCAGGAGTGCGGATCACGTTTTGTTGATCACGTGCTTTTGCGCGGGGCGGACGCCCTGTAGCAATAAAACTGCAGGAGGTGGTCACCAAGTGGTTAACAAAATGCAAGAGTGTTGGAAGCTGTGCTTAACTTTAACCACTACAATATTGGGAACTTTCACCCCCTTCCTGCCCAGGCCAGTTTTCAGCTTTCAGTGCTTTCACACTTTGAATGACAATTGCGCGGTTATACAACACTACCCATATGAAATTTTTATCATTTTTTTTTTTTTTAGACAGACCTTTATTTTGGTGGCATTTAATCATCTCTGGGATTTTTTTCTTTTATTAAATTAAAAGACCAAAAATACTGAAAAAAACTAAAATTTTTATTAGTTTCTTTTAGAAAATTTTTCATACAAGTAATTCTTTTTCAAAGATGGGCACTGGTGAGGCTGCACTGATGGGCACTGGAGAGGCAGCACCGGTGGGTACCAATTTGGCATTGTGATTAGAGACAGCTGATCATTTAGTAAAGGACCGCTGTGATTGGACTTTAAATGCTATCGACACAGCAGTCACAGATTGTGCCCCAGGTTCTTTCTGAGAGGATGGCTGTACACTCCCTCCCAGAACGAGAGAACCACACTGTAGCCATCTTTCGACTATAGCGCAGTGATGATGTGGTTGAAGTGGTTTTAAACCCCTACGTATGCCCAGTGAAGTTACTGGCCTCAGGTGATACACAGAGATGAAACAAATCCTACTGCATAAGTTGTACCTGTCTATCTGTATTCTTCTTTCATTTACATCTGTTCAAATTGCTGAATTTATGAAGCTTGTGTGAGAGATCAGTAAAAAGGGGGTGGAGAGCTGAAGTTACTTTGTAGATCTGAGTGAGGAGAGCTCTGAGCTGAATGGGGGAAGAGACGTTCCACACAGCTCACGGGAACAGAGCTGAGGCGGTCAATCTGCTGGAGGTCTGTCCCTCCCCGTCACCATTTTTCTCTTGGTGTCAGGAAAACTTGCTAGAAGTGACTCATGCAGATAGCAGAGGAAGGATGCAGCAGGCAAAAATATCACTTTGTGCTCTTAAAGTAGAGCTTCACCCAAAAGGGAAGTTCTGCTTTAAGGACTGGTTCCCTGCTCCCCGTTATGAATTGACACCTTTGGGGAGATGGTACCCAAAATTTACAGGTACCCACTTCTGTTGCAGTTGCCTAAGTGATCGCAAGCGTGACCTATAGCGTGAGTGCGATAGTGTGAGAACAATCTAACGGTAGCTGACCCAAGCCGGGAGGGGCATTAACTGACCCTGGCGCTATCTGATGTCGCTAGTGGCAGTAATACAGTGATCAGTAAACAATTCTATATACGGACACACTACTAATGGCACTGGCTGGGTGATGAAAGAGTTAATAGGTGCGATCAAAGGGTTAAATGTGCTAATCTAACGTGTGTAAAAGGTAGTGCTTTTCTCCCTGGACGCTATAGGGGGCAGTGGAGTCCACACGTACATCCGGAAATAAGAGTATGTCACTTTGCCCAGAGCAAGAAGAAAAAAAATTTAAATCAAATTTGAGAGATTTTTTTTTATAATTTTATTTTTTTTTCCTTGCTCTGGGCAAATGCTTTTTAATACTTTCATCAAAGTAGTGCAATGTTACCATAGTAGTATTGTACTACTGTGGTTGGGTGATCAGGAGTAATAAAGATTATGCAATGCAAAGCTTGCTTTGAACTGTCATGAATGGGTTAAGTTCATGACAGTTCAAAATACAGCAACCTGTGATTGGCTCCAGCTGGTCACATGGTACAGGGTGCTGTGATTAACCCCATATGCCATGTGAGACCTATGGTCTGATCACAGCTCTCCAGGAAGAGAAGCAAGGCATTTCTAAATCAGATTAATTCATAAAAGCTTTGTCATTGTGCACATGTGATCAAATAGCGATCACTTGAGCACCGTGTCCCGATTGCCAGGATTCTCATTCTGTTGGTAGAGCACCAGCGATGTACGGGTACGTCTATGGTCCTGTAGCTGCCGCCCGTCTGCAGTACATTGCAGGCGGTCCTTAAGTGGTTAATTGAGACAAGTACACTCTATACAGAGATCTGCTTTGATCATATTACAATTTTTTTACAACCACTTTCAGGATTCTGTTGAAAGCTTGAACCCCTCCTTTAATCCCATTTTGATCTGGCAGATTATTATATGGTAGTGATTTATCTGCCAAACCTTGATAGAATGGGGTTGATTTACTAAGAATAAGGTGAAGTAATAGATGTTGGACACCAAACTTCACCTAATTGAAACAATTAAGACCTTGCTATGGTGAACAGAAAAGCATCTTCAGTTAGGAAAATGCCTTTTTGTAAATGTAAAATCAACATAGTCGCTTTCACTTAATAGGCAATGCTAAACTTTGTCCCAAGAGGGCATAGGCAGGATAATAAGCCAAGATCCCATTTCTTTGTGTGTAAAAAAAGAAACAATTGGCGGGTGAGATTTGTTGTTTGGCTTTTTTATGTTAATTCTGTTAATTCTCCCATGGCTTCAACTACCATCTCTACGCCGATGACACTCAAATTTACCTCTCCACCCCTCACCTCACCCCCACATTCTCCGCCCGCATCACTCACCTCCTAAACGACATCTCAGACTGGATGTCGCTCCGTTTCCTCAAGCTTAACCTCTCCAAAACTGAGGTTCTCGTCTTTCCCCCTTGTTGCGCGCCCCCCCCCCCCCCATCCTATTCATCACTACCAACAACAACACCATCAATCCCGCCCCACAAGCCAAAGTCCTTGGCGTCATTCTGGACTCAAACCTTTCCTTCCAACCTCATGTCAAATCACTTACAAACACTCCACCTTCGCAACATCGCCAAGATACGTACCTTCCTTACCCCAGACACCACTAAGCTACTCGTTCACTCCCTGATTATCTCACGCCTTGACTACTGCAACATCCTCCTCATCGGCCTACCCCAGTGCAGGCTCTCCCCGCTTCTGACCATCTTGAACTCAGCGGCCAGACTCATCCACCTCACCAGCCGCTCCACCTCTGCCACCCCCCTCTGCCTATCCCTCCACTGGCTCCCTATTGCTCAACGCATCAAATTCAAACTACTCACTCTGACCTACAAAGCCATCCACAACACTGCCCCTAACTACCTCACCAACCTGATCCCCAGGTATCACCCTACCCGTACCCTTCGCTCTTCACAGGACCTCCTTCTATCTTGCTCCCTGGTCTCCTCCTCCCACGCACGACTGCAAGACTTCTCCAGGTCCTCCCCCATCCTCTGGAACTCACTACCCCAATCCATCAGACTGTCACCTTCAGGCGCTCCCTGAACACCCACCTCTTCAGGGAAGCCTACCCCACCCTCACCTAACAGCCGTTCTCCTTCCTCCTACCACTCCATCCCCCACAGCCATTTCCTCCTGTACCACTACCCCCTCCCTTCTAGATTGTAAGCTTGAAAGAGTAGGGCCCTCTAACCCCTCGTGTGCTCTTTGTAGTTGCTGTACTGTTTCATGTATTGTCCCCCCCTCTATTGTACAGCGCTGAGCAAACCCTTTGGCGCTATATAAACTCGATGTAGTAATAATAATAATAATTCTTTCCTAATTTGTACTTTTTTTTTTTTTTTTTTTTTTTAACACCTTGCATGTGTTCAAAATAAAATGTTTATTTTGTAGATTTGTATGGATGGTAACACATTCCACTTGAGGAGAAAAAAAATTGTTAATTCAAATACATAAATAGTTCATAGACTGCATTTATTTTAACAGCAGCAACACAAGTAGGTATATTCATTCATTTACTTGTGTAAAAAGAAATGTTATTTATGGTGTTTCATTTCGCATAGCACTTCATAAGAAGTTTAGAAGGGCCCTGCCCAAAAGAGCTTAGTCATAAAGGCATCACAACTTAACTTTCACAGTGTACAGCTGAGAACAAAATAAGGCCAATATTAACCAGCCAACACATTTTACAAGGTACAACAATTCAAACCACCCTACCTAACCACTCCCATCAATTTGTTGCTAGGTGCAAGATTCTCAAAAACAATACATATAAGGTATATATGTATGTATATATGAGGTATAAATAAACAAAACAAAAAACCACCACAATATAGCACTAACCCCCATTCCCCAGTTCTCACACACATTTCTGATTATGGTAAGAAGAAAGCTGCATTTCTGTCTACATGATTAAGCAAATTATATCAAAGTTAGGAGTTGTAGGAGTAGAACAATTGACATTTGTTAGTAACAACTAGGGTTAGCAGACGCTCACAGACCATAAATGCATGGTCAGACTGGAAAAATACACACATTGAAGCCATGGCAACAAAAGCCCACTTTTGAGAGACAAATGCAAAACAATTACAATAAACACACAAAACAAACTTCAAACATGGGTTGTTGGTCATCATGCACAATATCCCCCCCCCCCCCCAAGGTACTTATGTAGCACTGTTAATTTCCACAGCACTTTACATACATATTGTACATTCACATTAGGCCCTGCCTTCAAGGTGCTTAAAATGTAAAGTCCATAAGTCGCATTCATATTCTAGGGGCAATTTAGACGGGAGCCAAAACAAATACCAGCATGTGTTTGAAGCTTGGGATAAAAGCCACACAGGCAGAACATGTAAACTCCATGCAGGTAGTGCCATGGTTGGGATTTGAACCAGTAACCCTAGTGCTGCTAGGCAGCAGTTCTAACTACTAAGCCACTGTGCTGTCACATGCCTGTAGATTGCAACTCGGTGATGTAATCAGTCCTAAGTCCTTGGGCATGCTCAATGTAACAAACGTATTTTAAATGGAATACAAATGTGGCGCTGAATAAGCAAAATTCACAAGGCTGCTTGTCATTCATGAGTTAAAACATATGGTAAGATTTGCAATGATGGTGGAACCCTCCTACATATAACTACTTGTTTTATTTGGGCATTTACATATAGGTGGTGGAATTCCATACGGTTCTATGTTTGATTTATGAACTGTTCTTTTTCTTTATTGGTGTGTCACTGTGGAACAGTGCTGTTACCCTGTTTTTTTTCATAATTTTTATGTACATTTATGATGTTGGGGCACATATCACATTTTTTGGAATACTATTATGATCCTTGTTATTGGGATACATATAACCAACACACATCAAATTTAATAACAGAGCACAACATTTTGTATTCCTTTTAATTTTGCTTCAGCTCTGGTATTGTGTGTGGTTCGTGAAGACAGCTGTGGGAGTCTGGATATAGATTGTTGTTAGCTGCTGAGCACCAAGTGCAGTTTTTCTACTGTTTAGTTAATATATTTCAAAAGTCTTAAGTCCCTGGACATGATCAATGCACATGGCAGTACACACATAAGTATATATATTCAGAGAATATATGCTAAAAAAAAAAAAAAAAAACATGGACAACTAGCATTATTTATAAAGAAACAAGGAAAAAAATATTGTATAAGAAGCAAAAAAATAAATAAAATTACAAGGAAATCAAAAAGTTCTTAGAATGTCAGTGTTTCTGTGCATAGTAAGTGTTCTCTAGTTACAAGTATTGATGTGTACCATTAATTTAAAAACAAGTGTGTGTGTTCGTGTAATAATCACAGAATCAGGTTCACTCTTTTCAATGACATTTCTAGGCTTGCCAACAAATGCATTTACTATAGCACTTTAAAAAAACAAAGTGAAAGCAGTTTTTAGTTTTACTGGTCTAGGCATACTCAGTCATTTCACAACTGAGATGTTTGAACTAGGTGAAGTCAGTGCCTGTTTGGATTTTTTTGAAATATTTCACTTGATACAGACAAATCTAGAATTCTTTTAAAGCAGTTATTCTTTAAAATGTCCAATATATGTATAGGAAGTATAAATTGCTTGAGATTATGTCGTCATAAAGATTTTTCTCTGCTTTGCACCTGGTTCTAAGAGGTGAACTAATTTATACCGTCGCTAAGTTTTGTGAACATTAGTAAGTTCTAAATTGACTATTTGTGGACTGAGTGCTTTAGTAAATCTCTTCTCCGCCTAAAAGTAGTCGGTCATGCAAGGAACTGCGACCATTTGCATTTAAGGTCCTTAGTAAATCAACCCCAATGAGTCAGATCCCTTCAAAAGGGATGTATCCACCATCAGGGTAAACTCCTGTCTAATTCAGAAGGGGTCTGGAACAAGGTCTGGGGCCTTTCACTTTAGGTGTGAAGACTTGCTATAAGTTTCAAAACGTATGGTCCCACATGGGTCTGATGTCAGTACAAATGTGCAGATTATTCTGGCTTATGCAGGCCATAGACAGGTCGGCCGCTAAACGAAAAATACGTCGTTGCTGCCACCAATGCTTGCGAAAAACGTCCGTTTTTCGTAGATTTTCCAGCATGACCGATAAAAAGAAATGAGATGAAACGCGAAAATCGGCTGACGACATTACTCCACGAACGGTGTGAAAAGACGACCCATCTATGGCCTGCATTAGTTGGTATGATGCAGATGTAACATCCCAAGAGCATCTGATTTTCTTGGTTTGACTGCGCAGGAATATCCGCTCAGATCAGTCCCACTGCATCTGGTGTGAATGGATCCTGAACAGGGCCTAACACCTGCAAAGTCTGGCCAATCAGCAGTCCACTGTCACTTCTTGCAGCTTTCTTACTGAAAGCCCATATAAGGTACAGGCAGAAGACTGGAGGATGTGTGTTCAGGAGTTTGACCTTTGCACTCGCAATCAGCTGATTACAAGTGCAATCGTTTGCAGTTTCTCTGGGAAAAAATAATCCACTTTTTTTTTCCTGCGAAAATATAGGTGCATTTATTTTTTACCTAAAGGTCAACTCGGCCGTTCAGGAATTTTATTATTTTACTTTGGTATCTTCAGTCAACTCTTTATTGAAATACAAGAACTGCATACAGATCGGTGCAGCCTTGATAAATGAGCTGTACCCGTACCCCACATCATGGGAACATTATGTGATGTTCATTGGGGGTTTCTATGTGTGTGCTCACCTCACCTGGGCAATCTATGAATATTGGGTCAATCCTGAAAAGATTTTACCCCTCTGAGAACTATTGATGAACTTTATCCGGTGAAAAGAGTTCACAAAAAGTGCACTGTTCAGTAGTGGTTATTTGTGTCTGTCGTAAACATTCTGTTTCTCAATTCAAAGATTCTGCTGACAGTTTTTGAGTCTCTTCTTGCTCTTACAGGCCCAGCTCTGCAACCAGCTATTACTTCAATTTTTATTTGTCAAACTGCAGATAATTGGACTAGGACAAAGGACAACAACACAATCCTATTTTCCAGGACATTGCTATACATTGGTTGCCTTTTTCTTGTGTGGAGGTCCTAGAGCAAGTTATGACATAAATTTCCTCAATGGAATGAAGCACCTCCTACATTTACATGTGTTCACTACACCAGATCGGTAGGAGTTCCCTGGAGATTCCAGTCTTCGAAGATTTTTAGATTGAAAGCCTCTGCTTAAAAGCTCTTTAACCCCTTGCCTACAAGGCACTTATACCCCCTTCCTGCCCAGAACAATTTTCAGCGCTGTCACACTTTGACAATTGCGCGGTCATGCAACACTGTACCCATATGACATTTTTATCATTTTTTTTTAGACTGATAGAGTTTTCATTTAGTGGTATTTAATCACCTCTGGGTTATTTTTTGCTAAACAAACCAAAAACAACTGAAAATTTTGAAGGAAAAAAAAAAAAAGAAGCTTTTTCTTTGTTATAAAATTGTGTAAATAAGTGATTTCTCCTTCATTATTGTGCGCTGATAGGCGGCAGTGATGGGCGCTGATAGGCGGCAGTGATGGGCGCTGATAGGCGGCAGTGATGGGCGCTGATAGGCGGCAGTGATGGGCGCTGATAGGCGGCAGTGATGGGCGCTGATAGGCGGCAGTGATGGGCGCTGATAGGCGGCAGTGATGGGCGCTGATAGGCGGCAGTGATGGGAAGGCACTGGTAGGTGGCACTGATGCACACTGATTGGCAGCACTGATGGGTGGCATTGATGTGCACTGGTAGGCACTGATAGGTGGCATTGATGGACACTGGCAGATGGCATTGACAGCTGGCATTGATGGACATTGATAGGTGGCACTGCTGGGGCTACACTGATCATCAGGGCACACTGATCATCAGTGCACATGTCCCCTCTGAGGGATGCCGATTACTGGCTCTCCTCTCGAGCTGTCAGCGTGACAGTTCGTGAGGAGAGAAATACCGATAACCAGCATTTCCCTATTTTCATGCGATCAGCTGTGATTGGATACAGCTGATCACATGACCGAGCCGACAACTGCGGCCTTTTCCATTTATCGGTGATCTGTGTGTCCGATGGACACAGCGCATCGCCGATCACCGTGGTTAGAATGGGAGGATGTCATATGTCCTCCCAGAACGAGAGAACCGCCTTGCGCCCGTCATTACCTTATTACCTTATTGCCTTCTGGTTTACTCGTCATACCTTTTCAAAGTACTACCAAGTGGACTTCCAGTCTTCTACAGATACAACCTTTGGCCGCAAGTTCTTTCAGCAGCTTGTTGAGTTTAGCATGTTGGCACAGTTCTGTTTGCCTTCTCTGTGTCTATGAATAGTAAGCATGTGTCCTGTATTGTACAATGATGTTAAAAGAAATTGTGAATTACTTTTAACATCTGTATCTTGGAGTGCAATACAGGACACCCGCCCATCTGTTCCGGTGTTCTGCATTTTTTGTTACAAATCTGAGGACTCATGAGGTAAGATTATATGGGGACACCCTGAGGGTGTGTTCTCAAAAGCTTTGCCATAGTCCAGTCACCTGAAAGTACCAGCCTATAACCTAGGGTCTTTGAATATCAAGTATGTGTCTTGTATTGTACTCCAAGATATAGTGTTAAAGTGGAAGCCAACCTTGTCTTTTATGTTTACCCTACAGGTAAACCTTTAATAAGGCTTAGGTACTGTAAGTTGTCAGAACTTTAGCTCTGAAAAAAGAAAAAAAATCAGTATATAATTTATGAAAATAGGTGGTGATCTGGAATTAAGGAGATTCCTTACTAATTTTCATAAATCAACTGATAACCCGGGTTCTTTGTGTTAAAAGAGGAAATAAAAAGCAATAATGTGCAAATATTTTTATTAATATCAGTGCAAAATAGTAATTAAAAATATATTTGGTAATGATAAAAATCAAATCAGAATAGAAATGCAGTTATCTAATAAAAAATAATGGTTACAAATTTAAGCTAGCAAATATTATCAAATATTCGTGAAATGGGACCAAAAAAATGCAGTGTAGGAAACTATCAGTAACTCAGCACACTATGACAAAGGATATGCAAAGTGACCACGTGATCTCTCTCTGTACTCAAATCAAACCAGCTCCGTGATGTCGTCATGGAGGAGTGGAAGAGGACTCCAGTGGCAACCTGTGAAGCTCTGGTAAACTCCATGCCCAAGAGGGTTAAGGCAGTGCTGGAAAATAATGGTGGCCACATAAAATATTGACACTTTGGGCCCAATTAGGACATTTTCACTTAGAGGTGTACTCACTTTTGTTGCCAGCAGTTTAGACATTAACCTCCCTGGAGGTTTTCCTGAGTGTAGCCTGGGGTAAAGTTTCAGCACGACAAGCGGTAACCCCGAGCTACACTCGGGAATACCTTGCAGTGTTGCTCCGGGTTCTCTTCTTTACTTACCTTGTCCTGCACTCCCGCGATGTCCCTCCTGCAGTGTCCCCGTCAATATCCTGCGGCCAATGCTGGCATCTGTCTTCTGGGTTCCGTTCCCTGCGAAGTCAGGACGTACGGGGATGGAACGGCGGGAAATTTAAAAATGTGATTTAAGTGACATTCAAAATCACATAGTAAAACATTACCGCACCAAACCATTTCACATACATTTTGTCCTTAGTGCTTTGTCCTGTGCCCTGCCTGCATTTTTACCGTTCTTTCTGCCTGGAAACTGAGAAATGTCCATGGCTTCCAAAAAGTGTCCCTTTAGGTCAAAAGCGGTTTTAGACCAGCTAGAGAACAGCGATAGTAAATTAGAACTACTTGCAGAATTGAGTGATAATGATTCGTGGGGAAATTCGTCATCAAACACTGAAAACGATTTTGCGACTTTGCTCAGTGATGTGCGAACCTGGCGCTATATTTCAAATTTCAGTGTTTTTTTTGGTTTGATTATATTATTGAATTAAATTTATTATATTATTTTTTATGATTATTAATTTATAATTTATGATTTCGTGCTTCAAATTGTAACATACCGGGGATGTTTACTAGGCTCTTGTTCGGACAGATTTCAGTGAGTTATTCCTAAAAATTACAGGCCTACAATAAAAAAAAAAATACATATTTCCATGCAAAAAAATGTACCGCTTTTGAGCACACAAATAATAATCAGACAGCTAGGGAGGCTAATGGCTGTGTGCGTTATTTTGAGGGGACAGCAAATTTACACTGTTATACAAGCTGTACACTTACTACTTTACATTGTAGCAAAGTGTCATTTCTTCAGTGTTGTCACATGAAAAGATAGAATAAAATATTTACAAAAATGTGAGGGGTGCACTCACTTCTTTGAAAGTGTGTATGTGTGTATATATATTTATTACTTAGGAAAATATTCACTTCATGCAATATTTATACAACTGACATTTTTTTGTATTCACATAATCCTGTATACCATATATAAGGTACATTTAATATTCTTTTAAAGATGTTGATGAAGAAAAAAAAATAGTGAATAGTTTTGTCATTTAAGTCTGAGACATGGCCTCCTCAATTATGCTTATCTTTTGGCTATCTGGTATAACCATACCCCCCAAATTTAATACCTGGAAAAGTATGCTGTAAGAAATGAGAATGTCTGATGTTAGTTTTCAGAAACCATAAAAATAGAACATAAAGAACAAAATGGCTTCCAGCATTCCCATGTTACATTATGTAGAGATGAAAAGTTCAAGCATTACAGTTTCATTCTGTGTGCATAGAATAGTTCTGACAAAATATCTCCTAAATGTGCACCGTTTATGAGTTATTTACTGTAGCAGGGCTGGTGCACTCTCAATAGATGGTGTGCCATCCATTGAGAGAGCTGCGCAATGGCTGAAACTCCTCATGCGAGAGAGTGATATTGTCGCGGCTTTGTCAATCAAATGGCTGCTTCCTGCAATCACAGAAGGAAGACCTGGTGAAGATGAAGCTTTAAGAGCCGTGACAGCGCTCCGCTGGAGAGCTTTGATTTCAGGTAAGTCTTTCATATTGTGCTAGTATGGGATGTTTACTAGCACAATATGCTTTTAACTTGTAGGGAGAAGTTTTCTAATGCTTTAAAATGATTTTTTTGCTTTAATTTCCCTTGCAGCTTTCAAGTAATGTCTGATGACAGCTCTTTGTTGCCTACTGGAAATAAATCTAACTGTTTAGATGTTGTGGCGATGCATGGAAATGGTGCAACAGATGTAACAGAGGCCACATATTCCATGGATTTTCAATGCGATCTTATGGAGATGATGAAAAATGAGTATGACCTAGAACCAGAGTACCAGCCGTGCTTGGAAAAAGTTCATTCTGGCAATCAGGCAACAAGCATTCTTTCATTCAGGAAGGAATCTCTACCACGTTTGGTGCCTAATCCTGATGTTATCATAGAAGAAATTATTGACAGTGGCCCAGACTGTAAGTTTGTTTTTTTTTCGTTTTGTTTTTTTTAAGCCATCTTTAATTTATTAGCTTGATACAATTTTATTATTTCAATATACTTGTGTGTAGAAACATTAAAATGGGCTTTGGAATACAGACTTAGTGATTAGCATAAATTTGGCAACCTATGAACCTATTGTTAAGAAATAATTTACCTCCCTTTTTTTTTCTGCCATTTTAGTCTAAATAGATTTCTTTTTTTTACTTTTTTTTAAATCATTTCTGTAAGTGGGAACAAATTGGGAATTTCTCATATCTCTTATGAACTAATCATTTACCCTGCCTGTGAGTTATGCGGCTGGAGAGAGAGGTAGATGAGGTCTTGTTTTGTGTTTTTCCTAAAATTAAAGGGAGTGTGGTATTAGAAAACCAAAAACGTACATACCTCCCTGCTGCGGAATCAGTCTAATGCTACGTCTGTCCCCCGCAGGCTCTAAATCTGAGCACTGAATGATCACATCGCTGATCAATCAGTTTTCATTTTTCTCTGCCTCTACTTGTAGCACCAAGGCTGGGAATATGAGGTAGGAGCTGCTAGCTCAAGCTCTCAGCGGTGCTCTGAGAGGCTGAGCCACCTTTCACACATGCATCTGGGTGGATCCTGACAATTTTTTCGGATCCTTCTAGAGCTTGTAGCACTTATGTGATGTCAGTCAACAGAAGGCTTCAGTCCATTTTCGGCTAATTCTTAGTCACAGGAGAGCAGAAGTGTGTGCATTCCTTCTGACCCACATGAGAATTATGGCCAAAATGGACAGAACTGACTTGGTTTTGTAATTCTAAGCGAAAAATGCACAGTGTGATGTCAGAATGGTAGGAACTCTGTCACATCAACAGTAATTTTTTTTCCATCTAAAGGCACAGGGCACTTCATACTAATGGCTATTTGGGTTTAAACTACCACCCTTGGGTGAATGGATACTTGCTAAAATAAAAAGGCAGATGTTCCCCTTCTAGACATAACCACTCCCTGCTGAACTAAGGCTGCATTCACATTGTTCCATTGTAAAAACGCGGTAAGCATGCAAATGCATTTTTGGCACTTTTTTATGCATTTCTGGAGGGCTTTCTGGTTGCCTGCACCTGTGAAAAATAGACACATACCTCCAAAAAGTGTTTGCATTTTTGGAGTGTTTTTGATTATTGCTGTGTTTTTCATTCATGTCAGTGGGTAGCTGTTTTTTTTTTTTTGTTTTTTTTTTAAAAAACGCACATAAGATATAGCAAGCAAGACTTTTCAAAATGCTCCGTGGAGTTTTCCATATGATTTACAGGGAAACCTTTTCCTTGTGTTTTTTTCTTTGTGTTTTTAGTAAAATACATTAGTATGAAAGCAGTCTAAGCCTCTGGTTTTTAGATAGTGTCCTTTTAGGTGATTGGGTTTGCCTACAGATGTCACTCCTAGGATCTCCTTTCGTGGGCTTTACCCTTAATTTCTGGCATATCCCCCCTGCTGGGGTAGAGAAGAGCTTCATTTGTTTCAGTTCCCTATGGCTAGATGCCCAAGATGGACTGTACCCGGACCCCACATGGAAGAACGTAGGCTGCCTGTAATGTTTCTAGTTGCCGCTAAATCCTGCAGGTAGTGATCTCTTTTATATCTATTATGTATCCAGTAACCTTACTGGCAGAGTCCAGGGCAATGATCCCCCAGGGAAGAATTTAGTCCCTGAAGACTCTGCAGGTTGTGCCTGCTTTGATAGTTAAGCTTTGGGCCTTTTGTTCTGCAGAATGGGCTGCTGAATGCCTCTGTATAAGTGGGTAAGTGCTCTGTGCTTAATAGATATATAAGTGCTCCCTAGGCAAGCCGCAGAATGGTGCATGACGACATTATAGATATATAGATATATAAGTGCTCCCTAGGCAAGCCGCAGAATGGTGCATGACGACATTATAGATATATAGATATATAAGTGCTCCCTAGGCAAGCCGCAGAATGGTGCATGACGACATTATAGCATGCACATTTCGTTTTTGGTTCCCCTGATGTGGTTCAGTCGCTGGCTGCCAGCTACTACTGTGCAATACTGCTTTAGCAATTCAGCAACTCTGAGGCACAGTCCTTGCACAGCTGCAGCAGCCTACAGTGCATCAGTACCAGCAGGCATTGGAAAATTTGTCTCTGAGGGGGGCTTGTCACTTCAGTGTGCTGGCGTTTGGTATACACAACACGCCACAATGTACCATGCTTAAACAAAAAAAAAAAAAAATTAAACTACTGCGTAATCAGCAGTGAAAAATTTAGCTAACAGTTATATTTACCAGTATTTTAATCTTGTGTAGTCAAATACCTCATATGCAGATTATAATCACAACAATTACATAAATTAATAAAAATTATCGTAACCAGTTCATAAATTACTGAAAACATGAAAGTTCAGTTTACAGAAGCAGACATTGAGTTTTCCAGTGCAGTACTTGTCTCCATCACCACAAGCATCCTAGGAACAGGTTCCTACCTCCTAATGTTGACCTTTTAAATTAAAAAGTCAAATCTCACTTGCTCTCATCAGCTGGGATCAGCTATATTGAAGGTTCCTCCCTTATCTTCCTCAGTAAACTCATAGATGCATATGTAGGAAGGTAGTGCAGCGCTCAATAACACTCTTATATATACAAAATGGCAGATACGTTGGAATAGACTTATACTGCAATAAAATGTCATATACTGAAAGCAAATAAACAATGAATAAATACAATATCGTGATAGATATTAAGCAATAGCAGTAACCATGCCCCCCTCACTCCCACTCTATAAAGTGTAAGGTGGGCTCAGCTAGTCAAAGTGGGTAAGCACAGTCCACAAGATAAGTGATGGTGTTTCAACACAGTAAAACTTCATGCATTGTGTATAATAACACAGAACATTCAGTGCTGGTGCGTAACTCTCCTCCTCTGGCTGAATTGCCCCCTCACCTTCACTCTGTGGCTCAATGGGCCTATGCGCCTTCAAGATCACTAATAGGATCTTTAATCCAATGCTGTCAGGTAAGCTCCTCCAGACATCTCATCTGTTGGGGATGGTAGGCTGGATACCCTGGCTCCTGATCACCGCTGGGTGTACCACTCATCCAGATGTAGGATATATATAAAAAACTCTGATAGTGTAGTATGCCAAAGTAAAGTGCGTTTTTTGAAGAAAAAAAGGATTGCACTTAAATAGGGATGTCACAGAGATTGCTTCCTCCACACATGCATGGGTGTACTGCATGGGAAAAGTGCCCATTTCCTGGGTATAGAAAGATAGCGGCCGTACCGGAACATTGTCATCGCGTTCCGGATGCTGCGTCCTCACGTATCTACGCGTTGCGTCACCGTACACGTGACTTCATGAGGATCCGTCTCTTAAATTTGTGAATATCAAAGGTTTTAAATTTATTGAGATTAGGCGCAAATTTCAGTATACTGTCCAGGACCCAAACAAAGAGGGAATCTTCAACCTGAGCAGTAAAGTCCTAACCGATAAAGAACTGGTGCTACTGAACAAGGGCTTGAAATTTGCGCCGAATATTTAACACCTTTATTGATATTCACAAATTTACGAGACGTTTGGCTTTAACAAGGTATTTTTTGAGTAATCCACTGACACGACAGATTACTAATCAAGGTCAACTAAATATAAAATCATCGCACCTAAGGAATGCCTTCCTTTTCAATCCTCCGGCTCACTCTCACATTACCATTTTTAAGAATATGGTCTTAAGGGATTTAGAGAAACTAAAGATAAGTAACTGGGATTCAAAAGGCCCTAGAGAAATGGATAAATTAAAAGATGACTTGCTTAAGGATAAAGACCTCGACATCCGCCCAGCAGACAAAGGGGGTGGAGTAGTGGTTTTGGATAAGAAAGATTACCTAACACAAGTACTTGATATATTGAATGATGGGAATACATATAAGGTGTTACATAATAATCCACTTATCCCTTATAAAAAGACACTTAAATGTATTCTTAAAAGAGGTTATGAAGTAGGCATATTGAACAAAAAAGAGAGTACCTGTGTCCTACAGCTCCCAAATTACCCATTTTTTATTGCCTACCAAAAGTACACAAGAATCCGGTTAAACCTCCGGGCAGACCGATAGTGAGTGGCATAGGTTCGCTAACCCCACGCATAGGCGAATATATCGATTATTTCCTGCAACCACTGGTCAGTAATACTCAAGCTTTCTTAAAAGACACAAAACAGGTGTTAACAGACCTAAAAACCATTAATCTACAACATCCCACTTACCTGGTGATGGCTGATGTAGCGTCTTTATATAGTAATATCAAACACACGGATGGAATGTTAGCAGCAGAGTTTTATCTAAATATGGCAGATGATATCCCAACCCCACAGAATTTATATTAGAACTCTTAGATTTTGCAATGACGCACAATTATTTCTGGTTTGGAGACAAGTATTATTTACAGACCACGGGTGTTGCCATGGGGGTGAAATTTGCCCCCAGCTTAGCCAATCTGTTTATGGCTAACTGGGAGGAGGAGATAATATACTCCAGAGATTGGCCTGACCTAGTTTTTTATAGGCGATATATTGATGACATTTTACTCCTGTGGAAAGGCGACGAATTTTCATTGACCAATTTTTTTAACGCTCTTAGCCATAACAGTTTAAATATTAAATTGACCTATAAGCACAGCTATTATGAAATTTATTTTTTAGATTTAACACTTTTTAATGAAGAAACGAGAATTTTAACTAAAAGTTTTTTTAAAATTACAGATAGAAATAGTTGTATCCCAAAAAAACAGTTGCCATCACCCGAGATGGCTAAATGGGATTCCCAAAGGACAGTTTCTACATATTCGTAGAAATTGCGACAAAATGGAGGACTACATAACTCAAGCAAACACCCTCAAACTACAGTTTGTTGAGAAAGGCTACAATATTGACACTCTAGATAAGGAGATTCAAGAAGTGGGTAACCTTAGTAGAGAGAATCTCCTTGTCCCTGGGGTTAATCGTAAGAATGAAAGATTCTGCCCTTTCATCACTAATTATTTGATTCACTACAAAAGAGTATCAAGAATCATTAGGAGGAATTGGTCCATTCTTAAGAATGATCCTATATTGGGAGAAGTGTTACCCAGCCACCCAGAAATTACGTTCAGAAAAGCCCTCCCTTTGAGGAGCACCCTGGCACCGAACATAGTTAACCCACTAAGACAGCTCTCTTTTAATTTTCACCATAAAGGATTCTATCCCTGCAATCGCTGCATGCTTTGCGTTCACAATGCAATTCACAAAAAAACGGTTAAGAGCTTTCACGCTAACGTCACCGGGAAAACATACGACATACAAACAGCAATAACCTGTTATAGTACTCATGTCGTGTATTTACTTGAATGTGCCTGTGGTAAACAGTATATTGGTAGAACCATGAGACGACTACGAGACAGGCTCAGAGAGCATTTAACTAATATTAAAAAAGCGGTATATGGACCATTCGGTCTTGATGCATTTTCGGGTTGCCCTTAACAAAAACCCACACGGTCTTAAATTCATTGAGATAGATAATATAACTAGTCATTGGAGAGGTATTTTTAAGCGCCAAGCAGTGTCGAGGCTCGAAACCAAGTGGATCTGTCTATTACTGACTTCAACACCACTTGGCCTTAAGATTGACTTAGATAATAACTGTTACATTGATACTAGTTAACCCTCCCCGTTCCGAAATGTTACAGCAGTTCAGTATGAATAAGGATTTTATCATACACTATAAGGTCTATGGTTGTGATTTTATGGAGTTTTTATGGATAAATGCTCCATTAAAATATATATCTTTAGCTACTTTTTGAATATTATTTTAATAACATCATTTGCACACATTACGTTAGTCTGGCGGCTAATACAGACGCTATATTACCATAATTTTAGATGCTTGTGTCATTTGAATATTGTACTAATGACAGGTCCTTGGCCTTCCATCTATATTACTTTAACCAATTATTCCACATTATGTTGTTGATAATAGACAGCAGTGGTAGTATGCAGTACTCACTAGCTTATATTTTTTATCCCATTTGCATACGAAGTACTTTTAATATGATTATGATGCTTTTATGTTTAGATATGTTATAATTTTATTACCTACACATTTTTATATTTCTATATATTTACACATTTCTATTGATTATGAATGCTTTTAGTTTTACATGTCCAAAAGTCACAGTATTGTGAATGTTTTACCCATCTATTTATTTAATATACATGTGGGTCTGCGCATGCCATGCAAAACGGTTTTTTGACTTGCTGGCACTTGTAGTTCTACTGCCACACTGAACAACTCTATCTATATAGATTAGGATTGCCAACCTTCCATAAATATGGTCTAATGGCATAACTAATCATTAGATCAGTTACACACAGTTCCTGGTCTCTTTCCCGTGTTAATTTGATCAATTTATCATTAGATTGATCTATATTAACAGTAAGCCTTTGGGCAATAAGTAGAGAGGCAGTTTCCCCACTCCTCCCTAGGATCTACAATGTCTCCAATATAAGTCTATGGAAGGATTGGACTTCAAGAAAATGGCCACCGCACGAGCGATCTGCGCATGTGTGGACGGACGGCGCTGACGTCACGGCTATCTAATGCGCATGTGCCGCCCACAGTATATAAGAGCTGTCACTGAGAGTGGCCAGCTTCCTTTGAAAACGTGCCTTAGTACGAAACATGTCAGGAAGTTGCTCTCAGTGACCCTACCACGTGGACTCCTTAGTTGGCCAGGGGCCAAAAGTGTTATTTGAAAGTGTAAGTGTTATTCCATTCATTGTTATTCACCATAATAAAGCAGTGTTGCACTATGGCATTCTTTGTGCTTGGGTTCATTCTTCTATGAGCCTGCCTTTTAAAAGGAGACTGCTGGCTCCCTCTGGTGGATTTCGTTTGTACTCCATACACCTTGATGCCTGGTTAAAGACCTATGATGACATCTTGATTGCTGGCTCCCTCTGGTGGATTTCATTTGTACTCCATACACCTTGATGCCTGGTTAAAGACCTATGATGACATCTTGATTGCTGGCTCCCTCTGGTGGATTTCGATCGTATATCGATTATTTGGAAGCGTGGCTGATATGCTGTAATTCCTGCTGCTGCCCATCAGACGATCCGAATCCCAGATGTCCAACTTCAGATGACCTATGTTTCATCACCCATATGCGCATAAATAAGCCCTATCTGGTTCGTGCAATCTACACCTATATCTGCCACTATTGCCACTCTTGACCTTTTGATAGACTGTCACTCTTATGCCACATATTTGCACCAATTCTGGAGTGTGGATTAACAAATTTACCCACTTTTACTAGCTGTACCCACCTTACACTTTATAGAGTGGGAGTGAGGGGGGCACGGTTACTGCTATTGCTTAATATCTATCACAATGTTGTAGTTGTTAATTGTTTATTTGCTTTCAGTATATGAGGGTTTATTGCAGTATAAGTCTACTCCACTCTGCCATTTTTTATATATGAGTGTTATTGAGCGCTGCACTACCTTCCTACATATGCTTTACTTTACTATTTGGTATCAGTCTGAGTGCTAGCTGCTTTGTACTATAGGCACTCCATTGGCGCAGGAGGATCATACAACATTTATAAAATCATAGATGACCACCAGATTGCAAATATCAAAAATAAAAGTTCCAACAGATTTGTACTGTCCATATAGTATCAACAAATACCACACTCACAATAGTTTTAAAAACAAGCAATTACTGTCACAGAGCATAAGCACTGGATGTCACAATTTTTGTTGATCAGGTTTTTCTTTTTTTCCAATATTGATTTAATTTGGTTTATGTCAAAACATTTTTTTGGAAATATGAATTAATTTTTGTTAATTTAAAATAATAGTTTTTATATTATTCACAAAGAGGAGGAGCGTGGCATAATTTTTATATTTGTTTTGATATCTAGAGTCTGATAAACCCCAGATTTCTCCAAAAATATGACAATGCCCATTGAAGTTATAGGGGATATTTGCATTCCCTGTGATAGCATTAAAAGTGATAAAAAAAAAATAAAAAATATGAAGGACAGTGTAAAAATAATAAAAAAAATATACACTTTTACTTTTAATGCACAAAAAGTTACTTTAATTTTTTTAAATTACTTTTGAAAAATTGCTGCGCGAGTACTATGTAACATAAAAAATTGCAGCACCCACCATTATATTCACTAGGGTGTTTGCTTTAAAGAAATATTTAATGTATGAAGTTTTAAATTAATTTCCTAGCAAAAAATACAGATTTTTGTCATGGGAACAAAAAGTGTCAGAGAAGGCTTGGTCTTCAGGTGGTTAGAAGAGTGAATGATTTTTTGGCATAAACTTCTATTCTAATGCTGGACATAAAATGCCCCCACCCCCCAAAATGTCCCTTTTTGGAAAATAGACATCCCAAACTATTTGCTGATAGGCATTTTGAATCAAATTCAAACGAGATCTGCAAAATACTCAACATGCTTCTTATCAAATTCCTTGGGGTGTCTACTTTCCAAAAAAGGGTCATTTGGGGGGGTTTGGTGCTATCCTGGCATTTCAGGGCCTCCTAAACTGTGATAGGTAGTCAGGAAGTGTAATGAGGAAATAAAGCCCTTTAAATGCCTGAAGGTGCTTATTGGATTTTGGGGTCCTGTACTTGGCTAGACTGCCAAAACGTCTCACACATGTGGTACCCCCATACTCGGGAGAAGTAGCAGAATGTATTTTTGTGGAGTAATTCCACATATACCCATGGCATGTATGAGTAATCAATCATTTTAAGTGACAATTTTTGGTAAAAAAATAAATTATTCTATTAACGCAACATGCCATGGGGTGTCTATTTTCCAAAAAGGGGTAGTTTTGAGAGGTGGGGGCATTTTATGCCCAGCATTAGAAGTTTATGCCACACATCATTCACTTTGAACCCCCAAACATATCTTTTTTTTTTAAAGCAGACACCCTAGTGAATAAAATGGTGGGTGCTGCAGTTTTTTATGTCACATAGTACTCGCACAGCGATTTTTGAAACGCAGATTTTTTTTTTACAAAAAATACACTTTTGATTTTTAATGCACAAAAACACAATATATTGGCCAATTATTTGATAAACTATAAAAGATGATGGTGTGCTGAGTAAATAGATACCAAACATGACATGCTTTAAAACTGCATGCCTCGTGCAATGATGGAAAATTGCATACGTTTTTAATATTCATAGGTAACACTTAAAAAGCCTTTACAAGCTACCATTTTAGATTTACAGAAGAGGTCTAGTGCTAGAATTACTGCCTTTTGATCTTTGCGGCGATACCTCACATGCATGGTGCAATTGCTGTTTACATACCGGCACAGGGTGAACGCTCGCGCACGCAGGTGCTTTTTTTTTTTTTTTTTTTTTTTTTTTTTTATCCCTTTTATTGCTATCACAGGGAATGCAAATATCCCCTATAACTTCAATGGGTATTGTCATATATTCTTTTTTAAGAAATCTGGGGTCTATCAGACTCTACATATCTCCTCTGCCCTTACATTATCTAATCAAACCAAGATTGGTTTGATCAGATGCTTTCCCAATTTACAAATGGCGCTATTTATATCCTGCGAAACTGAAGTGATGAAATGCTCGAAGCTTTCGATTTCTTAGACTATAGAGATTATTGGCACCATTCTGGTCTCCAATCAGCTCTATGGTCATCTGGCAGAAACGCCGGCTGCATTCTCAGGTTCCCCCGATGGCGTGGGATTGCCCGAGAATGCTGTGGAACGCAGTGGGGGAGGGGGTGGCATTATCTAACACTGCTTGTAAACACAATCCTGCAGCTAATTAGCCACTAGGATTGCTTTTACATGAAAGCTGATCGCCGGCTGAAAAAAACAATATCAGGATGATGCCTGCAGCTGTAGACATAATCCTGGTATAACCATTCAAAGTCCAGTGATGTACCAATGCTTCGCTGGCCCTTGCTGGGGGGGACACACGCACACGCGCGTTCTCTTTTTTTTTTTTTATTTGTATGCAGCCTGTGGGCTGAATGAAAAAAAAAAAAAGAGCAGATATCTCTGGAAGAGCAGATATCTCTGGAAGAAAGAGTGTGTGGTATGCCCACCATTAAAATATACCGCTCTGCATCCACCCACTTCTAATGGTGGGCACACATTAGGTCGCACAGTGCCACATGCGCTAATTCCAAGTGTCACGGAGCTGGCCCTTCCTCCCCCATCCTCTAAGCTTGCTGCCTGCCACCGCTCATCAGCCCCTCACTCTTCTGTCCTGTCCATGCTGGGACTTCTAGTCCTCCGTGTCCCTGACACAGGCAGCCCCTCACCCCCCTGTTGCCTGCAGTCTGGCCCCCTGCTGAGGGAAACCGCAAACAGGCCCCCACCCCCCTCCCTTTCCCCCCCTCCCTTTTCCCCCTCCCCCTCCTGCACATCTTCCCGGGTTCCATGCCAGACAGGGACAAAGGCCTGGGAGACAGGGCCCGTTGCCATGGTAACCCGACAGGAAGTCTCGGGTTACCACTGCAGCAGCAAGGCGCCCAGCTTTGTACTTAAGAGAGAGGAGGGCAACCCCCCTGTGTGTTCTCTTGGTTGCATGTGTGAGAGGAGACTGTGCTGAGCACCAGTTTCTCTCATACGACCATCCCCCGTCGTCCTTCCCCTCTCCCTGGCTGATCTGACTGCTCGTCTGCTGCTGGATCCCTCTCCTATGTGGGCTGAACTCTCTGCTGCCTGGAATCCTTTCACTGCCTTGACTTACCTCTTGTTCCCTGTGAGCCTGTGGGCTGGACATCTTCTCTGCCTAGATTTACCTCTTTGTTGCCCGTGAGCCGAACCGACTTAACCCTTCCCTGCCTGGAGCTGTTGCCAGTGTGGACTGTAGCCCTCTGTGTCCGGCTCCCCGCATCCAGTAAGTGGACTAACCCCCGTGCTGCCCAAAAGACTGAGCCCAATTATCCCCAGGAACCCGAAGTTCCACAAAACCACCCCTCCCTTGCCTTATTGAACCCTATGGATTACCATACCCCTGTTATTCCATATTGCCTTCCCGAGAACTTTACTGCATTGCTGTGTCGGGTGTGGATCTGTGGACTAAAGGAACTGTTGTCTGTGCCCCAAAAACCTCCCCAATAAACGCCCGCACATTGGGTTCCGTGCAATCTGTCTCCGTGTGCTTTCTGGTTCTCTTGACACCAAGGTTGTACAAAAGTCTTAATAGTGGCACGCTCGAATAGAAATTGTCCACATATAAGTGGTACCCCATATGGAAAAAGGATGACACCAAGTCCCAAGCTATCTGCTCCCCATGTAGTCTGGGCACCCGGGAGGCTCCACGTGACATCTTTTCCCTCGTTATTCCGAAACTTATATGTATAGCCTATTGCCCTCTCACAGGTCTTCTACATCTTGACCCCTTATCTGGCACGCTTGCTGGGGAGAATTTGTTTGAATGCAAGGCAGCCAGAAAAACTGAGGGACTCGTCAACACATGTTTTGCTGGGGAGTGTAGAGATCTGCAAATTTTTGGCTAAGGTGATTTACGAGGGTCTGAATTTTAAGGAGCCAGTCAAATTCAGGGTCACCCCGAGGACGACAGAGTGTATTGTCGTTGAAATGCATTTTAAGCATTATATTCTCATATCCATGGCAGCAGAGAAAAGGGGCATATGATGACCAATACAACCGCAATTTTTTTTGAGAGTTAGGCCCAAAAGTCTTTAAATTTGTAAACCATAGTAGGTTTCCATGCAAATTTGGGTTGGCGGCAATAAACTGTTGTGCATATAAATAGTTTTCATCCACAATCAATGCATACAGATCTTCCGTGAAAAACTGCTCTAAAAAAATCTAGGGGAATAGTTAAATTTGCTGTTTCCACCTGAATTCTGGGTTGGGCAGTGAATGGGGGAAGTATGGGTGTTTCAGAATTTGTGGGCTGCCAATCGGGATTTGCAAGCACATCCAGAAGGATACTACGGGCTCCACGAGCCTGTGTTCGAATTCTTGGTGGCTGCGGGACACTACTTGTGCAAGCCCCACCGCACCAGCTTGTACTGCACTTATGGAACCCTCCACGTCACCAAGTGATACTGCAGTATTAGTATGTACTAGGCCACTGGTGCTCGCCAGTTCACCAAATGGTAGAGCGGCCTAGTACTGGCACTCTGCTCCTTATGAGAATCTTCTTGCGATTGTAACACCTCAGCAACCTTGGAATAGGGTAGTTTACGCTTGACCTTAGCAGAGACCGTCTCCATCGTCTGAGCTTTCTGTCAGGGTGCTGTTGCTGTCTACAGGTTCATATTCTGAGGCAGATTCTGTCAGTGAGGCTTCTTCCCTCTCATCTGACATGTTCAAAATCCTGTAGGTTGTATAGTGCTGATCTGACCAAAGATATGGATCCGTTCAGACACCATACTAGCAATGGAGGTTTTTTGTGTATGTGAGCGTGTTCCTGGTAATCAAGGGGTTAAATTTGATGACTGGTGTAATGACGGGCAATCTGATGCTATCTGGGAGGGACGCTAACTAATGCTATCTGAAGTTGCTGGTCACACTATCTGTACGTCCCGACGCTCGCAGGGGATGGAACCCAGATGACATATGCCGTCATCCGCCAGAGGACATTGCAGGGGACACTGTAGGAGGGACATCGCGGGAGCGCAGGACAAAGCAAGTGAAGAACAGATCCCGGAGCAGCGCTGCATGGTAAGCCCTAGTGTAGCTCGGGGTTACCGCTTGTGGTACTGAAAGTTTACCCCGAGCTACACTCGGGAATACCTCCAGGGAGGTTAATCCAACTTCTTGAATGTACATGCCAAGTCCAATCACTTATATGGGATATTAGAACTTCCTTTTTTTCTGCCTCGTAATACCTTTTTTTAAATCTGGTACTGCCAGACCCCCTTTTCATTTAGCTTTAAGTAGTGTTTAGGGCGTCCTATATTTCTTTACCCACCTATATAAACCTCAACATGAGAGACTGCAGTACTCTTAAAGAAAGCGGTAGTAATCTTGATAATGGAGGGAGAAAAAGAAACATGTCATAATGTGCTACTGTGCATCGCATACTAGCACATTATGTGAAATCTATTTTAAAACTAAGTCCTACAGTGGCATGCTGTCAACACTGACAGGTCTGCCATCTTCACCCGGTCCTTCTTCCGGGTTTGTGGGCTCTGACGGTTTGAATGGACAAGCCGCGATGACGTTCCTCCCGCGTGGGAGTCCATGTTTATTGCACACAGCTCTGAAGGACTGATACAGGTTTGCCTTACCTTTAAAACTTGTGCACCGATGCTGCTACACAAGTAAATATCTCCTAAACGGCTCACGTTTAGGAGATATTTACAGTACCTACAGGTAAGCCTTGTTATAGACTTTCCTGTAGGTAAAAGTAAACAGACTTTACTAACAGAAAAAAAAATTTGCTAATTGTATCGAAGCATTTGAAATGTATATGATATCTTGCGTAGAATACATATTTTTCCTATAGTTCAGATCGATCTTAATAGCTTTCAATAATTGGATATAATTTGCCTTATGTGGGAAATCCAGGGCTTGGGGTTTATTTTTGATCTAAGTACTTAAGTTCTTTAGTCTGCCATGTAAATGGAAATAGAGGTTGTAAAACTTGTTTGGCTTTTTTTGAAATGGTAATATTTAGAATGTCTGATTTGTCAGATTAAATTTCAAATTAGATAATCTCCCTACTGTTTGAATTCTTTAAGGACATTTTGTAAGGACATTTTGTAGTGTATCTCTAGGATTGGGGAGGTGTAGAGCAATTTTTCGTCTGCATATGCTGCAACCGTATACTCCAAAACACACACACACCTCTTTACCCTAATAGAGAATATCAGGAGTTCCTACGACAGGATAGACAACAAAGGAGTTAGAGGACATCCCTTCCTTGTCCCAATAAATATTTCCAAAGGTCGAGAGCCTGCCATTGATAAGCTTTAGGATGGTGATATAGGGCACCTATCCACTCCCTCATCTTACAGCTGCAAGAAAAAGTATGTGAACCCCTTGGCATTACGTGGAGTTTTGCATGAATTGGGCATAAAATGTGCTCTGAACGTCATCTAAGTCACAACAATAGAAGAACACAGTCTGCTGAACATAATACTACACAAACATTAGATGTTGCCATGGTTTAATTGCACATAACATGTAAAGATTCACAGTGCCGGGAGGAAAAAGTATGTGAGGCCCTAGCTTAATGACTTCTCCCAGAGCTAATTGGAGCCAGGAGTGAGCCAACCTTGCCTCCAATCAGTGTGATGATATTGGATGTGTTGCTGACAGCTGTCCTGCCCTTAAAAAACACACACACCTGTTTTGGGTTTACTGGTTTCAAGAAGCACTGTCTGATGTGTACCATGCCTCGCAGAAAAGAGCTCTCAGAAGACCTACGATCAAGAATTGTTGACTTGCATGAAGCTGGAAAGGGTTACAAAAGTATCTCCAAAAGCCTTGATGTTCATGTGTCCACGTTAAGACAGACTGTCTACAAATGGAGAAAGTTTAGCACTGTTGCTACTCTCCCTAGGCATGGTCGTCCTGTAAAAATGACTGCAAGAGCACAGCGCAGAATACTGCATGAGGTAAAGAAGAATCCCAGAGTGTCAGCTAAAGACCTACAGAAATCTCTGGCACATGCTAACATTTTTGTTGACACATCTACAATAAGGAAAACATTAAACAAGAATGGAATACATGGGAGGACACCACGGAGGAAGCCATTGCTGTCCAAAAAGAATATTGCAGCACGTTTGAAGTTTTCAAAAGATCGCCTGGATGTTCCACAGCACTACTGGCAAAATATACTGTGGACAGATGAAACCAAGATTGAGTTGTTTGGGAAGAACACACAACACTATGTGTGGAGAAAAAAAGGCACAGCACACCAACATCAAAACCTCATCCCCACTGTAAAACATGGCGGAGGGAGCATCATGGTTTGGGGCTGCTTTGCTGCCTCAGGGCCTGGACGGATTGTTGTCATTGATGGGAAAATCAATTTCAGAGTTTATCAAGACATTTTGCAGGAAAACGTATGACCATCTGTCTGCCAACTGAAGCTCCGCAGAGGATGGGTGATGCAACAGGACAATGACCCAAAGCATACAAGTAATTCAACAAAACAATGGCTGCAACAGCACAGAATACGCCTTCTGGAGTGGCCCAGTCAGAGTCCTGACCTCAACCCGATTGAAATGCTGTGGCATGACCTTAAGAGAGCGATTCACATCAGACATCCCAAGAATATTGCTACACTGAAACAGTTTTGTGAAGAGGAGTGGTCCAAAATTACTCCAGATCGTAGTGCAGGTCTGATCTGCAACTACAGGAAATGTTTGAGGTTATTGCTGCCAAAGGAGGGTCAACCAGTTAAGTCCCAAGGTTCACATACGTTTTCCTCCCTGCACTGTGAATGTTTACATGTTATGTGCAATTAAACCATGGCAACATCTAATGTTTGTGTAGTATTATGTTCAGCAGACTGTGTTCTTCTATTGTTGTGACTAAGATGACATTCAGAGCACATTTATACCCAATTCATGCAAACTCCACGTAATCCCAAGGGGTTCACATACTTTTTCTTGCAACTGTAGGACCCAAGTCTATTTTTCCCAGCATGGCAAACATTTATCCACAGTTCACTCTGTTGAAGACTGATGCCGAGCTGTACTCGGAAGTGATCGCTTCTCCCCAAGATCTTCCCGATGCTGTGCCAGAAATGGGAAACACCAGATGTGAACATCATGGCCCCCAGATTCAATAAGAAAGTGGACTAATTTGTGAGCAGATTCAGGGATCCCTAGCCTTTTTGGTGGATGCCTTGCTAACTACTTGGAGCCTATTCCGTTTTGTTTACGTAATCCCTGAAGTGAAACTTTACCGACAACAGTTTCACAACATAGAAGGGGGAATAGATTTTGGTGATCCTGATTGACCCAGCAAATTTGGCACACAAATATACTCTTGACATACATAAGTTGGACTTTTTTTTTTTTTCTCCTTCTTCCACCTTTAGTTGCTGCTTTGAACAGCATGGGTGTTGAAACGCAGGTATTTAAAGAAAAGAGCAGTACTGATTTTGACATTCCAACCATGCTCAAAGTGACAAAATCTGCATGTCATAAGATCTGGTACAAAAGCGGTCGCCTCACCACTCAGAAAATTCTTTCCTGCATCCTGGCCTCTTTCAAGTCTTGTCTAGACCATCATCTGGCTTTTAGTACTATACATAAACACATTTCTGTCATATCCATTCTGTTCTAAAGACCTTTGACTTCATACAGTCTTGTTGGGACCTTTTATACAAGTTGTGGGTTAAGTTAATCCCCAGGTTGCACCTGGGATTTAAATGTAGTACATTTAGTTCTTCAAACCCTTCCCTTGAACAAATAAGGGATATTCCCTTTAGAGGATCGCACTAATAAGGTTCACTTTTTTGGTGGTCAGGTGTGTTTTCAGGTTTTCTTATATTAGAGAGAAGGTTGCCCTGCAATCAAGGCCTGACTTCCTTTCCAAGCTTATTTCTTACTTTTTATTTCAGTGGAGCCTACTCCACCAGATCTGTTGATGTTTATTAGCCTTTTAAGCATGAAGCATCGATTTTGCAGGTCTGCAAGTTTTCCAACTAGTCTTCTTTTCATATCCTAAAGTTTTACAGTGGACCTCCAGGCCCCTGTTGATGTGAGCTTTGGCTGAAAAGGTGTTTCAAGCTGTCTTGAGTTTCAGGTCAGCTAACTACTTGTTTCCTTGTGAACCTTCTTGCCTTTGTTTTGCTTTTGTTGTCCACTCTCAGTATATTGCTTGGAGATGTCCCATTTTCTATAGTGTCACATGTCCTGTGTCCTGTATTGCAGAATTTAGATAACGGGAATTTTGATTTGTTTGTAAATTCTAAATTTTGGAGTTCAGTACTGGACGCAGGTCCCTCCCCTCTGTTTCTGTTTATTGATTGCTACAAAACTCAAGTCCCACAGAGTGGATGGGGTTAGTAGAGGGTGCATTGGAGTCCATTCCCAGCGATTCTTTTGTCAGTTTCCAATCACCGAAATGTAAAAACACATAATACAGGGTCTATGATTGCGCATCCTGTGTTCTGTAGTTTATTCCAAGATATGGAATTTACAAGCAAGGCAAAATTTCCATTTTTCTTTTAAGATACAATGAAGTATTATAACCCGTCAGTTATTTTTTTACATTTGTTTCTTTTAACAGACCTTTACCATTATATCATGTATCATACCCCAAATAGGAAATGAGAGGAAATCCCTCCAAAGCAAGAGTATCCCTTGTTGTCACCAGAGCTAGTATCCTCCTTTTTTTTTATTTATACTTCTGTTGACAACCCAAAATGTATTATTTACTTTTCACTTTCAGTGATAACAGTAAACAGGACAAACATGAATGGGAATCTCCCTAACGAAAACAAAAAGTCTTAAGAACCAGACAAGTGCTCAAATTTCTCTTCAATCAATCCAAAAAAAATTGCATTTTAGTTATACTTTAGGCAAGGGTGTTCAACCTTTTGAAGTGCGAGAACTACTTAAGTGATTTGGTAACCTCCCATCAAACAGTAAATGTGTTTGAGCCAATACTGTCCTGAGCCCCTTATAAGGCTGCTTTCACACTGCTGCGCTGTGGTTTACCCTCATCGTGGGTGCTGTGTAGTGCTCCTGCAACTTTCCGGTCGGTTTGCTGCACTGAGCTATAGACTTCGATTACATCTTGCGAGTTTGGTATTTCTGAAAACACATCAAAATTCCTGCATTCTGGAGTTTTGTTGCGCTTTCAGAAAGTGCACCAAACTCGCAAGATATACAGTTATAAGTCTATAGCTCAGTGCAGCTAACTTCCAGGAAAGCCACAGGTACATTGTTCTGCTCATGTGGATCAGTGTGAAAGCCGCTTAAATCTTTTTTTAAAAGTGCTAATATGCTTATGGCAAATGTGCAGTGGAGTTATTTATTACACTGAACTTTTCATCCTAGTTATGCTGGCTCCAGGCTAGAAGGGTCCCAGGCGAAGTGCGTCTGCTGCTGGCTCCAAGCACTTGATGCTCTAGGTTGGTGGGTCGGTAACCCGGTGATCACAATCTGGGCTTGCTGACCCTCCATCCCAGAGAATGGGCATGTGCTTCCCTGGTTTGAGGTTGCGGGTCACATTGGAGGGCTCTGCAGGCCGGGGGTTTAGCACTCCTGCTTTTATAGCTCATACACACTGCAGCTGATAAACCCACGTTCAGGAGCTTTTCTGCGTTTTTTTTTCAGCAGCCCCTGAACTCTCCCTAATTTTTTCCTATGTGTCCATGTACACTATGACATTTATAGGCATTTGGGTTTACAGTCTGTTTTTTTTTAATGCACCAAACGTGCGTTCAGGAGTAGATTTTATCAGCATTTCAAACAATTGTAAACGCGACTAGCCGCGTTTATAAGCGTTTGCGTTTATAAGCATTTTTTAACTGTTCCATATCCACATGCTTTTCAGAGCCTTTTTTCATCATCAGAAATGCATGCAAAGCATTTTCCATTTATTCAAATAGACCTAGCACACCAGCGCAGTCAGTTCCAGGTTTTGCATGAAGGAAAAAATGGTAGAGCGTGCCGCATTATGCTCATGATGGGATCCATAGTGAATACAACCAGAAAAGACAGGTCATCTCAACACATACTGCTCTCTCTGCTTCTGCTCTCTATTTCTCTCAAAAAGTCTGAAATAGTTAATGTTTTACTGTTGTTTTTCAGAGCATTCTGGGTATTTTGGAAGGTCTCCTGATATCTTTAAAAAACTCTTCTAAATGCAAATGCGCATAAACGCGGTATGCAAACGCGGCTAAACAGACTTTTTTAACCTATGTTTTCCAGCAGTCCGTTTCCATCGTTCAGAAGTGTTTTCCAAACGTCCCGTGTACATGGAGCCCTTAAGATGTTCTTACATGATAGTCTTATCCTATGCAAGGATATTGTGTGAGCTAACATTCTTTTAGTGCTTGAAACATTTCTTTTTGGATGGAAATGGTAGAATTGAAGCCTAGTACAATTTTACGAGATTGGGTAGCTTTTTTGTTCAACTATGAAATTTTATGATCACTCTGTTCTTTCCAGCTCAGGTAGAATATTGAAGGGCTTTGAATGTATACAGCAGCATATGGGAAATAACATCAAACATTGTAATAAGCCTTCTGTAGTATCTATGGAGCAGTTTAATGGAATATTCCAGGGTGGGTAAAGAGAAAATGTCCTTTTTTTTTTTTTTTTCCTCAAGCGGTGCATTGTTAAATAAGATCTATAGTGCTTTGAAAAAGTATTCATACCCCTTGATATTTTCCACATTTTTGTCATGTTACAACCAAAACCATAAATGTATTTTATTGGAATTTTATGTGATCGACCAACACAAAGTGGCATACAATTGTGATCCCGAAGGAAAATGATAAATGGTTTTCAATTTTTTTTTACAAATATGTGAAAAGTGTGGCGTGCATTTGTATTCAGCCCCCTTTACTTTGATAACCCTAACTTAAATCTAGTGGAACCAATTGCCTTCAGAAGTCACCTAATTAGTAAATAGATTCCACCTGTGTGTAATTTAATCTCTGTATGAATACAGCTGTTCTTTGAAGCCCTCAGAGGTTTGTTAGAGAACATCAGTGAACAAACAGCATCATGAAGGCCAAGGAACACACCAGGTAAGTCAGGGATAATGTTGTGGAAAGCTTAAAGCAGGGCTAGGTTATTGAAAAAAAAAAAAAAATGTCCCAAGCTTTGAACATCTCTCGGAGCTCTGTTCAATCCATCATCTGAAAATGGAAAGAGTATGGCACAACTACAGACCTACCAAGACATGGCCATCCGCCTAAACTGACAAGCCGGGCAAGGACAGTATTAATCAGAGAAGCAGCCAAGAGGCCCATGGTAAATCTGGAGGAGCTGCAGAAATCTACAGCTCAGGTGGGAGAATCTGTCCACAGGACAACTATTAGTCATGCAGTCCAAAAATCTGGCCTTTATGGAAGAGTGGCAAGAAAAAAGCCATTGTTGAAAGAAAGCCATAAGAAATCCCATTTGTGAGAAGTCATGTGGGGGACACAGCAAACATGTGGAAGAAGGTGCTCTGCTCAGAAGAGACCAAAATTGAACGTTTTGGCCTAAAAGCAAAATGCTATGTGTGGCAGAAAGCGAACACTGCACATCACCCAGAACACACCATCCCCACCATGAAACATGATGGCTGCAACATAAGTTTGCGGGGATGCTTTTCTTTAGCAGGAACATGGAATCTGGTCAGAGTTGATTGGAAGATGGATGGAGCCAAATACAGGGCAATCTTAGAAGAAAACCTGTTAGTCTGCAAAAAACTTGAGACTGGGGCGGAGGTTCACCTTTCAGCAGGACATTGACCCTAAACATATATCCAGAGCTACAATGGAATGGTTTAGATCAAAGCATATTCATGTGTTAGAATGGTCCAGTCAAAGTCCAGACCTAAATCGATTTGAGAATCTGTGGCAGGACTTGAAAATGTTTGTTCACAGACGCTCTACATCCAACCTGACAGTGCTTGAGCTATTTTGAATAGAATGGGCAAAAATTTAACTCTCTAGATATGCAAAGCTGGTAGAGACATACCCATAAAGACATCCAGCTGTAATTGTCACAAAAGGTGGTTCTACAAAGTATTGACTCTGGGGGGGCTGAATACAAATGCACACCACACGTTTCAGATAGTTTTTGTAAAAAATTTTGAAAACCATTTATCATTTTCCTTCCACTTTACAATTATGTGCCACTTTGTGTTGGTCTATCACATAAAATCCTAATAAAATACATTTACGTTTTTGGTTGTAACAGGACAAAATGTGGAAAATGTCAAGGGATATGAATACTTTTGCAAGGCACTGTATGTATTTTTGTATTCTGGGGCTTTCTGAATTCCCCCCCCCCCCCCCCAATTTCATCACTATACTTCATGGCTGCTTAAAAATGATCCTTTAATCCACTTGCTGCCACCACTGTAACAATCACTGCTGGTGCAGTAAGAAGCTAAAAGCAAGTTTATAACTGTGACGTTAGCAACATGCTTGTTTGAAATGTATCCTGGCTTTGTTCTATGTAGGTAGGTGTGTAGCCTTAAAGGCAAGTAATTACTTCTAAATATTCATTGCAGAGAGATTCAATATACATTGATTACCTTGTGCTTTGTGTATAATGGTGTGTAATTGTTTGCGCAACATTATAATAAAAGGAAAAAAATACTTATTGCTTTATCTTGTATACTTTATTTTGAAGCTCCATATACAGAGCTGTACAGCTGTAAATCAAAAAAATTCAAAAAGAGCCAGAGGAAGATGGTTTGCAGTCCACCTTTTTCTCAGAAGAAAAGTGATTGTGGCAAGTATTTAGTTTTGTTTTCAGTGATGCCTGTACACTCTTGGGCTTTTTCCCATTAGGTTTTTTTTTTTTTTCAACCAGCAAAAACAAGTCTACATATTCGATGTGGATAGGGGAATGTTTTTGCTGTCCTGTTGTAATCTGATAGCAAGTATACTTCCCTGACATCAGAATGCACTGATCAGCTCTGCTGTAGTCTAGGTTTCATTATTGGCAGTTAGGAGGAGAGAGAGTGGAACCTCTGATTCTCAATGAAGTTCCGCTTTAAGTAGATTTTTTTTTTTTTTTTGTTACTTCAAAGTTATTAGGAAATATCCCACCACTTTAATGGTTATTGCTTGAGACATTTCTTTTTGAAGAAACCAATTTACTTGAATTAAATGTTGGTGTTAGCATGTTCTAATGAAAACGGAATTTCATTGTAATTTTCCTTTCTTAATAGACTCCTTGGCAGAATATGTTTGGGAGCGAATTAGCCTAAAAAAAAACAAGTGAGGGATGCCAAAATAAAGTGAGCTTTCAGTCATAGCACTTAGCCAATAAAAATTAACAGTATAAGGAAACAAGCTATCCATTTGACCAGCAACGTACCTGTACATCGCTGGACTTCAAGTGGTTATACCAGGATGATGCCCATAGCTGCAAGTATCATCTCGGTAACGTTTTTTAGAACTGATGGTAGGCTCTTTTAAAAGAAATCTGGATTGCTATTACAAGCAGCTGGAGGGGAAGCCTCCACCCCTTCCCCCCTTTCCAGCCGCTTTCCGTGGCTTTAACTGGCTGTCCTGTTCCATCGGAATACCTGAACGACCAACCGTTGCTTCCGCTGGCTGATCATAGAGCTGACCGGTTGTCTTGGTGTGATCAAATTCTTTTAAGAGCAGAAGAGGGTTTTGAGATCTTGTCGACCCCAGATCTCTCCATAAAGAGTATCTGTTACATGCCTATTGCTGTCACAAGGGATGTTTACATGCCTTGTGACAGCAATAAAAGTGTTTAAAAAACAAAAAAAATATTAAAATGACAGTGTGAAAAAAAACAAAACGTTTTTGAATGCTCAAAGGGCAAACGCACACTTCGGTCCCGTACATTCGCAAGCAGCAATTGTCACACACATGCGATGTATCACCGCGAACGTCAGGCCATGGGCATTCTAGTACCAGTCGTCCTCTGTAAAGCAAACATGGTGACGGTGACCTGTAAGGGACTTTAAAACGTTGTCTATGGATATAAAATTTTTTGTCGTTTTGTCACTGTGGGTGGACGCAGTTTTATAACGTGACATGTTTGGTATCTATTTGATCGGTGTCACATAATCTTTTATATTTTAACAAAAATTAGGTTATGTAAAAAAAATAAATTCCCCCCCAAAAAACCGCTGCGCAAAAACCGTGTGACATAGAAAATTGCAACACCCACCAATTTATTCCCTAGGGCCTTTGTTTTACAAATGAATGTTTGGGGGTTCTTAGAATTTTTCTAGCAAAAAGTACCAGAATAGGCTTTGGTCTTTAAGTGGCTATACAACACAATGAGACAGAAGACCGTTAATGGAAGATGTAACTCCAGAGAACACGTCTCCACTGCTGTAGAGTCCAGTGGCGGCGTGATTTACACCACTGCATCCGACGCCTTGTATTGCACTTAGTGATGTAAAGTTTGGATGCAGCTTCTTGGCCATGGAAAACTATTCCATGAAGCTCTCTATGCACTGCTGTGCTAATCTGAAGTCCACACGATGTTTGGAAGTCTCTAGCTATTGACTGTGCAGACAGTTGGCGACTTCTGCGCACTGTGGTCTTCACCATGCGCTGACACCGCTCGGTCATTTTACATGGCCTAACAGTTCTTGGTGGAGTTCCTCTTTCCAGTTGCTTCCACTTTGTTATAATTCCTCTAACATTTGACCGTGGAATATTTTGTAACAAGGATATTTCACGGATGGTTTTATTGCACAGGTGGCAACCTATCACGGTACCACGCTTTAATTCACTGAGCTCCTGAGAGTGACCCATTCTTTAACAAATGTTTGTAGAAGCAGTCTGCATGTCTAGGTGCTTGATTTTGTACACCTGTGGCCATGGAGATGATTGGGACACCCAAATCCAATGATTTGGAGGGGTGTCCCAATACTGTTGGCAATATACTGTATCTTAGTCCTGCTGGTTCTGCTATAGAGAGTAACAAAAATGTCCTAAATATCGAGGCAAAGCTTTAGCATGTGAGCATGCTTGAAGTATCCTAGACCTCTTCCACAGGGCAATCAAAACCACCTACTGGACTTCCCGGATCGCAGAGGCAGGAACACAGCTGCTGTATCCACGCTAGGCACACTTAATAGCCACCCACTGAGAGTAGGGCTTCTGGCTAATACAAACGCCAGCTGATGGCAGGGCCCATACTCCAGGTGTTGATTTTCTGCATATGTGTATCATAACAGTACCCTGCTGATTTCTGAGGACATGGTGATAACTCGAGTTGTCCTGTTGAAGCTGGATTTCTCCTGGATGGCATATGACGCCACTTGTTTCCGCACAGCTGCTTCCACAATATACCTGGCCACTGATGGCATCAAAATGGTAGGGAAAAAGCCAGACATCAAGGGTTATGAGGAGGACAATTTAAAAATGCGCCCTTTGGCTCAGCCTAAAAATGTATGGAAGTGGGGTCTTATGGGGTAGGGGCAATGTTGGAGCTACCCAAACACCTTCTGCCATTGAGTTTGTCATGAAAATTGATTCTTAGTTAGCACCAGAGTGTTTACATATTCTGAACAATCATTAGAAGTATTACAATGCTCAGCATAAATGAGTATACCCTACAAGATTTGTCAGAACAACAAAATCCCAATTAACAATTCAACTGCAGTTTAGGCTAATGGTATCCAGCATAAGGTTTATTATCAAAGGACGTTACTGAACAAAACTCCTTCCCATTTTACGCTGTCAGTAATGGCACCTCATGGAAGAGAAATGTCACAAGGCACGAGAAAGAAAATAATTTCTTTACGCAAGAAAGGTAAAGGCTACAAGACGATTAGAAAAGCTTTTCTTATCAGTCAGAATACTGTAGCAAAAGTGATACAAAAATTTAACAAAGATGGAACTGCAACCATCTCACAGAGTTGTCCAGATTGTCCACGGAAATTAACACCTTGACAGGAGCATCTACTGATTAAAAGGGTTGAAGGAAATCGCCATGCAAGTTCACTGCTGTTAGCTAAAGAAGTAGAAAGCCAAACTGGGGTGATGGTTTCCCGTGGCACAATTTCACTGCAGAGGAATGGCATGCATGTGTGTCGTACACGAAGGACGCCTCTGCTAAACCCTATGCACAAAAAAGCCCACCTAGAATTTCCCAGTGCCCATGCTGAAAAGAAGACTACTGGCACTCTGTACTCTGGAATGATGAGACCAAGATGAATGTTTTTGGCACGGATGGCTTCCAAACTGTATGCCGTTGCAAAGGTGAGGAGTACAAAGAGCAATGCATGGTGCCTACAGTGAAACATGGTGGTGGCAGTGTCCTTCTGTGGGGCTGCTGGTGCTGCTAGTGTCGGGGAGCTGCATTTCATTGATGGTATCATAAATTCACAGATGTACTGCTCTATATTAAAAGAGAAGATGCTACCATCACTCTGTGTCTTTGGTTGTCGTGTACTTTTCCAACATGGCTGTGATCCAAAACACAATTCTAAGGCCACTGTTGTGTTTCTGAAGAACAGGGTGAAAGTGATTCAGTGGCCAACTATGTCTCATGATCTGAACCCAATCGAACACCTATGGGAAATTTTGAAGACCGGTTGAGCATCACTCTCCATCTGGTATCCAGGCTCTAAAAGAGGTCGTTCTTGAATGGAAAAAAACAGCTGTTGCAATATGTTGCCAACTTGTTCATTCCATGCCTAGAAGACTTGTTGCTGACCTTACAAATCATGGAGGTCATACAAAATACTAGATGGAGTAGTTTTTATTGAGGGGTGTATTCATTTTTGCATCAACAAATTTTGAGTAAAACTGAAGAATTTGTAATTTACGTTATTATTAACCTTACTTTCATGTAATGAGCTAAACAAATGTTCTATAAAACTCAGTTTTGTCAAAATTTTGGAAATTGTTCTAGTGTTCATTGAGATATTGATTAAAACCTTACTTTTCAAAAGGGGTGTACTATTTTATGCTGAGCACTGTATAAAACAAGCCATCATTAATTTAAGTAGTTTCAGGCTTTGTCCAGAAATAATATTCAAAGTTTGCAACAGGGGCACTGGAATTGTAATATTCTACCCAATTTTTTTTTTCCACCAGAATCATTCCAGACTGCCAGCTTTCCTTTAAAACACACAACAGATGTTACTAAAACATAAACATTACTTCATAGTCTGTTGTGATCTTTCAGAATGAATTGCTGCACAGTTCTAGCATCCGGATAGCTTAATTTCCTAACAAGTGTTTTTTTTTTTTTTTTTTTGCAGACAACGTGGAACTTGTTTGCCTCAGCCACATTGTTAATCCTTGCAGCATGTACATTCACCGTATGTCTCAAAACAAGCAGCTTATCATGCTTGAGCGGAGCTTATCTACACTGTGCCGCATATGCAGCAATTGTTCCCCCTGCGACATTTTGGAGCTAGGTGAATATATTTCTTTTTACTGGAATGGTTTGTAAGATGTCATTGTTGCACTATGTGGGTAAAAAATAGCTATAAAGACAGGTACTCAAGCATAAACGGTGTTGTAAAATATACTGTTAATGAAAAAAATTTGTGATGCAAATAAATGTGAATCTTTATCCAGAAACCTTTGAAGCCTATAAAGTTTTGCAATAAGTCTCATTAGAAGAAAATGCATTAATAACTCCTTTTTTTTCTTTGGATCTTTGAACTCTTTGTTACAAATCCTTTCACCAAATGTCCAGCCTCACACTAGTGTTCTACCAGTGAACTTGCCAAAGTTAATTGATGTTAATATTTCAAAGGTCTCAATCACTTTATAGATGCTAATGAGCTTCTTTAGAGCCACCATATCGCTAAAGCCCAGTACGCACTTGCCGATAATTGGCCAGTTCAGTAGCGGCAGGGAGATTTTTGGTGCATGTGTTCAGCTTTTTGTCCTACCGATGCTAGTCTAGTGACTGGCTTCTGTTATATGAGCATGAGGGGGGGATGTTGATGCAGCGATCTGTCAATTTTTCTATTAAACCCGCTGGTTGAACAAAAAAAAAAAACACAACCTGAAAGCGTGTTCCCAGCCTTGGCTCTGGCTGTATGCATATACGCAGCCACTCAGCTCGTGGGCCTTAAGGCTGAGGTGCTACATATGTTGAGCCCTGTTTAAAACAACTTACCGTGCTGAGAGCGTGCTCCCTGCATGCTCCCAGCACTGTAGCTGGCAAGGAATGGTAAAATCCTGTGCAGGCGGAGCCTCACACAACCCTGGTTTTTTAACATTTTGACAGCTAGTGGGAGGAGAAGACTCCCGCTAGCTGTCAAAGCAGGGAGGAGTAGGGCAGGTTTTTTCATAACATGTTACACTCTGAATATGGGTGTAGCATATAACATGCATGAAAGATGAACATATCTTTAAAGCGGAGCTCCACCCAAAACAGGAAGTTCTGCTTTAAGGACTGCTCCCCATTAAGGATTGGCACCTTTGGGGGGCGGGGGGGATCAGGTACCCGAGTTTGACAGGTATCCGCTCCCACTTCCAGTCCGATCGCCTAGGTGTTCGGAAGCGGAAGGTGTCCTCCGTCCCTCCCTATAGTTTTTTGGGACATGTGACAGGTCCAAGAAAACTACAGGAGCATTCATGAAGCACAGCGCTACTCGCTCATGCGCAGTGGGTACCCGGCTGTGAAGCTGCAAGCTGTCACTGCCGGGTGCCCACACTAAAGATGCCGGCCTCCTGGAATACAGGATGGCCAGTGAAACGAGCTGTGAGGGACACACAGAGGGACAGTTAAGTGGCTGGCTGTTTTTTTAAAAGTCAGCAGCTACCGTTTTTGTAACTGCTGACTTAACTGCTGACTTTTATTTTTTGACGGGGTGTGTGGAACTCTGCTTTAAAGTGTTGCTAAACCCACAGCAGTAAAATCAGTCTGTATATGCAGTAAAGCATGCTTTTTATACTCCCTGTGGAACCTAAGGGATTAATCCTCTGCATTGTGTAAAAAGGCTGTTTCATTCCTATTTTCTCTGCCCCTCCTCTTGTTCAAATGCCCACCAATTAGACAGACTGAACACGTAGCCACATTGTGATGGAAGGTAGGCAGGATAGAACACAGAGTAGATGGCAAATGCACAAAGCTTTATTGAGGCAAACAGATGACAGTCACTGAATAGGGAAGTTCACAGGGAGGGTGAATACGCCAGTAAAGGGCGACAAGGAGGGGCCAACACACTTAAAGTCCAACACCGAGAGCCAAGGAAGAGTCTCTGTAGCAACTGTAATCCAACAGGGGGGTGAGGTGAGTCTCTGTAGCAATTGTAACCCAACGGGGAGTGCGGGGGGTCAGCACAGGAACCGTTCAAGTGAAGCAGGGAGAGAGCATGTACTCACGGATCCGACAGAGTGCCTGGTCTTCCACTGGGGGTCTCTAGATCCCTATGGCTAGCAGGCAGTCTTCCCTTGTTCTGGGGTTCTCTGGATCCCTGGTGCCTAGCAGGCAGTCTTCCCTTGTTCTGGGGTTCTCTGGATCCCTGGTGCCTAGCAGGCAGTCTTAGGCAGGCTTGGGTCTCTGCAGAGTCTGGCCACGAAGGTCTCTACCGCAGCTGGGGCTCCTTCAGTGGCTGCACAGCGGTGAATACCCCGGGAGCGCCCGGCATTAGCTTCTTAAGCTGATGTCGGACTCCCCCTAGTCGCCTAGGCAACCAGGGCGGGCCGGAGCTGGCATGCCTCGTTGCCCGGCAACGAGGCACGCCCCCTGGGCAGGGGCCGTGCCACTGTGAATGCGGTCTTTGTCCAGGGACATCTGCAAGTGCGGGAACTTCCCGTACACACGCTGCGGTTGTCAGGGCTTGCGCGGCTCCAGCCTTTAGCAGGGATGCCTTTCATCTCTGCATGAGGTAAGAGGGGCCGCACCTCTCGTCCTAAGGCTCAGCTTCAAAGAGCTGCGCCGGGAGAGCAGGTGGGGGGGGGACGGGACGACAGGGACTGCAATGACAGAGCAGGGGGGCTGAGAGGGGGAAGCAGCTGTGACACACATGCACATTTTCAGTTTAATGTGTATTGCTACACAGGTTGTTTTTTTTTTTTTGGGAGATTGCATGTGATCAGCACAGGGCCAATCGGCACTGTCCAGACAGAGGGTCAAGGGTTTCACATTCTCCTACAGCAGAAAAAAAGACTCTTATGAGCTTTAACCAGTGCTCTGCTGAAGTCACAAGACTGCTCTAACTGCTGATGAGAAAAGGTATTTCTCATTTTATGTTTACTAAAATAATTGCACTTCCATGTTCTGTGTACTGTGGGAGACCAGATATAGTGAATGCAGGATCATGGGTTTAGTAACACTCTTAAAAATAAAAAAGCAAAAACAAAAGGATAACACAAAAAAAAAATTTGCACCTTTCTTTTTTTTTTTTTTTTTTTAATCCACAAAACGAATAATACTGTTTTTGCCCGATAATTTTTGGCTGCCTCTTTATTGGTTTATCACAAGTTATGTAGATTTGTCAAGGAATGGAGCTGATGCACAAAATACAAAACTATATGCTCCCTTACTGTTTCCTGTTATCCCTATAATTTGTAAGCATATTTCAGTTCAAATGATATAGCTACCTGAAAATCGGCACAAATCTTTAATCATTGATAATACATAAAAAAAAATTCTGCATGCAAAAATTGTACAATCGAAATTCAGAAATATAAATACATCTGGTAAAATAAGTATTGAATATGTCACAATTTTTCTATGTAAATATATTTCTAAGGGTGCTGTTGACATTAAATTTTCACCACATGTCGGGAACAACCTATGCAATCCTATATATTCAGAGAAACCAAAACAAGTTCAGAAATTAAGTTGTGTAATAAAATGGAATGGCACAGGGAAAAAGTATTGAACACGATAACTGAAATATATCTAATACTTCATACAAAATCTTTTGTTGGTAATGACAGCTCCAAGACACCCCTTGAATAGAGAAACTAGTTGCATGCATTGCTCAGGTGTGATTTTTGCCCATTCTTCCACACAGTCTGCAAATCTTGATGGCCATTGGCCGTTTTATGAACTCTGATCTTTTAGTTCTTTCCATCTATTTTCTGTTGGATTCAAGTCAGGTGATTGGTTGGGACTTTCTAGCAGCTTTATTTTTGTTTTTTGAAACCAATTGAGAGTTTCCTTGGCTTTGTGTTTGTGATCATTGTCTTGCTGAAATGTCCACTCTTGTTTCATCTTCGTCATCCAGGTAGATGTCAGCCGATTTTTATCAAGAATGTTTTGGTACTTTTTTCCATTCATCCTTCCTTCAATGAGATAAAGTTTGCCAGTACAATATGCTGATAAACAGCCCCAATCCAAAATGGTTCCCTCCTTAAAACTTCACTGTTGGCATGGTGTTTTTGGGGTGATGTGCAGTGCCATTTGATCTCCAAACATGGTGTGTATTATGGCATCCAAAGAGTTCAGTTTTGGTCTCATCTGACCAGACTATATTCTCCCAGTATTTCACAGGCTTGTCTAAATGTTCTGCAGCAAACTTTAAACAAGCTTCAACATGCTTTTTCTTCAGCAATAAAGTCTTGCTTGGTGAGAGTGCACACAGGCCATGGCAGTTGAGTGCATTACTTATTTTCTTTGAAACCGTTGTACCTGCTATTTCTAGGTCTTTCTGAGGCTTTCCACAAGTGGTCCTTGGCTTTTATACAACTCTTCTAATATATCTTTTGACTCCTCTGTCAGAAATCTAGCAAAGATCATCTGGTTTTGGCCACTTTATGGTGAAATGATCTTTCCACTTCCGGATTATGGCCCCAAACAGTGTTCACTGGAACATTCAGAGGTTTAGAAATCCTTCTGTAACCAATGCCATCACTTTGTTTTGCAGCAAGAAGGTTGTGAAGGTGTAGAGAGCTCTTTGATTTTACACATTGTGAGATGTTTGTGTGACACCTTGGTAATGCGACACCTTTTTATATGCCATCTGTTGAGTCTGAACCAGCTGATATTAATTTGCATTGACAAGGAGTAGTATTGCTTTCTAATTACTGATAGATTTCAGCTGGTGTCTTGGCTCTCCATGCCTTTTTGCGCCTCACAATCTCCATGTGTTCAATACTTTTTACCTTTAAATAAGTAAAACAGTGCAGCGCTAAGATTATGAATCAAAATAAGAGACGGTATGAGTGATAAAATAGTATTAAAAGTTCAATATAAACAACAGTCTGTGAGACTATAAAGTGTCAGGTGACTGGTTAAAAATTGATGGTGGTGCTCCGTGAATAATGGCAGAATTACGCACTCACCAGATGCGTAATAATTATACGCATTAAGTATCACATCCAGAGGTTTCCTCATCAGATATAGGTCTGGTTAAGGTTAACGCTACAGTAGTTAGTTAGCGGATGATGTCACAACTCTCTAGTTGAGCCCCATTATCAGGCTTGTGCAACTAAATATAATAACCATAAGTTTGCAGTCGTGTTTGAAAATAAGGGTTATAAAGTTATTTAAACAGTGATTTATCGTATGGAGCTTGTTTAAACGCAGTGGGGAAGCAGTGGTTTAAAGAACATTATTTTCTGCATAACCGATTTTAAAAATAGTCATAACAGTGCTAGGGCATCATACAGTACATCATTTATAGCAAATTGTGGATGACGTAGGGTATTCACACAATTCAGTCACACTTAGACAAGTGAATGAAAGGACAAAGTAGCGGATTCTCTATAACTTAGTTCTTTAGACCTAATTTGTTTTAAAAATAACTCTGTAATTCTGCTATGTTGTAAATAGGAGAAATTATAGCTTTTCAAAGTTTAAAACACCATTCCTGGTACCGTGGAAGGATTACTGAGCTGATTCCATTAGAGACTAAATATGTACAGAAACCTTGTGGCCCAGCAAGATATCGGGTTGAAGATATTTCACGTGTAACAATTTTCCTGCTTGACCATGGAAACTCTGAGATATTCATTGTAACAAGGTAGGTTTTGTTTTGTATTTGATCGCATAACCTTTTTGAATTAATTTAAAGGGAGTCTGTGAGTACAGATATACTGGATTTTTTTGACCTTGCAAGATCCTGGGATAACTTTTTTTTATTATTGTTGACTCACTGCTTATGGAGTTATGCTAGACATGTATATTAAATGTATAAGGTATCTGACATACACATGCTCATTGTGGGCCAGTGACTAGCATGCAATGTTGGACCTATATTTTCCTACACATTTCTGGGTTAGCAATGTATTCTTGTTAGAGATACACACTGTATAAATAGGTTGACTCATATGTAAATGTTTGCCCAAATGAGGATTGGACACTTGTTAAAGGGAAAAGCTACCCCCAGTGGCTTTACCTTGCAGCCTATTCAGCTTAGCTTCTTCTCTGTTGTGGAAGGGCATCTTTTCACAGCTGTTGAATTTCGGCTTTGAGTGAAAATTCTTTAATCATTCAGCTGCTCGTAATTTTTTTTTTTTTTCTAAATCATGGTAGTCAACGAAATCAGCTAATGAGTGCATTAAAAGGCGCACTTCCCAGCAACAGCTCCTCTTTTGAAGATAGCAGAGGCATGCTATCGGTTGCTTACATCTATGTTTTTGTTTAACAAAAAAGTTTCTTAGTGCAAGTCTGGTACGCCGTTGAATAAAAGGTATAATTGCTCTCTCTCCTGTTTTACAAAATGAACACGACACATCCACTGTGTACTGCAGGAAGACATTTTTAATAATTATGAATAGCCGAATTAAGGTCTGGCAGAGACCACAGCGGGCAAGGGGAGGAGCAAAAGGGAGAAGAGAAATGAAGAGAAGGAAAAAAAAATAATTTGGGTTGTTAGACTATGGAGGGAGATGTGGAGGAGCATGAAAATACCGCCCACTAGAAAGAAATGGAAAAATATACAAAGTAACAGTACAGGGATCAAAATTTCAAGTCCTGACCTACTAGCCAGGCTTTAAGAGTTACTCACCACCAGTTGCCACACCCCTAATTACGCCCCTAAACACGCTCATAAATTATTTCTTGAAATGACACTGTTAAAGGTTACCCAAATTACATCAGGGCCTCCAATGTCCTCAACACTCCATCATACTTAGGCCATGCACCGCATACAACCATAATGCCCCATAATCCTTCACTCACCAAACCATAACTCTACCAAGCATATCCTACCTACTATCCAACCCAGCAGTACCTCAAATGCCCGATAATCTACCACCCATAATAACCACATCATCCTGCACCTGTCCAAACCACCCACACTTGTATTTTTACACTTTATTATTTTATTATTATACAGGATTTATATAGCTCCAATGTACACAGACACATGTATGTATACACACCGAAACATGCACACACATAGAAATATGTACACACGCGCACAGAGACACATGTACACACACGTACATACATACATATAGACACGTACTGATACATGTACATGCACACAGACATATGCACACACAGACATCTGTACACGCACACACTCTCTCACACACAGATACATGTACACACAGACGTGTGTGTGTGTGTGTGTCTATATATATATATATATATATATATATATATATATATATATATATATATATATATATATATATATATATATATATATATATATATATATATATATATATACACACACACACACACACACACACACACACACACACACACACACACACACACACACACACACACACACACCAACAGATACATGTATATACACATGTACATTCTCCTACAGATACATGTACATACACCCACATGTACACACACATATATACATGTACATACACCCACATGTACATACAGACACATGTACATACACACAGACACATCTACGTACACACACACACACAGGTACATGTACATACACACAGGCATGTACAGACACACGTGTACACACACATATATGTACATACGTACACAGACACGTACGTACATACACATACATACACGTATACATACACACACGTACAGTCCGTACATACACACATGTACAGTATCTCACAGAAGTGAGTACACCGCTCGCATTTTTGTAAATATTTTATTATATCTTTTCATGTGACAACACTGAAGAAATGACTTTGCTACAATGTAAAGTAGTGAGTGTACAGCTTGTATAACAGTGTAAATTTGCTGTCCCCTCAAAATAACTCCACACACAGCCATTAATGTCTAAACCGCTGGCAACAAATGTAAGTACACCCCTAAGTGAAAATGTCCAAATTGGGCCAAAAGTGTCAATATTTTGTGTGGCCACATTATTTTCCAGCACTGCCTTAACCCTCTTGGACATGGAGTTCACCAGAGCTTCACAAGTGGCCACTGGAGTTCTCTTCCACTCCTCCATGACAACCTCATGGAGCTCGTGGATGTTAGACCTTGCGCTCCTCCACCTACCTTTTGAGGATGCCCCACAGATGCTCAATAGGGTTTAAGTCTGGAGACATGCTTGGCCAGTCCATCACCTTTACCCTCAGCTTCTTTAGCAAGGCAGTGGCCAGGGGTATATTCCAGAATGGGAACACAGTCATGTGAACCAAAGAAGGGTTCAGTCACACAGACTGAGAGGGGTTCAGTTCAAGAAGTAAACTGAAGATTTAGAATGAAAAAGCACTCCTTTCTAAAGAGACAGTCCACTTCCCACGCAAGATGTATGGGAGCACATACATAGATCAATGCAGTGCAGTACTGTAACCAAAATATCAATAGGAGAATATAGAATCTGAGAGAGAGGGATCTTAAAATCTGGCTGCTCTGTTTCCCTAAAAAGTCTTCCACATTAGTTTTTTTAGGTACTGCTGTAGAAAAGGCAGTTCCTCTGCTTATGGTGTGATTTTATGGAGAGGCACGCAGAAGAGAAGACACAGATTTTTCCTTCAAAATGTGCTAGGATTTCAAGCAGTGCTTTTTTTTTTTTTTTTTTTTTTTTTTTTTTTAATGCAGCCCATCTCCCATGGTCTGGAAATGGGAACCTACCATACATGTTATCGTATCACTCACACCTTGTATCTGGAGTCCGAGGACCTGATCTCTGACTTGCCCAGGAACTGCAGAGATCCTACTTAACCGCAAATACCACCTGAAATAGGGCAAATCAGTCAGCAGAGCACATTCATGCAAAGGACAATAATAGGTAACAGATGGTATGGAAAGGAAAAAGAAAAGAAGAAATTTAAAAGTCATGATTCTAGGAAAGTGTACTTTTCCATTATATCGACTTGAAAACACATAAAGCAAAAAGTTAGCTTACCAATGTTGGCAAAATTGACTTCCTGAGTTGTGTTGTCCTGTTCGGTGTCTTACCGATGTGAGTAGATTTTCCCTTTCCAGCTCGACAGACCAAATTGAAGGTGAAACCCAAACTCATGATTTTCAGGACCATTTTGACTGTTGAAGCTAGATTGAAAAGCTGATTTATTTATCATACAAGCATGCAACCTATGTGCAGGAAGAGCAGCACAATACATACTGTTGGATTCAAAAGTCTTGCTCCAACTGGCTGGGAAATCTAATACAATTTCATCTTAAAGTGGGATGGAACGCAATTTTCTAACTTTCTTTTGAAGTTCCATCTCTCTGGTGGAATTTAATTTCTTTACCTCTGTTCTTGTTGTCTACTCCTACTTTTGCTTGCTAAACAGATGAAGTGTGGGAGTGGGTACAGTTTTACTGTGCTGTCCTTACAACTTTGTTTTCCAGTGTCCTAAAGGCAGCTGCAATAACCCAATGTGTGTGAATGTGCTGTGCTGAAAAATAGATGAAGATATATACAAATGTCATATAAAACATTGCAATTAAAATCTTCAGAAAAAATGTGTAAATGTATGTGTATAGAAGTGACAACAATAATTTATCAATTAATATTGATTGTCCTAGTACAGTGGTATTTGTTTATACTACTTGCAGACGGTCTTGAATCTCACACTGGCTGAGGCCATTCAGATGCACCTGTCTGCTTTTTCTTAACGTTGAGTGCATTTTTATAGTTTGAATAAAATGTTTTTTTTCAGCGGTGAGCACTATGGTAAATGGATATTATTTTTGGTCAAATTTATAAAGTAATGTGGTTGTGAAGCCGGGTTTTGTGGTTTCTCTGATTGCATATACAAGATGGAGCAGATTGAAGAATTTCTCTGGGTCCTGCCAACATACTAAATTGATCTTTGTAATGAGGGTCAGTTTCTGGAGGTGAGCTTTCAGCCTCTGAGGGTAGATGGAGGATTGCTCTTCTTCTTCTTTTCCTTTTCCTTTTTTTTTTTTTTTTTTTTTTTTTACTTTAAGCACACTTTCATTGAAAAAGTGAGATCTTGCACTACTGGGCTTTTTTTTCTTCACTTGGGACTACTTTGGGGCAACTTGTGAGTTGTTTTTGGATTAATAGTTTTCTCCTTACGTCTTCCAGGACAGCCCCTTGAGACGTAGAGCTCCTCCAGGTCAGGAAGCACGCCATCCCCTACGCCTTTAAAGGCAGACCTCCAGGCCTCCATCCCCAGTTTTTAGTGTCTCCTGATCCGGAAGGAACACGTTTGGAACCCACGGGGTCTCTGCACTCTCTAAGGGTAGTCGTGGAAGGGTGTGGGCCCAGGGGTTCACTTACCTCCTCCCCGGCGCTATCCTTCCGCGGTGAGTGGAGCTGGCAGTGCTTGGAAGCCTTCATCCCCAGGCGGGGGATCGGTGGTGGCGGGGTCACTTGTAGGGGAGCGGGGGTGTCCGACGGTGAGTTATGGCATCCGCTCCCTTTGGGCCTGATAGACTTATCTCCCCCAGGTGTCCGGTACAGGCGGTCAGAGCGCTGGGTGGGAGGGAACAGGCGGGACTTCCGGTGGGAGCAGCCTTGCGTTCCACAGGCCGGAAGTCTGACGCGACTTCCGGTGGACGAGGCCCTGCCTTCCACGGACCGGAAGTTAGGTCACTTTTGGTGGACGAGGCCCTGCGTTCCACGGACCAGACTGGTTCCAGTCTCCAGAAGAGGCGCAGGCTTCCACTTGGGTGGTCGGTGAGGCGTGAAGACCAGCAGAGGCTGTGTAACCACGCCAGGCAGAACACCATTGATGCGGACCCTTCGCTGCAGAAGTATCCTGGTTCCAGCACCGGCTTCTCTCAGGTAGGCTTGTGGAGGGTCCCCTTTAGCTGACTCTTGGGAGGGTGGTTTCCCCAGTCTCTGGGGGCAGGTGATGGTGGGGCACGCTACAGGTTTCCCCTAGCACAGGTGTGTAGTGGGGTTTATTTTTGGAGCTGAGGGTCCGTATTGTTCTCTATCCATTTTCTTTAGGTTAAGACCCAGGACAGGACCCCGGTTCAGGCCCCCAAGAAAAAGTGTGCAGTGTGCTCGGCTAAGTTGGGGTCTGCGTGTGAGAAACCCTTGTGCCGTGGTTGTATTGATGGCCTAGTTAAGGATGAGTCCTTCACGGCCTGCCACAAGGTGTTATCCTCTATCAAGGATAACATGATGGTGACATTTCAGTCCTTTAGGTCACAGTTTGATAGGATGCAGACTCCACTAGTGCCTGGGGCGCAGTCGGCCATAGCTGTAGGGGCAGTCAGGCAGAAAGACCCAGAAGAGGAGGCCCCTCGGTCCCTTCCCTCCTCTCAGGCGGGTTCTGGTTCAGAGGCCGATAACGAGGAGAGTACCGCTTCCAGAAGCTCTAGATATAAATTGGCCCTAGAGGACGTGGACGATCTGCTACATGCGATCTATGAGACCTTGGAGATTGAGGAGGTGGAAGTGTCCTTGTCTAAGCATGACCTCATGTACCAGGGGCTCCATGCTAAGAAGAGCAGAGTTTTCCCAGTTCATGGTTCTTTGACACCATCAAGCAGGAATAGGAAAATCCAGAAAAAAGCCCTTCTTTAGGGGCTCTGAAAAGAAGATTTCCGTTTGAGGATGCATCTCAACCTTGGAACAAGGTTCCAAGATTGGATGCTCCTTTATCCAGGATTTCTAAGAGGATGGATCTAGCCTTCGAGGATATGGGGACCTTAAAGGATCCCATGGACAAGAGAGGTGAGGTCCTGCTACGTAGGGCAAGGGAGTCTTCTTCCGTTAGCTTTAAACCAGCCTTGTCTGCTACCTGTGTGGCCAGAAATTTAGAATGCTGGCTTACCCAGTTACAGAACCATCTAGCGGCAGGAACTTCTAGGCAGCAGATTTTGAAATCTATGCCTTTACTTTTCAAAGCGGCTGGCTTTTTGGCAGACGCCTCGGCGGAATCTGTTAAGCTGGCTGCAAGATCTTCGGCCCTTGTTAATTCAGCCAGGCGGGCCTTATGTAAAACCTGGGCAGGGTATTCAGCGTCTAAATTACGCCTTTGTCCCTTGCCTTTCTCGGGATAATCTTTCTGGCCCTGGTTTGGAGGAGGCCCTCGAACGTATGGCCGACAAAAAGCCTTCCCGGAAAGTAAAAAGAGCATTTCCCAGGAAGAGTTTTTGTCCAAAATCCCAGATGCCACAGGGTAGAGAAAGTCAGCCCAAGAAGCATTGGACAGGGCATAAGAACGGGAAAAGGGGGGATTTTATTCAAGGCTCCTCCAAGTCACAATGACTTAAGCATCGCGGTGGGGGGGAAGGTTGGGGTCCTTTCTCCCTCAGTGGGCATTTATCTCCCCTGACCCCTACATTTTGGACCTGATTCAGAGGGGTTACAAGCTGGAGTTCGTTTCCTGTCCTCCAAGCAAGTTTTTGGTCACCAGTCTTCACAAAGACCGGGAAAAGGCTCAGGCTCTGTGCTGTCTGATTGGGGATCTAGTAGACCAGAGGGTCCTAGTTCAGGTTCCTCAGAGCGAACTGTGTTTGGGGTGTTGTTCCCACGTATTTGTCGTGGGAAAACCCTCGGGCAGGTTTCGGCTGATTTTGAACCTTCGACCTCTGAATCAGGCCCTGAGATACAAACATTTCAGGATGGAGTCAATTTATTCTGTAAAGAATATCCTCTTTCAGAATTGTTTTATTACCACACTAGACCTAAGGGACGCATATTTTCACGTCCCCATTCATCGAGCAAGCCAGAAATACCTAAGGATAGCGGTAAGGATGGGTTCGCAGGTTTTCCACTGGCAGTGTCAGGCCTTGCCCTTCGGGCTGGCATCGGCACTGAGGATTTTTACCAAGGTGTTGGCGGAGGCCTTAGTGCCCCTGAGGATGGGGTCTATCACGATTGTTCCTTATTTGGACGATCTTCTTTTTGTGGCCAAATCTTATCAGCAATAGGCCAAGGAGCTGCGGGTGGCTCAAGATCTCCTTCAGGGGGGGTGGGGGCGCATGCGCGACCAGGGACGATGGCGGTCGCCTAATTGCTGAGCTCCGCTCATCCCCGGCCAGCACGGACTCACCCGTCGCGTGTCTCTGCTCTCTTTCCGCTCCGCGTGAGTCCCACTCCTTTGGCACCCGGCCTGGCACCAGGGAAAGGCTCTCATGGGGAAGATAAGGCGCTGGAAGCCCTCCTCCCCGCAGCCGCAGGATCCGCGGCTCTCACCGCTCCGGCGGTTTCTCTCAAGGCCGCAGTCCCCGGCCTCTAGTGATAACAGTAGCCCGGGGAGTGATCCCGGACCCCCAGTGGCCACGGAGGATACTGCACCTTCCTGCAACATGTCACACCTGACAGCCTCTGCCCTGATTCATCCCCAGATGGAGGATTCTGACCCCCAGAATATAACTGGAGGGGCCTTGGATCACCATGCAGCAGGGATTCAGCAACCCTCTACCCAGATTTCCCAGCAGGCTGCATCATCTTCTCTCACACTTGCAGTGTTGGATGAAAAATTGCAAATATTTTTACGCAATATCACCGCATCCATTTCTGCTGAAGTTGGAAAATTGGCCTTGGATTTCAGGGGGGAAATAGCTCAGATTGGAGACCGCACGGATCGATTGGAAAATAAGTTAGATGAATTGGTGCAATACGTTCATGTTTTGGAGGAAGACCACGCATATCTGAAGCACTCCATGTCCCAAATTCAGCTCCAACAAGAGGACTTGGAAAACAGAGAACAGCGCCAAAATATCCGTATCCGCGGTATGTCCGAATCTTTTGCTGACGCTCAATTGCACCGTCACCTGCTGTCCTTCATCGCAACTGCTCCCATGGTTTCAGAGGCTGATTGGCGAATGGATAGGGCTCATCGCTCTTTGGGCCCGAAGCCTGTTGAAGGCACCAGACCACGCGACGTCAGTTTGCTTCCATTTCTTTCAAAGAAAAAAAGCCTTAATAACAGTAGTTCGCCATAAATCCTCTCTGGAATTTAAAGGTGACAGACTCCAACTCTTCTGCGACCTGTCCCTGATTACCCTGGCCAAACGGCGAGCTCAGAATCCGATCACCACACACCTTCAGCAACACCGTGTCCCATATCGGTGGGGGTTCCCCTTTAAGCTGGTCGTATCTAGGGACAATACTCAAGCTGTTCTCCGTGATCTTCCAGAGGCAGACTCTTTCCTAAAACAGCTGGGACTTCCACCTTTGTCAGGTGTCCTCATTGCCATCTACTCCATCACGTCCTTCCGCCACCCCCAACAGAATCTGGACTCCAGTTCGCGGAGGCAGGAAGAGACCCTCATGCACCCCACAACGTCCATGTCTTCCTCGGTCAACCGATCCGCCTGCCTGATGATTTTCTGGGGTGTCCTTCTGTTGTGAATCTGGTGATGATCCTTCCTTCCTGCTTCACACATGGTTTTTCCACAGGCTTTTTTTCTTTGGCCTGCCGAACCCTTGTTGGGTGCATTTTTCACTTTTGGTTTCCATGGCTGGGTTTGACGACCTTCCTGATGTGTCGGATGTGGTGCTGCTCCCGATTTTGTCTACCCATTGGTCTAGATGACCTGGGTCCAGTTGTTGTTTATATCCTCATGGATATCTGTGTCTCCCACTGTGTTTTCTCTTTTTTGTGTTTTAATGTTTCGTGTCCCTACTGTTCTTAGATTTGCCTTATCGATGATATCTCCATTATTCTTTATATGGGTACATTTGCTATTTGTATATTTATCTAATGATGACTTTTCCGGTTATTATCATACAATGTTAATGTAAATCATTTTCCAATATCCAAAAAAATACCCAAATACCTCCCCAGCACTTCTATGTTTATTTGCAGATACGCCATTTTTTCTCCACCGTCACGCTCATTGACTCTGGAAAAGCCTACACCCTTTGAGCGCCTGTGTATTCAGGGCCCACATCAAAAGGGCACAGTCTCCAATACATATAAGCTCCTGCTGGATGTCCCTCCCTTAACTATTGATACCCATCGCTATATGCGTAAGTGGCCCCAGTTTCTCCGCTGTGACATTGACTTGTTGCAGTGGAAGAAAATATGGGAGTACGCATCCAGATCCTCTGTGTGTAGTTTATAAAGAAAATGCTTACAAAATCATAATGTTGTGGTATCGAACCTCTGATGTGCTCCATTCTCGTAACCCGTGTGCTTTTCCTGCCTGCTGGCGCTGCGGGAGGGAAACCGGCTCCCCTTTTCACATTTTTTGGGATTGTAGGCTTATCACTCCCTTTTGGGAAGAGGTTTTGCCTTACTACAGCTGGTTTTACATACCTCTCTCCCTTTTTGAGCCTCTTTATTTTTTATCGGGCCTGCCCTTTCCAGTTCTCTCTAGACCGTTGAGACTCTCCGTGCATATTTTGACGGCGGCCAGGATAATTATTCCAATGAGCTGGCTCTCCTCTACACCCCCCTCAATGTCGACATTATTTAAGATTATTGCAGATATCTAACTGCTTCACACCAATTCTATAATCCTCATTTGGAGCTGTATGGAACCCGTGGGATGTTTACACCTCTGGTCAACCTGCTTGACTTGTGCGGACTTGATCATTCTTCCACTGTTGCCCTATTGTCATTGTATACTATTATTCTTTCTACCCATATTATCATTGATGATCCCTTTGTTTTTCTTTACCTTTTTTCTCTTTAAAATGCCATGTATGTATATACATGGTGAAAAATGTAATAATGTTAATCATAAAAAAAAAAGTCTCCTTCAGGGTCTGGGTTGGCTCGTCAACGGGGACAAATTGGTGTTTACACCCTCCCAGAGAGTAGTTTACCTGGGATACGAGATTTCGTCACTGGAGAGGAAGATTTTCCTTCCCTGGGACAAGGTCATAAAGATGGACCAGACGCTGGCAAGATTACAAAGCAATCGGGCGGTGTCTGTAAGAGAGGTCTCGAGTGGTAGGTCTGATGACGTCTTGTTTTCCGGCGGTCCCGTGTGCAAGGCTCCACCAAAGGCCGCTTCAGGCACTCCTGCTGAGGGTATGGGACGGGGACAGCTCTACATTAGAGCAGGCGGTCCAGCTCCCGTCCAAAGTCAAGAGGTCTCTTTAGTGGTGGCGGAAGGAGGAAAATCTGACCAAGGGACTAGAGTGGGGTCAGCTGGCTCCGCTCATTCTGACAACGGATGCCAGCAGTTATGGTTGGGGAGCCCATCTAGAAAAGTTGACAGCTCAGGGGGAATGGTCTCGAGTGGATTCTTTAACCTCCCCGGCGGTATGATTATTTCAGATTTTTGGTGCTAAAAGCGGTACCATTATTTTGCATGGAAATTTGGCAATTTATATTGTAGGCCTGTAATTCTTAGGAATAACTCACTGAAATCTGCCTGAACAAGAGTCTAGTAAACATCCCGGGTAGGATAAAACTTGAAACACGAAATCATAAATTATAATTTAATAATCATAAAAAATAATATAATACATTTAATTCAATAATATAATCAAACCAAAAACACTAAAATTTGAAATCTAGCGCCAAGTTCGCACATCACTGAGCAAAGATCTCTTGTTTGTTACATCACTGAGCAAAGTCGCAAAATTGTTTTCAGTGTCTGATGACGAATTTCCCCACGAATCATCACTCAATTCTGCAAGTGGTTCTGATTTACTATCGCTGTTCTCTAGCTGGTCTAAAACCACTTTTGACCTAAAGGGACGCTTTTTGGATGCCATGGACGTTTCTCAGTTTCCAGGCAATAAGAACATTAAAAATGCAGGCAGGGCACCAGACAAAGCACTAGGGACAAAATGTATGTGAAATGGTTTGATACAGTAATGTTTTACTATGTGATTTTAGTGAATGTCACTTTTTGTCATTTTCAAATTTCCCGCTGTTCCGTCCCCCGTACGTCCCGACGCTCGCAGGGGCGGAACCCAGATGACAGATGTCGGCATCCGCCGGATTACATTGCCTGGGACACTGCAGGAGGGACATTGCGGGAGTGCAGGGCAAGGTAAGTAATCGAGGGATCGCAGAGCAGCGCCACATGATAAGCCAGAGTGTAGCTCGGGGTTACTGCTTGTGGTACTGAAACTTTACCCCGAGATACACTCGGGAATACCGCCAGGGAGGCTACGGTCTTCAAATCAGAGGGAGCTGATGGCAGTTCAGAGGGCATTGGAGGCCTTTGGAGCAAAGTTAGATGACCGTCACTTGCAGATTAGGTCGGACAACATAGCGACAGTGGCCTACATAAACAAGCAGGGAAGTACACGGGGCCCTTCTCTGCAGAAGATTGCAGGCGGTATTCTGACCTGGGCCGAGCAAAATCTACTATCAATATCCGCCGTTTAATCGAAAGGCTCACAGAACTCCCTAGCAGACTTCCTGAGTCGACGACCAGTCAGTCACAACGATTGGTCTCTCAACCAGGAGGTCTTTCAAGATATAATCCGCAGATGGGGGGTTCTGGAGATTGATCTTTTTGCGTCACAAGTGAACGAAAAAGTCGGTAAATTTTTTTTCCCTTAATCCGCGAGAACAGGCCTTAGGGATAGACGCCCTGTCGACCCCTTGGGACTTCAACTTGGCTTATGCATTTCCTCCGGTGAGATTAATCCCAGTGGTCCTGCAAAGGTTTGGGAGGGAAAAGACAGATCTAGTCTTAATAGCACCCTTTTGGACAAAGAGGCCCTGGTTCTCCCTACTGAACAGTCTTACCTCAGGTGACCCGTTTTAGTTTCCAGAAAGGGAAGATCTGATTTTTCAAGGCCCTCTTCTGCATTCGCTGATCAGGACCTTGTAGTTGACGGCTTGGTCCTTGAGGAGCAGCTCCTCAAAGCCAGGGGGTTTTCGGACACAGTGATAAAAACTTTGGTTAACTGCCGTAATCCAGTTACCAGAGCCATATATTCGAAAGTCTGGAAAAAGTTTAGTTCATGGTTTTTGGGCCAGCAGCAGGGGCCCCCAGACATTACGGTAGTCTTGGATTTTTTTCAGGAAGGGGCAGATCGAAGTCTCTCGATCAGCACCTTAAAGGTACAGGCTTCAGCCCTTAGCATTTTTCTGCAGGTCCCCTTGCAGCAAAATCCTTTTGTAGTGGACTTCTTCAGGTCTCTTTTCAATTCTAGACCAATTAGGGTCAAGACTTGTCCAGTTTGGGACCTATCCTTAGTCCTGAAGGCTTTCATCCGCAAGCCTTTTGAACCTTTGTAAGAATCTTCGGATAGAATTTTGATTTTAAAGGTGTTTTTTTTGGTAGCTATCACGTCAGCCCGTAGGGTGAGTGAATTACAAGCCCTTTCAATCAGGGAGCCTTACCTAACCGTTTTTGAGGAAAGGGTCGTGCTCAAGACGGATCCAGGTTTCATCCCTAAAGTATCCTCCTCCTTTCACAGGTCTCAGGATATAGTCCTGCCGACCTTTTACTCTTCTCCTGAAGGTAAAGATGAAGACAGGCTAAGTTTGCTAGATGTAAGGAGGAGTCTTATGATTTATCTCGATAGATCCCGGGAATTTAGAAAGTCAGATTCCCCTTTTTTGTTTTATTTTCGGGACAAAAGAAGAGTTTCGCAGTATCCAAATACACTATAGGTAGATGGACTAGATTGGCTATCGGGGAGTCTTACAAGCTTTTAGGTATTCCTCCCCTCTTTGTTAAATCTCACTCGGCGAGGTCCTTAGCAGCTTCATGGGCAGAGAGGGCCGGGGCTTTGTCGGAGGAGATCTGTAAGGCAGCCACCTGGTCAAAGTTCTCCTGATCTCCTGTCAAATAGCAGGCATTCGGACGCCTGTGTCTTCTGCTAGTTCTCAAATAAAGACTGGGGATGGAGGCCATGAGGTCCGCCTTTAAAGGCGTAGGGGATGGCGTGTTTCCTGACCCGGAGGGAGGAGCTCTACGTCTCAAGGGGCTGTCCTGGAAGACTCAGAAAAGGAGTTACCGATAAGCCTAACTCTGGTGTTTCTCTTCTATACCCACACATTTTTTATGGAGATTTTTATTGCAGTACCTTTTTACATTTGTTTAGATCTTTATGTGGTTTTCAGCTCAGCACATTCATACACATTCTTACACCTTAGGTGATTCAGAGTGCAGGTAACTGTAGTTAAAAACAAATAATTGTGCAACAGCCCCTATATATTCTTATCACGGTAACGCAATGTACATAAAAACTTAATCTTGCATCTCTTTAATGTGCTCCAAGCAAAGTATTTTATGGTTATTTAAAAATAATTTTATTCGCACCATGCTACAAAACCGTTGCATTTGCGACTACGTACAGCTTATATTCCAAAGCTAATATTGTTAAATGTCCTGAACATAAAAGGCAATGTATGATAAATAATGATTAACTGCGCTTAGGACACACCAAACAATAGTGCACACTCAATATTGGCCACTTCCAGTCCGGACACTTTCACCCTTATCCCGTCCAGGCCAATTTTCAGCTTTCAGTTCTATCACACGTTGAATGACAATTGCGTGGTCATGCAACACTGTATCATATGAATTGTTTAGCATTTTTTTGAGACAGGTAAAACTTTATTTTGGTGGTGTTTATTCACCACTGGGATTTTTATTTTTTTGCTATATAAATGAAAAATTCCAAAGTGTTTTTCTTATAAAATTTTTACAAATAAATGATCTTTCTTTATAAATCTTGACCAAAATGTATTCAGCTATCTTTTTAGTAAAAAAATAACCCAAATTAGTGTATAATTAAAACTTATAATTTTTCAAAGATTTTTTTTTTACATTTTTATTTTTTTATTTATTTATTTAAACATACTGTCACCCTAGCAGTACAGTGTCACCATAGTGACACTGGACTAGTGGGGGGTGGTGAAGATTTTTTTTTTTTACACTGATTGCTTTTACGCCCATAAAGGCTGTAAAAGCAATCATTTCTCCTTCTCTCATTCTTGCAGCCATTGAGAAATACTGTGAGAGCTGTGATTGGTCACAGCTTGTCACATGGCACAAGGCTGTTGTGAATAACCTTGTACCATGTGACCTCTGTGATCATTCACAGATTTCACAAGTAGTAAGCAATGATGTCAGAAGTGACATCTTGTTTACTGCTATTCATGTGATCACCGATTGGCCAATCGGTGATCACATGAATCGGGACCTCACACAGAGGTCCCGTACAGCGATCGGTGTTCCGCTGTGTCTGGAGGATTCACAGGGAGCGTGCACAGGCAGTGAATGCGGGTGCCGTTTATAAATGGCAACCCTCTTCGGCACTGCTCCCATCCGGCTGTTTATCTACATGGGCTGGATGGGAAGTGGTTAAACAAAAAAAAAAGAAAAAAAAACAGGGCTGCTGCTCCTAGAAACGTTACAACCTCACCAACATAATACACAAAATATCAGGAACGTTTCCTCAATGTGTGTTATATCACATGAAAAACATGATATAATATTGAACACGTAACAAAAAATTGTGAAATCAACAAGTGAAAAATAATTTCTATCATTTCCAGAAGGGGATAAGTGTTCTGTGCTCCCCTCCTGTGTGCCCCCTCACTCATCAACTTTAATGGACTCTTATGGTGAAATAATATATATATATATATATATATATATATATATATATATATATATATATTCCCACAGAAGTATTGTGGGTGCAATCATTTTCTCTTGATTTTGGGAGGAGCAACATTTGACATCTACACCTTCAAAATTGCAGGAAGAAACAGCACTCTTTTTGTGAATTCAAGTTCTGCTTATGTAGAACATAGCTTATGGAGGCAAGATGCCACCATAGATATTAAATTGAGCAGCTTTGTAAAATCTTCATTATTTTTTTCATACCTGTAGACCATTTGGGCCCCTTTGAAGACCTGGTCAAAATTTCAGTTAGTGATTCCCATGTTCTTCTGTTTTACTTGGATGTGAAAACCCTTCAACATCCCTAGATTTACAACAGTGAAAACCAACAGTTCCCACATCTTCGCAATGAGATAGGATGTGGGGATTGCCTGTTGGGAGGGTTTTTTTTTTTTTTGGATGGACATGGTACTCTTTCAAAAGAGGTATGCAAAACAGATGCAGTGTACACTTGAAAATGTATGTGTAAATACATGTGTTTTTAAACACAAACCTTTGAACCTATATTTTGATCTTGTGGGGCAAGGTATTAGTGTTACTAAACCCACAACGGTAAAATTAGTCTGTATATGCAGTGAAGCATGCTTGTTATACTCACTGTGGAACATAAGGTGTTCTCCACATTTTGTAAGAAGGATGTTTGATCCTCCTCTTCATCCACAACCACCTGTTCATTTTCTAATAGAACAGAGCCTTGGGAGCATGCTGCCCCTGTTCAGTTTGGTGTGTGTTGCTTGAAAGGTTTTTTTTTTTTTTTTTCTTCCTTTATTTCTGTGGAGAGTGCATGTGATCAGCACAGGGTCAATCAGCACTGTTCAGACAGAGGTTCAGGGGTCCTTCAGCTTCAGGACAATCATGGGTGAATGAAAACTCCTACGATCTTTAACCAATGCTCTTCTGGACACTGATATAAGTCACAAGTCTGCTCTAACTGCAGATGAGAAAAGATATTTAGCGGTTTGTATTTGCTAAAATAATTGCATTTCCATGTAGTGTGTACTGTGTGAGACCTGGTATCATGAATGCAGGGTCCTGGGTTTAGTAACACTTTCACTCCTCATTGTTTACATATTTTATTTGGCTCCCCAGCGGCTCTTTGGCTGACAGAGCGAAATGAAATGCCCATATTTCCTGGTGGGAGAAAATTTATTTGATGACATCTTAATTGAAAGTGTTTCTATCTCATAGGCAAATCATAAATTAACTGTCATATTTCTGAAGATTTGCAGGAGCCTGTTTGAAGAAAGGTGATCCAGTTTCCGTTTGTCAAAGTAAAGTAAATGATTTATGCCATATTTTGACCAAAATGAACTCTCTTGAATTTGAGAGGTTGAGAACAATGCCTCCTTTTGCAGTCCATTGCTCACTGGATATTATTCCTGGAACTCCAGTAAGTTACATTGTTTCTAGGTTTGGTGTAGTTATGGATGTTCTGCAAATAATTTTTTACTTCATGTTGACTGTTATTGATCGGCAAAATGGTGCAATTTTGAAGACGACTTTATCAACATTAAAAAATAATGTTACATTAACCACTTGCCCTCCGCCCTATAGCAGCAGTATTGCTGCAGGGCGGCACGGCTGCACTAAATCACATGTATATATACAGCTAGGTCAATATATATTTGGACACAGGCACAGTTTTCATACTTTTGACTCTGTATACCACCAGAATGATTTAAAACAAAGCAATCCAAATTAATTTGCAGTTCAGACTTTCAGCTTTAACCAATTCAATACCGGGCAATTTTACACCTTCCTGTCCAGGCCAGTTTTCAGGTTTCAGCGCTCACACTTTGAATGACAATTGCGAGGTCATACAACATTGCACCCAAACTAAAATTTTATCATTTTCACACAACTAGAGCTTTCTTTTGGTGGTATTTAATCACCCCTGGGGTTTTTATTTTTTTGCTAAATTAACAAAAAAAGACCAAACATTTTGAAAAATACACGTTTTTCTTTGTTATAAAAGTTTGCAAATAAATGATCTTCATAAATTTAGGCCAAGATATATTCTGCTACATGTCTTTGGAGAAAATAACCCAAATTAGGATGTATTTTTTAGTTTGTAGGAAAGTTTTATAGAGTTCATAAACTATGGTATAGATCTGAATCTTGATCAATCCTGAAGTACTGACAGCCAATCTAATTTCTTGAGGTCCAAAAATGTCAGAATAGTACAGATACCCCCAAATGACCCCTTTTTGCAAAGTAGACAGTTCGACGTACTTCATAAGAGGCATGGCGAGTTTTTTAAAGTTTTTTTTTTTGTCATTTTTTTGGTCATTTTTCGGAAAATGAAAACATTTAAAAAAATTTGTTTCCCTATTTTCTTTTTACATACTGTCACCAGTGCAGTACAGTGTCATATAACTGGCATGGCGGTGATCAGGGACACTGACTGGTGACAGTATGGAAAAAAAAATATATATATTTTTTTATTATTATTTATTACATTTTTTTTAATATTTTTTTTTCATATTTCACTATGACCAAAGTAGTGCAATGTTACCAGAGTAACATTGTACTACTTTGGGGAAGTGATCAGTATTTTTTTACACAATTTGCTTATAGCAGAGAATTACTTTGCTATATCGGGGGCCGATACTCAGATCTGTCATCAGCCATGTCTGAGGTACACGGCCAGTGACAGATCGCGCAGCTCTGCAGGAGCACATGTGCGGGAGGACACCATATGGCGTCCACCCGGAACGCTGATGACATTTGCCGGTCGCCATTCGGCCATAGGGTGGGCGGCAAATGGTTAATTCAAGGTGTTGAGCATAAATATCAAGTACAAATTTTAGGAACTGCAACCATTTTATTACAAAGTCCCTCCATTTTCAGGGGCTCAGATGTAATTGGAAAAATGAACATAATCGTAAATAAAATGTCCATTTTTAATATTTTGTTGAAAATCCTTTACTGGCAATAACTGCCGGAAGTCTGGAACCCATGGACATTACTTTGTGGTTCTTTCTGCCTTTTAGTTTTGCCTTCAGCAAGTGAAATGCATGCTCCATTGGGTTGAGATCAGGTGATTGACTCTGCCATTGCAGAATATTCCACTTCTTTTCCTTCAAAAGCTCCTGGGTTGCTTTTGCGGTGTGTTTTGGATCATTGTCCATCTGTACTGTGAAGCGTTGCCCAATAAACTTTGCTGCATTTGGCTGAATCTAGGCTGACAATATATCTTTAGTCACTGCAGTATTTATCCAGCTGCTTCTGTCTGCTGTCACATCATCAATAAACACCAATGACCCAGTGCCCACTTGAAGCCATGCATGCCCATCCCATCACATTGCCTCCACCATGTTTTACAGATGACGTTGTGTGCTTTGGATCATGAGCTGTTCCAAGCCTTCTCCACATTTTTTTTTCTTCCCGTCATTCTGGTACAGATTAATCTTGGTTTCATCCGTCCAAAGAATGCTTTTCCAGAACTGGTCTGGCTTTTTTAGATGTTTTTTGGCAAAGTCTAATATGGCTTTTCTATTTTTCAGGCTTATAATCGGTTTGCACCTTGTGGTGAACCCTCTGTATCTGCTCTCTTGAAGTCTTCTCTTGATTGTAGACTTGACAATGATATGCCTGCCTCCTGGAGTGTGTCCTTCCCTTGTCTGGTTGTTGTGAATGGGGTTTTCTTTACCATAGAGAGGATCCTGCGATCATCCACCACTGTTGTCTTCCGACACCTATGCCTTTTTATGTTGCTGAGCTCGCCAGCACGTTCTTTCCTCAGAATATTCCAAACTGTTGATTTGGCCACTCCTAATGTTGCTGCTATCTCTCTGATGGATTTGTTTAGTTTTTGAAGCTTTACAATGGCCTGTTTCACTTGCATGGATGGCTCCTTTGAACGCATAATGTAGGTTCACAGCAATAGATTCCAAATGCAAATACTTAGAATCAACTCCAGACCTTTTACCTGCTTAATTGATGAAGAAATAACGAAGGAGTAGCCCACACAGCTTTTGATTCAATTGTCCAATTACTTTTGGTCCCTTGAAAAAGGGGGGGTGGCTACTCTTAAGAGCTTTAATTCCTAAACCTTTCCTCTAGTTTGGATGTACATACCCTCAAATTAAACCTGAGCGTGTGCACCTTCAGCCCATACCCCTAATATAACTATAGCTTAAATATGTTTTGGTAAATACCTGAAAAAGTACAAATATTTTGCCTGTGTCCAAATATATATGGACCTAACGGTATACTCCTTTTTTCACCATCAAGTCACAGACTGGGACAGGTCAAGTATGTCCTGGACTCAATGGAAGTGGATTGAATGCTGCTGGCCATCAGACTGATCACTGAAGGCAAATAGCAAAATAGATACTGTGGGGTAAAGGTTAATATTATAGCAAAAGCTGGGTTTGTTACTTTATCTTTTAATGTGTTATTGATTTTTACCTTGTTTATGTTAATGAAGTTCTGCTTTAAAGTGGTTGTAAATTGTATTTAAAACTTTGAAATGGCATTAACCTTGCAAGATAAAGCCATAATGTGCTAGTATACTGAATACTAGCACATTGACAGACTTACCTACGATAATGTGCCCTTCATTTCTGTGCTGTCTCAGATCTCATGGGTCCCAGCTTCCAACTTCTGTTTCTTCTGGGTTCTGTCTCTTTGGCTGCTTGAATGGCTGTGCTGCGATGACATCACTCATGTATATCCATGGGAGTCCTATCACCCTGGCACAGATCGGGTGCCATTAATGCACGCTGAGCTGCGCATTGCAGCTGACAAACAAGAAGTATGTACTGCAAAAGAGACTAAAAGGGTAGTTAGAGACCTAACTGTACGTGAGTTGCATTTCCAAGAAGGGGGCATGCGCACTGTTCTACCTACACTGACATTGACAGCTAGAGATCTCAATCACTGGGTCCCAGCTGGTGATTCCTGGCCGGCATTGGGCGATCGTCAGGGAAAGCTGACGGGAAGATACCTGTGTGTAAACACAGGTCTCCTGTCAGCATGGACATAATGTTTTTTATCTCTCTGCACAGCATGTCTCCCTAGTAAACATACAACACCATTCACACAGTAAAACATACAGAGCACACAGTTAACCCTTTGATCGCCCCAAATGTTAACCCTTTCCTGCCCAGTGTCATTAGTATAGTCAGTGCTTTTTATTAGCACTGATCACTGTTCTAGTGTCACTGGGGATGTCAGTGGCAGTTAGTTCCCACCCATTGTCCGAATGCCCCCACAGTCCTGCTGTCCCGTTATGTCGCTGATTTCCTCCATTACTAGTAGTAAAGAAATTTTTCAGTATATATACCGCCATTTGTAGACGCTATAACTTTCACGTAAGCCAATTAATTTTACATGTTTTGGGATTTTTTTTTCGCATAGACATTTTGGCCTAAGTTTATGAAGAAATTTAATTTTAAAAAAAAAAATTTTATTGGCTATGTTTTATAGCAAAAAGTCAAAAATATTTTTTTTTCTTTCTAAAATTGTTGGTCTTTTTTGTTTGTAGCACAAACAAGAAAATAACACAGAGGTGATCAAACACCACCGAATGAAAGCTTTATTTGTGAGAAATGACATAAATTTGACATGACTGCACAATTGTTATTTAAAGTAACAGCGCCGTATCGCGAAAAATGACCTGGTCAGGAAGGGCTGTAAATCCTCTGAAGGGAAAGTGGTAAAAGCATATCCAAAAACAAAAATGTAATATATTGCAGTTTATCAATCCTTAAATGTGATCCCTGTGGAACACCGGTTTTACATACACATGTTGTGTTGGACTTTTTAATGTGATTTTATATATTTCATCATATGATTTTTGACATCAATTTGGGATTATATGTTCATTTTGAGGTTTATTATATGAGGAGGAGATTGTGAGAATTTTTTTGGAGTGGTTTTTGATTTTCACTAAGCACTATTCACTATATTTGGAAGATACATCCCCCAGTGCTGGGATCACATGTATGTGTCACTTATTTTTGATTGACAGGTTATGTTTTTAGTCACTGATCCTAATTAAGGATCTGGGTACTTGTGAGAACTTGTGTGTAGTTATACCACATTGGGTCTAATTTGAGACCATGAATTTTTAATTTTCACCTACTGTTTTTTGTGTCACTTTCAGACCCCAGAGGGGATAAGGTCACATTATATATTTAGTTATCACTCGTATGATTATTTGTTCTCATTTTAAGTAAGAGTGCTACACCAATTTTGTATATATTTTAGCACTATTCACTTATAGGTAATGAGTTGTGGGTGTCAGCTTATTCACTTCTAAACACAGGAGGTCTATACAATATCAAATGCAATGTTATGGGCATAAATCAGGCGGTGTACCAATTGAACCACAGTTTCCAGGCTTTTTCAAAGACTGTCAGATTGTATCGCTAGTAATCTTTCATATATGTAGTGCTGGTGTGTAGTGTACACAGCTTCTGACAGATTTGGAGCTAGTTCTTTTCCCAGTTTCTTGTAATCATTAGCTTAGCAGATAAAGAAGGTTGGCAATAGTCTTGCAGTAGGGAGAAGGGAAACTATCTATTCCTTATTTCAGTATAGCCAAACCAGGTTTTCCAAGATATCCAACAGGATTTGGAATATTTTCCGCCATAAGCTGTAAATACTCCTACAGGACCATAATATATGAAACAAGTTACCCATGGAGCCACATCCTCTTCATCATAAGGTTGAGGAGTCAGGATATAACAAAGCCAACTTATAAGGAGTAAAGTACCATCTGGCTTAGATTTTTAATGCTAATTCCCAGTGGTTCACAGTGAGTGATATTATATGTGCATCGTATGGCATGTTGCCATTGGAAATTAGTGAAGGACATATTAAGATCTGTGTCCCATTTAAGTATAGAAATATTTTTAATATATTTGGATGTATTTTGTAGTAAATTGTACATTAGTGATATGCCTATTTGGAGCTTCTTGAAGCACCTTGGGAAGTTCCACTCTTTAGGGTGAAGGCAAATCGTGGATGGTGGGTAGGACATTAAAAAGTGTCTGATTCGCATTAGTGTGAAGTAAGGTGTGCTAGGTAAATTATCGTTGATTAATAAGTTTGGTATTAAGATTTCCAAAATTTGTATAGGGAATTGTACTATGTCAGTATGTGATGAATATTGGATAGATTTATTTAGCGTTCTCCAAGCCAGGATGAGCGCTTTGGTTGTGATAGTCCTATCAATTGATAACGGTTTCCAGAGGTCTGCAAGAAGCAGATGACCTAATGTACTGGTTTTTGTGAGGTGTTTTTCACTATCAACCCATAAGGGGGTTTCACAGTTGTTAAACCAGTATTTTAATTGACTGGAGTGAGTCGCTATGTGATAGGCAAAGAAGTCTACCATCCCCATACTTCCTGCCATTCTGTGTTTAATAAGTAGGGTGTGGGAACATCTGGCTTTCTTCTCTTGCCAAATATAATTTTTAAGCAGGGAAGATAATGAGGACAAAGAAGAGTGTGGGCTGGTGATATGTAAAGTTGTAAATAAATGTAGAATTTGTGGAAGAATATGCATTTTAAAGGCTGCTAAACTTCTAGCCCATGATAGTTCAGTTTGGTTTAAGTTACCTAATTCTTTCTCTGTTTTGGCAAAAAGGGGTTTATAGTCAGTTTCGGCTATGAGAGCAGAAGATGAGGTGATTTGGATACCCAGATATGTGATGCTCTGCTCTGTAGGACAGAAGACACCCACATTCAAAATGAAAGATTTATTAAAAATTACTTTATAATCTAAAACCCAGCTAAACACCATTAGAAAGGTGTGGGCGTGGTGGAGTGTTGTTGCTGGGTTACTTAACATTAATATGACATTGTCTGCCATTAACAGGGTTGCCAATTATAAGTGAGTGGGAACGAATTTGTTCTGCTAGAGTTTCAATCAGTAAGTTGAAAATGGAAGGGGATAGAGGGCATCCTTGACAGGTACCTTTTTGTGATGTCAAATGGTTTGGATAGGAGACTTGGGCTGAGAGAGATGAGTAAAGGGCTAATATGGCTGATAATAACGAACCTTGCAATCCAAATTTGGTAAGGGCTTTGTGCATATATCCCCAATGGATTAGGTTGAACACCTTCTCTGCGTCTATAGATAGAAGAAAAGGCGTTTGATCCCTTTCCATATGATGGATGATATTCAAAAGCTTTCTGGTGGCGTCTGAGGTCTGTTTCCCAGCAATGAACCCCATATGGTCCAGTTTGATCAATTTTGGCATGATAGTTGCCAATCGGTGTGCTTAAATACTAGCATATAGTTTTATGTCAGAGTTAAGGAAAGATATAGGTATGAATTTGGCTGGAGTATCCGATAACTTCCTGGGCTTAAGGGGAGTCACGATGTTGCCTCAGCATCTCTGAGGGAAATTAGGATTTCTTAGTTGTGGCATTAAACAATGTAGATAGATGTGGGACTAGGCATTCTCCAAAAATCTGATAATATTCGTTAGAGAACCCATCGGGGCCTGGGGGTTTACCTTTTGCTAGCATTTTGAGAACATGGAGCATTTCCTGATTTGAGAAGGGTTAAGGACATTAAAATCAGATTCAGACAATGAAGAAAGTTTAAGGTGGTCTTAAAAAAGGTAATCAGTCGGTGAAGGTTGAGGGGTATGATTTTTAAGGTTGTACAGCGAGGCATAATAATCTGCAAACATGTCTGCTACTAAGCAAATACTGACTAACCTCCAATACAGTGAAAGAAATAAGTATTTGATCCCCTGCTGATTTTGAATGTTTGCACAATCATAAAGAAATGATCAGTCTAAAAATCGAATGGTAGGTGTATTGTAACACTGAGAGAAAGGATAGCAACAAAAAATTCAAAAGAAATGCATGTCTAACAAATGATGCACTGATTTGCATGTTCATGAGGGAAATAAGTATTTGATCCCCTTCACAAAACATGACTTAGTACTTGGTGGCAAATCCCTTGTTGGCAATCACAAAGGTCAGACGTTTCCTGTAGTTGGCCACCAGGTTAGCACACATCTCAGGAGGGATTTTGGCCCGATTCTCTCCAAGTCATTAAGGTTTGGTGGCTGACATTTGGCAACTCGGAACTTTCAGCTCCCTCCACAGATTTTCAATCGGATTAAGGTCTGGAGACTGGCTAGGCCACTCCAGGACCTTAATGTGATTCTTCTTGAGCCACTCCTTTGTTGCCTTGGCCGTGTGTTTTGGGTCATTGTCATGCTGGAACACACATTCAATGCCCTGGCTGAGGGAAGAAGGTTCTCACCCAAGATTTGACGGTACATTGCCCGTCCATCATCCCTTTTGATGCGGTGCAGTTGCCCTGTCCCCTTAGCTGAGAAACACCCCCAAAGCAGATTGTTTTCACCACCATGTTTGACAGTTCGGGTGGTGTTCTTTGGGTCATAGGCAGCATTCCTTCTCCTCCAAACACTGCGAGTTAAGTTGATGCCAAAGAGCTTGATTTTGGTCTCATCTGACCACAACACTTTTAACCAGTCCTCCTCTGCATCATTCAGATGTTCAGTGGCAAACTTCAGACGGGCCTGGACATGTGCTTTGTAGAGCAGAGGGACATTGCGGGCACTGCAGGATTTCAGTCCTTGTCAACGTAGTGTGTTACCAATTGTTTTCTTGGTGACTGTGGTCCCAGCTGCCTGGAGATCATTGACAAGATCCTCACGTGTAGTTCTGGGATGATTCCTCACAGTTCTCATGATCATTGACACTCCACGAGGTGAGATCTTGCATGGTGCACCAGACCTAGGAAGACTGACAGTTGTTTTGTGTTTCTTCCATTTGCGAATGATTGCACCAACTGTAGTCAAGTCTATCCTTGTGTAGGTCTACAGTCTTGTCCCTGACATCTTTGGACAGCTCTTTGGTCTTTGCCATGGTGGAGAGTTTGGAATCTGATTGTTTGATTGCTCCTGTGGACAGGTGTCTTTTATATAGGTAACAAAATGAGATTAGCAGCAGTCCCTTTAAGAGACTGCTTCTAATCTCAGCTTGTTACCAGTATGAAAGGCACCTGGTAGCCAGAAATCCTGCTGAATGATAGGGGATCAAATGCTTATTTCCCTCATGAACATGCAAATCAGTGCATAATTTGTTAGACATGCATTTCTTTTGAATTTGTTGTTGCTATTCTGTCTCTGTGTTACAATACACCTACCATTCTATTTTTAGACTGATCATTTCTTTGTGAATGGGCAAAGATTCAAAATCAGCAGGGGATCAAATACTTATTTCCTTCACTGTATAACACAAAGTGAAGGATTTTGCACTTAGAGTGTTAAGATGGAAAGCAGAGAATTTCCCAGCTCTGCTGTGGTGTGCATAATATTTAATTCAAAGTTGCGAAATAGCCGATCATGTTCATCGTTAAGGATGTTACGTAGCTCCATTGTTAGATTAGTGAGCGTACATGCCATGTTTGAATTCGGATTAATTTTGTTTTGGGCATCTAAAGAGCGGATAGAGGATAAAAATTGGCGTACCTTAGCCAATATGGATTTTTTTTTCCTGTGCACCTAGTTGGATCATTAAACCAGGCATATATGTCTTATGTGCATTCTATAAAGTGAATGCATCAATATCATGTGAAAGATTGAGGCAAAAAAAATTTGCGGGGCCACTGAAGGAGCACATCGCTGGTGGCAGCTTCTTTTAAGAAGTTTGTCATTACAGCACCATAAGCAAATAGGATGACAAGAGTTTGCATCTGATATTGTGATGGAGACTGCTGCATGGTCACACCATGTAATGTCAGCAATATCATGAGGAAATTCTTTGCAATAGTCATTTGTCGACTTGAAGGTATCAGTACGTGAGTAAGAGTTGTGGCGAGTCAAATAGAATGTGTAATCTCTGTCAGAAGCGTGTTGGCAGCGCCAGACATACATGTCTTCTTTATGCAAAAGTGCATTTAATGAATAAGAGCGAGATCTCTGAATAGATTGAGTCTAGGTGCGGGTCCACGACCGAGTTGAGATCACAACACACTGAGACTTCCACTTTTGGCTTTATTCAATTGGTTAAAGAGTTTTCGGAAAAATCTTCCCTGTTAGGAGTTAGCATATACTCCCTCAATAGTGTATATTTTACCATTAATATCACAAACCAAAATGATATAATGGCCCCCTTCATCAATAATAGAAGACTGAGACAAATGTTACTGAATTTGTGATAGCGACGAGAACCCCTGCTTTTTCAAGGAAAAATTGTAGAAAAAAAATATGCGGAAAGTCTTTGTTGAAATTTTGGGGGTGCTGAGGCTTGGAAGTGTGCTTGTTTGGCTACAAGAATGTCAGCTTTAGATTTAGCAGTTTCTTTCCACAATGAAAATCTTTTGGGCAGATGATTTAAGCCACGGGTAATGATAGAAGTCAAAGGGTCATTCCAGTAAAAATTTGGTAGTGATCCTGAATCTGACACACACCATAGTAGCCACTTGGAACAAAAGGCCATTAGGGTGAGAATAAATGGCAACGTGAATATTATCCAAATACAGGAGACTGTTGGGAGTTCAGAAATGGTAGCATGTGAGACATCATGTGACATCCAAAGATTGAGAAATGCAAGCTTGAAAACGAACAAAGGAGTAGTAACAAAACACTCCCTGGGAGGAAGAATGTATAAGACATAAAAAAAAAAGTTCCATGTGGAACCAGTAGCAGTAAACTGCTAATTTACTGGGGTACTCAGTGGTGGAGAACATGGATCCAGAAATTAGCACCTCCTAGGAGAAAAATAGATCAAATAGAAAAAGTAATTTTAGGTGTTGTGGCCCATCACATACCGTTGCTTTGATGATTTCTTATAAGAGACCCTCTGATATTCCGTTTGGAAGTTGGTGTAGGAGGACTCCTGGGACCCTGGGATGGAGAAATCTCTGGTATTATTTTCCAATATTGGAGCAAGCGGATGCCATCTTCCATGGAGTTGATGACTGTAGTGGAGCCATCATGGGGTAATTTTTCACTGTGGCTGCATGTTTCCACTATTAAGATATGTCTTGGAAAGCTTTAGTGATGCCAGATTCTTGTGTCATCGTAAAGTGTGTGCGGAGAGGTCTTCTAACACCTGGAGTGTAACACCTGGACCACTTTCTCTAGTAGTTGTTCCTTCTTTTGGAAAGCAGATAAAATGTGTTCCTTGACTTGGTTGAAGTGTATTTGCACTAAGACATCTCTGGGAATTTCTTGTGGCAAGCAGGATGGTTTAGGAACCCTGTGGATTCTATCTGTGGTGAGATCTTCAGAGGTTGGTGAGGGTACCACCATTTTGAAGCGGTTGCGTACATAGGCAATTCCGCTGATTTTATTGACTCTGGGATGCCTCTACTTTTTACGTTGTTGTGCCATGAGCGGTCCTCCAGGTCAGCTATTTTTAATTTCTTCTGTGAACTTGTGAAATCATGCAAGCATATCGAACTGCAGAAATGAGCACTGAGATAGTAATGTGTCTTTCAGGTCAATATCAGAAACTGGCTGACCTGTAGTGGGGAATGAGAAAAAGGGGTCATGGCGGCTTGCATCTAACTGATCTTTCCTCTGTTGAACATACATCCATACAGTTTTCTGTATTAAGGTTGGAGTCCCTCCTTGGGTGGGATTTTACTGGGCTGCTGGTGCTAGAAGAGCACAGTGGCAAGCAGCTCATATCCTTTGTGTGGCCCGTCAAGTCTGCCGCGGTACACGGGCTTGAATGTGATGCGTCCGCTAGAAGTCCGGCCGCTGCCATTTTGTTGGTGACTCTGTGGCAGTGTCGGAAAGAAGTCCAATAATTTATGGAGGTTGGACGACTCCTTCCTGTGACAAGTCATTGCTGCAGAGTTAGCGGGGTGGCAGGAATTGGAGAGAGTGGTGCGGGGAGTGATGGGCTCTCGTAGATGTGGGTTTCTCCTGGAGTGCTCATGGAGCTACGGCTTCAAGCGGCCATCTTTGATGAGCAGTCGCCACACCTCCACCATAAAATCTGTTTTTGGACTTCGATAAGTGACACAGATCTTACCCCCCTTTTTGTTTTTTCTCTCCTAGTACACATCCAGGAATGCTGGATGTGGGATGGGTTATCCACAAATGGTCACGGTGTTCTACAAATCGCACTGAAATAGGTCCTGTGAATATGTCAATCCGGTCTTAATAAATTCAAAGAATACGATTTAAACTATTTTTTTATTTAAAAAGAAAATCAAAATACGCACTTATATTACTCAACTCATAAAGTAAATTTGATTCAGCTAGGGTTTATTTCATGTTTCATATTTTATTTTTTTCTCAGGATGGAAGATGGAGCAAAGAAGTTAGAAAAGAAATCCTCAAGATGATAAATAACAAAAGTGTGCAAATGAAAGTCTTGAGGGAAGAAAACAGTACACTAATTGTTGACTTGAAGAAACCTACCACAAGTAAAATGATCAGTGACATGCCTCTCTCCCTTCGAGAAACTCTAGTCCTTTTGAATTTGGCAAAGTAAGTGTCCTCTTGTTCTATGTAAATGTAAATATATAGTGATATTACACAAATGTTCATTCTTTCTCATCAATTGAAGGAAACAGGAAGTCTTAAACAATTGCGTTTTATTGCTTCCTACAAGAGGATTGTACACTAACAAAAGCTGTAGGTCAGCCCAAAGTATAAATGAATGTGAAATATAAATCGGAATCCAAAATTAAGTCTATAATAAACTGTGATATTATAAAATAAACACCCTGTGTAATGACACTTAAAAGTCCCACTTTAACCCTTGAAAGTCCAAAAATAGTATATAAACCTTTCCAGTGTCAGTGAAATTATTTTAAAAAATTCACAAAAATCAAAATTCAAAAATTATTCAACCGAGTTCTGATTCAAAATCACTGTGTGACGCCAAAATTGCCGTGTACCTTTAAAAGAAGAAAAACTGGATAGGGTATTATCCTCAATAAAACAGTAATTAAATCATATACCGTATTTGCCGGCGTATAAGACGACTGGGCGTATAAGACGACCCCCTACTTTTCCTGCTAAAATGTAGTGTTTGGGCTATACTCGCCGTATAAGACTACCCCTCTTCCAATGCACACCAGTGGGAGGAATAGTGCCCCATCATTGGTGTCAGTGGGAGGAATAGTGCTCCATCATTGGTGTCAGTGGGAGGAATAGTGCCCCATCATTGGTGTCAGTGGGAGGAATAGTGCCCCATCATTGGTGTCAGTGGGAGGAATAGTGCCCCATCATTGTCAGTGGGAGGAATAGTGCCCCATCGTTGGTATCAGTGGGGGAGGAATAGTGCCCCATCATTGGTATTAGTGGGAGGAATAGTGCCCCATCATTGTCAGTGGGAGGAATAGTGCCCCATCGTTGGTATCAGTGGGGGAGGAATAGTGCCCCATCATTGGTATTAGTGGCAGGAATAGTGCCCCATCATTGGTATCAGTGGGAGGGATAGTGCCCCATCATTGGTGTCAGTGGGAGGAATAGTGCCCCATCATTGGTGTCAGTGGCAGGAATAGTGCCTCATCATTGGTGTCAGTGGGAGGAATAGTGCCCCATCATTGGTGTCAGTGGCAGGAATAGTGCCCCATCATTGGTGTCAGTGGGAGGAATAGTGCCCCATCATTGGTGTCAGTGGGAGGAATAGTGCCCCATCATTGGTGTCAGTGGGAGGAATAGTGCCCCATCATTGGTGTCAGTGGGAGGAATAGTGCCCCATCATTGGTGTCAGTGGCAGGAATAGTGCCCCATCATTGGTGTCAGTGGGAGGAATAGTGCCCCATCATTGGTGTCAGTGGGAGGAATAGTGCTCCATCATTGGTGTCAGTGGGAGGAATAGTGCCCCATCATTGGTGTCAGTGGCAGGAATAGTGCCCCATCATTGGTGTCAGTGGGAGGAATAGTGCCCCATCATTGGTGTCAGTGGGAGGAATAGTGCCCCATCATTGGTGTCAGTGGCAGGAATAGTGCTCCATCATTGGTGTCAGTGACACCAATGATGGGGGACTATTCCTCCCACTGACACCAATTACACTTGCTGACCCCTGTTCTAGTATGGTGCTGCTGCAGCCAGCATATGTGGTTGCAGCAGCACCTCTACATGGCACACTTACCTGCTGCTCCTGCACTCGATTTTCACGGGGCCGCTCGGCTCCGCCCCCTCGCCGGTGATTGGCCTGTGTGCCTTTCCTGAGCTACAGTTCTGGCGGCCAATCACCGGTGAGGAGGCGGAGCCGAGCAGCCGCGCGAACATCCAGGGGCCGAACTGAAGGAGCGTCGTGGGACCGGAGCCAGGTAAGAAACACCAGCCCCTGCCCACCCCTGTACTTAGTGTCCCTTCCATTGGAGGGGGGGGGGGGGGGGGGTATACGGCATACTGACACTTTTTAGGGGGGTGGCACCGCGCCACCCCCCTAAAAAGTGTCAGTATGCCGTATACCGGCGTATAAGACGACCCCCGACTTTTGAGAAGATTTTCAGGGGTCAAAAAGTCGTCTTATACGTCGGCAAATACGGTAATTAAATCAAAAAAGAAAAACTTTATGTGCTAAATAAAAAACACACAAAAATGTGAAAAAAACATGTGTGATAGTGAAGCACTTTGTGTACACTTCTATATACACATTCTTCTGTGAACGCTCTGTGAACACTACGCTCTGTGAACAGTCACATCTATGTGGCTGAATAACATATCCTTACCCTAAATAAATATTAAACAAGCCTCCAAAGATAGTATTCCAGTGGAACCTCACTCCAATTTCAAACTTCCCACAGGAATACCTTCCAAACCCAAATTAATCCTTCTTTGTACTGGAAAGGTTTATATACTATTTTTGGACAGCCCAATGTATAACCCCCTTCTGAAGCTCTATTGTTTGCTTTTGTCACAGGAAAATTTACTTTTGTTTTCCTCCTCTAGCAGTTTGCTTGATTTTTTTTTTTCTTTTATCCAGACTCTTCTCTGTACAGCTGCAGAGGTGGTTTTACTTTCTACCTAGCAACTTTCCTGTCATTCTTTGCTTTGCTTTTGGATTATTCCACATGCAGACACCACTGGAGGGGACATTGCAGGCTAAACCTGGAAGTGATCCTCATGTTCTTTGCTTCGCTTGGACATTTCCAAGACTTTTGTCTAGTTAAGTTAGCTGCACAGCTGCTGTCTTTGACATTACTAATGTCCTGAAGAATCACTTTGTGAGTGTGCCATTCAGGCTGGGTACCAGGAGCTGCGTAATTTTTTATAAATCCCTGGATATTAAATTTTTCTATTTCCCATTAGCTTTGTTGTGTAATTGGCTAACGCCATGGAATAGAGCACTGATGATACGCCACTGGCAGAATGTCATGTATCCTGCTCTTTTCCTCCAAATAACATTGAAATTGCACATCTCCACTGCTAAAAAGGGTAGTCTTCCTTCCATCCATTTTTGCTCTCTCTCCTATAGTAACTGGTCACCCTTTGTTACAGCTACCAACTGTTCACGTTTTTTTTTTTAATTAAATTGTTTAAGGAATTACTTTTTTTTACCCAATGCTTATACAATGCTTAATGTGCAGTGGCTACAACATGTTTAATTCCAGAAACCTGGTGAACAGTCCTTTTGTATGATTTGACTCAGGTGCACTCAAGTGCACAATCCACTGACAGGTCAGGGACTGCTTGCAGCCCACCCTTGATACTGAATTTTTCCGTAGTCTTCAGTCTGTCTGTAATTCCTTGCCATACCTTTTTGGCTCAGATTTTTATTTCAGTCATGCAGGTTTTGATGTCCCTGATTACCCAGTTTTAACTGATTGCAGAGCCCCTTGCGTGCCACCAAACTTTCTCTAGCAGATTCTATAGCCAATCTACTTGTGACATCTTTTGCAGGGACCATGTTGGGTTCAGAGTTGCTCATGTATCTTATTTATGAGCTTTCCCCTGACTAGCTGCTGTCCCAGTGCTATTATTTCTAAGTTAAAGGAGACCGTGTGATTCTCTAAAGCTAGATCAGCCTGTTGCTTTTACCAGTGATGTTTTTTTCCTTTGGATCCTATAGGGCTTCTTAAACTGCACATACATTTTCCTTGCGCCTGCTTTTCCAGTTCTGTTTATGTGAAGATTGGAAACACCCTAATCAGCTTTTACTTTCAGTAAGTGCTTGCTTTTTCTTAGGACAATTGCACTCCTCTTTCCCAGCAGATGAAACTTATGGAGCAGACTTTTAAGTCATCGCCATCTTTTCCTGCTGAGAATGGTACCATCTTCTCTCCTGCATCTTCTTCATTGAGACTCCATGGCTTTCTGTCCTTGCAGATGCAAGGTCTTGCACTCTATAGCTACTAAATCCACATTCCAGAGTAGTGGGGTGTTGACCCTGGCAGACGGCTAGATATCTTGTATTCCCAATGCTTGGGTACAAGAGATAGCTAAACAGTCCTCCTGCGCTTATGGAAGCAACCTACACACACCAGCAGCTGACACTCTGATAACTTAACAGTGATCAAATAATGCAAATAAAAATAGTGCAGCGCTCTAATGACCCCCCCAAACAAATGAATGTAAGTATGATGAAAATTGTGCCACAAAAAAAAAAACAAAAAAGGATCACGTGCCTAAATCTTAGTGCTCAATATTAGTGAATATAACAACGACTGAAAAAACGTGACAAAATGAATGCTTTAAATCAAGATGAACCCCTAAAATAAGAGGGGTATTCAGTGATTAAGTGAACAAACGTGATCAAACGCAGCATCAATCAAAAACAAATGTCTATAAACTTGTGCTTCAAACTCCATGCAGCATCGTGTGGTGAAAGAAACTGTGAATGTGTCTACACACTCAAATCCTCAAATGGCAAGATTGCCTCCTCACCTCCCCTCTGCGACCCAATGGGCCACTTCACTTTCAGGATCACCCAGGATCCTATTCCAACACTGGCAGGTGATTCTGTGACCTGTAGTTCCTCGCCACAAAACCAGGTGTCACAGGAAGGTTTTCTGTTTAAAGATATCTCACACCCCACAGGGTGAGAGAAAAGAATCCTCCATAGTGTAGTTTGCAATAATATGTTCTTTAATAGCAGAATTAAAATGCCCACTCACATAAATTGTGTCATCCACAGCAAATCCTTCATGTCTGAGTATATTGCATGAAATAGGGGACTTTCAGGTTCCTCAAAATGTTGTCCTTGGTATCCTTTACCCCGAGGAAGTCACGAGGTTGGTGATGTAACACGTAAGTACGCCGTGACGCAGCTTCAGGAGCGCGGTGGCGCATTTGCGTTGTCGGACGCAAGTGCCGCTAGAGGTCCGTCAGTCGGCGGCAGAGATGGTCTCCTGACACCATTGTGTTGAAGCCCACGGACATCAGGGGGAAGAAACTTAAAAGTTTCTGAACTTGAAATTGGTCGTGACAGCTTTTCCTCTTCCTGCTAGGTGCACCCGGTGATTGGGATGCTAGGGAGAGGAGTGGTGGGAGTGGATGATGCCAAGTTAGAGGTGGTGATTCCCCGTCTCTCTGTGCTTATGCAGTCATATTCTTAGGTGGTTGCCATGCCCCCTTTAGCTGTCACAATAAAAAAAAGAAAAAAAAAAAAAAAAACATCCCACCTGGCTGCATCACTCATTCACAGTGTTCTGTAAATGAGAAAACTACAAGCCCCAACAGCCTTTGCGGCTCTTGGCTTGTAGTTCTCAATGATCTACCATGGTGCTGTAGTAGTTTAAGTCTTCCTGTCAGTATTGTCTTCCCCGTACGAGGAAGTACATACAGTGACATGTCTGTAAGAGGCCTGCAGGGCATAAGCGATCTGCTGGCCAATTAGTTCAATCTCGGTTTTATGAGATCAGAGATTTATGAGATCTTTTTATTCATAGTCTGAGAGTCCTTCAGATGCTTTTTTTTTTTTTTTTTTTTTACACACACAAACGCCATGTGGGCTTTCATGTGTTTTTCACTGAGAGGAGGCTTCTGTCTAGTCACTCTGCCATAAAGCCCAGATCGGTGGAAGGCTGCAGTGATGGTTGTCCTGGAAATTTGTCCTATCGCCACACAGGATTTCTGGAGCTCAGTCAGATTGACCATCAGGATTGTTGGTTACCTCTCTTACTAAGGCTCTCTCTCCCCTATTGCTCAGTTGCAACCAGATCTTGGAATAGTCTTGGTTTTGCCAAACTTCTTCCTTTTGAGAATTTTGGAGGCCATTGTGCTCTTGGGAGTCTTCAGTGCAGCATTTTTTGTAGCCTTTCCTAGATTTGTGCTTTGTAATAATCCTGTCTCTGAGCTCTGCATGCAGTTCCATTGACCTCGTGACTTGCTCTGATACAGTATGCGTTGTCAGCTGTGTGAGACCTTTTATACAGAGGTGTGTACCTTTCCAAATCATGTTTAATCAATTTAAAGTTATTTTAAAGTCATATATATCCAGTAAGGTGAATAGCTTCAAATGATACACAGAGATGAAAGAAATCCTACGACTTAAGTCGCACCTATTTATCTATACCATCTCTACCCTATATCTATTCAAAGTCTAGAATTTACACAGGATCTCTCAGCTCTGAAAAGCAGAGGGTGGGGAGCTGAAGTTGTATCAGTGAGGAAAGCTGATTGGAGAGAAGATGCACACCCCCTTCACACAGCACATACAAACAGAGCTGAAGCTGTCAGTCCCAGGATGTGCCTTCCCCGTTACCATTTTTTTCTTGTCATGAAAACTTGTCAAAAGTGACTCATACACAAAGCATAGGACTGAGACAACGGACAAAAATGATACTTTGTTCTCTGGATTGAGACAAGGATATGCTTTGTTTATATTTCATGTCTGAGGTTTACAACTACTTTAACCACTTTCCCTCTGAAAAAGTTACCCCCCTTAATGTCCAAGCCATTTTTCCTATATGGCGCTGCGCTACATTAACAATTGAGGTCATGCAACAGTGTACACAAATGACATTTTTATAATTGGTTTTTTTAACACAAATAAAGCTTTCTTTGGTGGTATTTGATCACTATTGTGTTTTTTTTTTTTTTTCAAAATAAACGAAAAAAGACTGAAAATTAAAAAAATATATATTTAACTTTTTGCTAAAAAAAAAAACCAAACTTATTCTATTAAAAAAATAAACTTTCTTCGTAAATTTAGGCCAAAATATATTCTACAACGTGTCTTTGGTATTAAAAAAAAAAAGTGTATAATGCATGATTCTGCACAGAGCAGCAACCCTGTAGTGGTTAATTTGCCGCAGTTGGACTACAATCAAGGTGTAGAAATTTCAAGAGTTGTTGCAAAGTGTCTGAATGCTTGTGCCAATGTGATATCAGTTTTTCCTTTTTCATACATTTGCAGACGTTTCTAAAATTCTGTTTCCACTTTGTCACTATGGGGTCCTGAGTGTAGAATAATGAGAAAAAAATTATACAACTTGTAGTATCAGGCTGCAACATAAAATTGAAAAAAAGTGAAGGGGGTCTGAATACTTTACGAATGCACTGTATATGTTTTTTTTTTCTATCCAACAGGTGTTTTCTTTCTCCCATTATACAACATTGTAATGCATTTTACCCAATTATTTTTCTAGGTTTCCCTCTCAAGTTCCAGGTTCATTTGAATTTTCAGCTGTTGCTCGTTATAAAGATCCAGAGGTTCCCAAGAACATGACAGAAGTTGTTGTCCTTGTCTGTCATATGAATGATCCCTCTGATTTTTACATTCATGTGGTATGTGTATGGCTTCATAAATTAAAGAACGATTGCCTCCATAAAACACACATTTGTATATAATTTGTAAAAGAAAAACATACTGTTAACCACTTGCCCTCCTGAGGATTTACCCCCCTTCCTGACCAGGTCATTTTTTGTGTTATGGCGCTTCATTACTTTAACTGACAATTGCGCGGTCGTGCAACGATGCACCCAAATTACATTTACGATAATGCAAATGTAAAAAAAACTTACGCACTACTATGAATCAAAAAGATAAATATAAAAAATAATTTAAGTAGCTGCTAGTGCAGAAAACCTTTTGTCTCATAAGTGGGCAAGTCCAAAATCTATAATATGTGTGTATAATATCTGTGCAGTTCTACACAACAATATTTTGTAACAAGTGAAAAGAGAAAACCATAAAAACAAAAATCCCAAAATATTTCTTCTTAAGGGATTCTTCCTGTGACCACCAGGTGCAGTTAACACAAAATAGGTGCACTATGCCTCCACCCGATATCTGCTCACCTCCAGCAGTGTGACCTCACATTATATAATGTTTGGTCTAACTGCACTTTCCCAATATTTGGACTCTGAAGATCAACTTGATAAATGGTAACTCCAAATGGCTCACTCCAATTGACCCTTTTGATCAGCAGTAATTCTCCTCTGCTGCCACTTCCAGCAACGTCTCCCCTCTACTTCCCTCCCACATGGAATTTCCTGTCTGCCAAGAAAAGACTGACAAATTTGAGAAAAAAAAACTATATTTTGGACTTTTTGCTTTTAAACAAGTCCAGTAAAAAAATAAAAAAAAAAATCAAATTTCGTCATAAATTTAGGCCAAAATGTATTCTGTGACATGTCTGCAAAAAAAAAAAAAAAAATCCCAATATGTGTAAATGAATTGGTTTATGTTAAAGTTATAGCGTTTACAAATGGCGGTATAGATACTGGGATTTTTTTTTCCTACTAGTAATGGCGGCGATCAGCGACTTTTAGCAGGACTGCAGTGGACATTCTGACACTGGGGGGGAACTAACTTGGTCTCACTGACATCCCCAGTGACACCAATGGGGGGTGTGCTTCACTGGCTTTCCACAGCCATCCCGAGCAGTGTGCCTGAGCTGACAAGGAGGAAGATTGTTTGTAAAAAAAAAAAAAACAGTCTTCCTCCCTGTCGGAGATGCTCGGTAATCACCAGACGCCGGCGGGTAATTACCAGCCAGGGCCCGATGATTGACAGCCTCGGCCGCAAATGGTGCTTGCACGCGTCCCCTACCAGGAAATGCAAAATCATATTTATATATGTGATTTTGCACAGCCGTGCCGTCCTATAGCAGTGTTTCTGCTATAGGGCGGTCAGGAAGCGGTTCAGTAATATTCTAATTTCCCTCCGAATCTCAAGTTAAAATATAATGAATAGACTCAGTGTATAGTGTAAGGTTGCATTTGCATTGTAATTTAGCCATTCAGCGATCTCCAGCAGTAAGACTATCCGGATTTCCTGCATCTAGGATTTGACAGTGCTGTGTGGGTAGCTGCCAAACCCATACAATGCAATGACAGGCTGTCAGTTGCCACAGCTATTTGACTGTTCACACTGCCAGTATATTCTTGCTGCTGGTATTCGCAACATGGCTAAACGACTGTTTGAATACAGCCTAATCGTGTGAATTGCAGATACATTAGTATAGATTTTCTAAAACTCGTGCACTCATAATCTTCTACAGCAGTGCATGATAGTCAATCGGCTTTCTAACCTCAGCTTGTTCAATGAAGCTGTGGCAATAAAGCATAGAAGCTGATTGATTTCTATGCAGCGTTACACCATTTTTACACTTTATGGTTTTAGTAAATATCCCCCAAAGAGTGTCAGTTGTAGAAACAGGAGCAAAGGGAGACTGGTGACGCAGTCCCTACACATGAATCAGTTCCTTTTGATTTTGAAGTAGAAACAGAACGGCTGGAATTTGGCTGCTGGATGTAAAATCATGCTTTTGCTGTAACGTATGCAAACCTGTTTACAAGTAACAGTATGTAATAGGTCAAATTTGTTTGCAATGCAAACTAACGGAGCTGTGCTTTAATGTTTTTGAGACAGCTGAATTATGTACACAAATTACTATCTCACATCTATTCACCTAAACCAAGATTCTCACACATAAGGTTTGATTTTATGTGCTCATTATGTTTACCATTTTAATGCTTCTACAATCTCAGATACATTTTCAATACAAATTAGTATAGAAGAGTATGTGCATTCACACAGGTTTATTAAAACGGAACTACACTGCATCTGAGCAACACACAGAAAAAATGCTATTTATCATTTTAAATGTTCAAAGCAAACTCCCTCATCCATCCATGTCTCCATGTTTTATTTTGCTGAAAAATCATTTTGAAATACAGCCCCCTAGCATTTCAGGTCTTGGCCATCTTGAGAAAGTGCAGAATTATTCATGTAGCTTTGACTTTCTGCAATCCCTCCGCCCTTAGTTCAGGCATACAAGCAGGATGGTATGCTTAGCTGGTAAATTCCTCTTCCCCTCCTATAGACTCTTGGGAAGTATGACAGCATTCGCCTAGGCAAGAAACCCTGGAAGTAACTGAATAAATGTAAAAAAAATTAAAAATTGTTTAAAACAAGTAAATGATACATGTTCCTATTTATTTACTAATACTAGCAGCATAGTGATTCAAAATGGTCAATGTTGAATGAGAGTGATGTTCCACTTTAATTTGCAAATACATTTTCACATTCACTCAAATACTTGTGTTGGACCGAGCCACCTTTCTAAAGACCAGTGTCCACCGACATAGTTTCAGGAGCCATTTTTTACCAGTATCAGAGAGCTTTCAACTCTTTATTTAGACTAGTCTTGTTCAAGGCTTATATGGAAGTGAGGTAAACTACAGTAACAAATATTTGTTTAATGCATTTTTTATTTTCAGATTGGTGAATCGGAATACATTAGGGTAGTCGGCAAAATGCAAGAGGTGTATAACAGTGAAGACACATATGACTGGAAAATTGCATTCCCAGTTGTTGGCCAAGCATGTGTTGCTAAATATGATAGGGAAGATGACGACCATTGGTACCGAGCTGAGATCATTGGTAAGGTTTTCATACTCGTAACTGATCAATTCATTTTTCTGCAAGTGCATTACATAAAGATTTTGAACAGAACTGAAAATCCCAGTTGGGGAGGAAAATGGACCTAAATAAATCTAACCTACAGTAGGTATAGAAAAGAAGCACCCCTTTTTAAAATAATCACATTTTGTTGCTTTGCAGTCTGAAATGAAGACAGCCACAGTTTTTATATTTTATCGAGCTGTAGTTACTGTGCAACTTCCTAGTGAAAGATATAACACCAACATAATAACTTCAAAAACAGAATCACGGAGTTGGAAAAAGGATTGCCCCATTGTGTCGGTATTTTGTTGAACCATTTTTTGCTTTAATTGCATCCTTTTAGTCCTTTGGGATATGCCTCTACTAACTTTGCAATATTTGTCCGCTGTTCTTTGCAGAACTGCTCAAGTTCGGTTAAATTTGATGGTGATGGTTTGTGGACTGCAGTCTTCAAGTCATTTCACAGATTTTCAGTGGGGTTTAAGTCAGGGCTCTGACTAGGCGATGCTAGGACATTCACCTTTTTCTCCTTCAACCAATGTTTGGTCATTTTTGCTGTGTGCTTTGAGCCATTGTCATGTTGGAAGGTAAACTTTCTTCCCATTGACAAATTTCTGACAGAGGGCAGAAGATTTTCCAAAAACAAAATTGACAGTAATTTTCCCCGTAAATGTTTCCTTCTACCTGAACAATTGCTCCAGTTCCTGCTTCAGAGAAACCACCATAACAGGATATTACCACCTCCGTGGTTTACTGTAGGAATGGTGTTATCTGGATGGTGAGCTGTATTGGATTTCTACCAGACAATATCGTTTAGTGTTAAAGCCAAATAATTAAATTTTAGGTTCACCTTACCATAACACTTCTTTCCATGTGGCCATAGAATCTTCAAGATGCGTTTTGGGAAAGCTCAGTCGTGACAGCATGTGGCCTTTCTTGAGGAGTGTTTTTTTTCTTGCAATCCCCCCCATACAAGCCACGTTTGTGGAGAAATTGTGATACAGTCAGGTCCATAAATATTGGGACATCGACACAATTCTAACATTTTTGGCTCTATACACCACCACAATGGATTTGAACTGAAACAAACAAGATATGCTTTAACTGAAGACTGACAGCTTTGATTTGAGGGTATTTACATCCAAATCAGGTGAACGGTGTAGGAATTACAACAGTTTGCATATGTGCCTCCCACTTTTTAAGGGACCAAAAGTAATGGGACAGAATAATAATCATAAATCAAACTTTCACTTTTTAATACTTGGTTGCAAATGCTTTGCAGTCAATTACGGCCTGAAGTCTGGAATGCATAGACATCACCAGACGCTGGGTTTCATCCCTGGTGATGCTCTGCCAGGCCTCTACTGCAACTGTCTTCAGTTCCTGCTTGTTCTTGGGGCATTTTCCCTTCAGTTTTGTCTTCAGCAAGTGAAATGCATGCTCAATCGGATTCAGGTCAGGTGATTGACTTGGCCATTGCATAACATTCCACTTCTTTCTCTTAAAAAACTCTTTGGTTGCTTTTGCAGTCTGCTTTGGGTCATTGTCCATCTGCACTGTGAAGCGGCGTCCAATGAGTTGTGAAGCATTTGGCTGAATATGAGCAGGTAATATTGCCTGAAACACTTCAGAATTCATCCTGCTGATTTTGTCAGCAGTCACATCATCAATAAATACAAGAGAACCAGTTCCATTGGCAGCCATACATGCCCACGCCATGACACTACCACCACCATGCTTCACTGATGAGGTGGTATGCTTAGGATCATGAGCAGTTCCTTTCCTTCTCCATACTCTTCTCTTCCCATCACTCTGGTATAAGTTGATCTTGGTCTCATCTGTGCATAGGATGTTGTTACAGAACTGTGAAGGCTTTTTTAGATTTCATTTGGAAAACTCTTATCTGGCCTTCCTGTTTTTAAGGCTCACCAATGGTTTACATCTTGTGGTGAACCCTCTGTATTCACTCTGGTGAAGTCTTCTCTTGATTGTTGACTTTGACACACATACACCTACCTCCTGGAGAGTGTTCTTGATCTGGCCAACTGTTGTGAAGGGTGTTTTCTTCACTAGGGAAAGAATTCTTCGATCATCCACCACAGTTGTTTTCCGTGGTCTTCCGGGTCTTTTGGTGTTGCTGAGCTCACCGGTGCGTTCCTTCTTTTTAAGAATGTTCCAAACAGTTCTTTTGGCCACGGCTAATGTTTTTTCTATCTCTCGGATGGGTTTGTTTTGTTTTTTCAGCCTAATGATGGCTTGCTTCACTGTTAGTGACAGCTCTTTGGATCTCATCTTGAGAGTTGACAGCAACAGATTCCAAATGCAAACAGCACACTTGAAATGAACTCTGGACCTTTTATCTGCTCATTGTAATTGGGATAATGAGGGAATAACACACACCTGGCCATGGAATAGCTGAGAAGCCAATTGTCCCATTACTTTTGGTCCCTTCACAAGTGGGAGGCACATATGCAAACTGTTGTAATTCCTACACCGTTCACCTGATATAGATGTAAATACCCTCAAATTAAAGCTGACAGTCTTCAGTTAAAGCACATCTTGTTCATTTCATTTCAAATCCATTGTGGTGGTGTATAGAGCCAAAGATTTTAGAATTGTGTCGATGTCCCAATATTTATGGACCTGACTGTATTATCACATGCACACAGTGACCACTCAGTCCTAAATTCCTGCAACTGCTTCAGAGTTGCTGTAGGCCTTTTGGTAACCTATCTGACCAGTCTCCTCCTGGTTCTTTCATCCAGTTTGGAGTGACGTCCGTATCCAGGGAGGGTCTGTGTTGTACCAAATACTTTCAACTTCTTAATAGACGCAACTGTGTTTCTATTCATTGATAAATCATTTGAAATGTTTTCGTATCTCCTGACTTGTGCCTGTCCACATCTCTATTCCGGGGAACTTTTGGCAGTGCCTTGCTACCCATAGTTGACTGATTGCTCCAGTTGCACTATCAGGGACTGGAATGCTCCATAAAAGCTCTTTTCATGCTGAACTTATCAGTTGAAAGTGAAATGGCTTTGTATGCTACTGAGAAGGTTATTAGCTACACCTGATGTAGTTTACAAGTCACTTTTAGGAGGGGGGGGTGATCTTTTTTCCAACTCAGTTATTCTGGTTTTGAAATTTGTTTGTTTTTTCTGACATGCTGGTGTTGCATCTTTCACTTGGATGTTTTATAATTTGCACAAATTATACAGCTCGATAAAACAAAAGATTCCTCTGTCACCATTTCAGGCTGTGAAGCAACATAATGTGATCATTTTAAAGGGGGGAGGTGATTCTTTTCTATACCCTCTGCATGTCTGTTGTTTGTTGATTCCCCCACCCCATATCGCTACCCGTTTCCACAATATATTTGCGAAATCTTCTGGCCAGTGCAGATGCATAAATGTTTTCTGCGATAGAAACTAATATATCTAGTTCTACACAAATTAGAGTTTGTAGAGTTTTTTTTTTTTTCCTAACCACTATATCAAATTGGGGCCTCTCAGCAATCAAAGCAGATTTCCTAATCAGATTGTATGTTTTATAGCAAGCTTTAGGTAGACTTACATAATAAAAATTTGCCTTCCAGAAGATTTTACCCCCTTCGTGACCAGGCCATTTTTTGCTATTTGTCACTGCACTACTTTTAACCAGTTCCTGCCTGGCCAATAGCAAGATGACGGCTGAGTGGAACTTTCATTGAACCAGGTGGGTATCATATGACGTCTTCCCAAATTGGGCCATTAGCCAGGCCTCACTGTGGCGAGATCTGATGACAGATCTGAGTAACGGCCTGTTGCCAGTACCATGTGACCGTAGTGACCAATCACAGCAGGTCACATGACAATTGTAAACAATGGATGGCTTCTATTCATGCCATCTGTCGCATACAATTGTCACTAGCTGTGATTGTTCACAGTAATCGCATGGTACATACTGTGCTAATCAGAACAAGAATGCCGGAATGAATCGATTTCATTCAGTTAAATACTTCCTTTTAGCAGTGAAATTCCTTGCTATAAGCAATCATGTGTTAAAAAAAAAAAAAAAAAAAACGGATCACTTTCCTGGAGTAGCACAGTGTTACTATGGTAACATTATACTACCTTGGCCACAGTGTGTTATGTTTTTTCCCCATAATGTTACCAGTCAATGTCCCTGATCATTGCTACACCAGTTATATGTTGACACTGCAGCACTGATGAGGATATGTAAAAATAAATAATTTTCAAAAGAATTTGACAAAAAATGAGACCGTCAAAAAACTTGCCATGCCTCTTACTAAATACCTCGGACTCTCTACTTTCCATAAAGGTGTTATTTATAGGAGATCTGTACTGTCCTGACATTTTTGGGCCTCCAAGAAATTAGATTGGCCGTCAGGACTGATCGATTTTCAGATATACAACAGTTTGTTGATTCTGTAGCTTTCCTACAGAATAAATAATACTGATTTGAGTTTTTTTCACCAATGAAATGTAGCAGAATACATTTTGGCCTAAATTTATGAAGAACAATTATTTGCAAAATAATTATTTACAAAGACGTTTTTTTTTTCTCCAAAATGTTAATATTTTTAAGTAATTTAGCAAAAAATAAAATCCAGTGTTGATTAAATACTCCCAAACGAAAGCTCTAGTTGTATGAAAAAAATGATAAACATGTAGTTTGGTACAGCTTTTCATGACTGCGCAATTGTCATTCAAAGTGCGAGAGCGCTGAAAATTGGCCGGGACAAGAGAGGGGGTAAAAGTGGCCTGTATTGAAGTGGTTAACTGACAATTGCTCAGGCATGCAACACTGTACCCAAATGAAATTTATATAATTTGTCACACAAATAGATCTATCTTTTGGTGGTATTCGATCAGCACTGGGTTTTTTGTTTTTTATTATATAAACGAAAAAGACTGAAAATGTTGAAAAATAAACCAAAACAATATTTTTTACTTTCTGCTATAAAAAAAAATAAAAAAATCAAAGTTCTTCATATATTTTTAGACCAAATTGTATTCTGCTACTTATATTTGGTAATAAAAATCCCAAGAAGTGTATATTGATTGGTATGCACAAAAGTTGTAGCATCTACAAACTATGGCATATATACTGGAATATTGATTTATCTTTTTATACAAGTAATGGTTATCAGTGGCTTTTGATCGTATGGTGGGCAATCTGACACTGACAATTTTGAGAATTTGTGGGAACCAGTGACCCTAATACCGTGATCCTTGCTAATATACACTGACAGTGTACTAATGGCACTGGCTGGGAATAAGTTAACATCTAGGGACTGAGGAATTAAATAGCACTGTTTGAGGAAGCAGTACCCCAGTAAACACATTTTGAGTTCGCACGTGGGTGTTGCCGCACCTGTGGTGCAGGAACACGAAGTGTGTCACACATTTAAATCTATCAATATCAGCCAATCGGCGGGTCCAGATGGAGTTCCAGGGAAGATTGTTAAGGCCTGTACCTACAAACTTGCAGGGATCTTTACTAATATATTTAACTGATCATTATCACTGGCTGTGGTTCCAACCATAGATAGTTTGAAGGACTATAGGTCGATTGCGCTGACCCTGGGGATAATGAAGTGCTTTGAGGGATTGGTGTTAAAACATATCAAAACAGCCTTACCAGGACGTTTTGACCCTTACCAGTTTACGTACAGAGCCAATGGAAGCACTGAGGACGCTATAGCTCTTGTCACCAGGAACACTCTGGCAATTATGTAAGAATGTTATTCATTGACTATATTTCGGCTTTTAACATCATTGTCCCGGATCTGTTGGTGGAAAAGATGCTGAAGCTGAATATGCCCCCTTCACTTTGCTCTTGGATAAAAAATTTCCTTGTAGACTACCCACAGGTGGTTAGACTGGGTAAGTAGGTTTCATCCCTGTGTGTGGTTACCTTAGAAGTACCACAAGGATGTGTATTGAGTTCTCTTCTTTACCCTCCGTACACTTGTGATTGTACTCCCTTCTTTTTTACAAACGAAGTATCATCAAATTCGCAGATAATACCACTATAGTAGGTTGCATCACAAGAGGGGATGAGAAGCATTACAGGAAATGGGTAGCCAGTCTAGTAGAGAGGTGTGAGGAAAACAATTTGTCCCTAAACTCTGCGAAGAGCAAGGTATTGTTGACTTTAGGAAGAGTATTACTGATTTGATTCCACTCTACATCAGAGGAGAATTGATAGAGCGGGTATCTTCTTTTAAATTTTTAGGTATTAATATTTCAGAAAATTTATCCTGGTCATTGAACGTGACAGCTGTTACCAAGAAGTATGTCCTTAGATGTCTCAGGAAATATGGCCTAGAGAAAAACCTCTTAGAGTCCTTCTATTACCCTTCCTTTGAGAGTGTGCTGACATACTGTTATTTAGCCTTCTATTCCAACTGCACACTGGCAAAGAAGGCTAGCCTTCAGAAAATAATTAAACTGTGTGGAAGGTTGTGGTTGTAGGTTTCTTTAAATAAAATTTACAAGTCCCATTGTGTCAGCAGGGCAGGCAAATTTGTAAGTGACCTGTTCCCACCCTGGAAATTATCTTTTTGAACTACTGCCATCTGACAGGATTTTCAATAATATAAAAGTGAGGACAAACTGATTCAAAGAAAGTTTCTTTTCTAGAGCTATCAAGGCCCTAAATGGTAATTTTGAATATTGTCTAGCTCCAAGTGACTTGGCTTGTTGTGATGGTAGGGGTTCCTTTTATGTGGGGGGCATTATGTTCATATGTGTGTATGTTGAAGAGGTTATATATTCACATATGTATGGAGTTTTTTTTTTTTATAGAATTTCATTGTAATTTGCGTTGCAATGACAAAGTATTTAATCAAAGTGTTAACTGTGTGCCTAACAGTGCTTGGTGAATTCAAAGTGTGCTGCTTTACTAAGGGATAGCCAGTTTTTATTCTTGGCTTTGCAGGGAAACAAAAAGTGGCTCATCCCCTGTCTCTGTTGTTTACAGTCACACAGAACTCTGTCCTGTCTTCCTCTTCGGCAATCAGCGGGTCCCCGACGTCAGTCATTGGCCAGGACCTGGTGATCGGCTTGTGCTGTGACTAATCATAGCACAAGCGGGCACGCGCACCTTACACAGAAGTGCTGGATCACGTATTAGATATGTGTTCCAGCTTAGGAGAGCCGTTTTGCTGTAGTACTCCTACATAAGCAGTCAGCAAGCAGATATTCTTGGATTATTTAGACCAGTTTAATTTTTTTATTTTTTTTTTAACTTTTGATATACCATTCTGAATAAAAATATAGTAGAATAATTTTTTTTTTTTTTTTTTTTTTTTACTTTTTTTAGGAATACACAGTCCTGAAGATGTTGACATTAGTTATGTAGACTTTGGCAATGTTTGCAGAGTCAATGTCACAAAATTAAGAAAGTTGGAAGATGAATTCTTGGCATTACCTCGTAAGGTAGGCTGTTTTACTGCTATTCTAATAGTATGCATGACTTTGCAGCTTGTTGGTTTTAAGGCCTCATCCACACTAGGCATTTTCAAAGCTACTTCTAGAGGCTTTTTTTTTTTTCTTTTTCTTTTTTTTCCCTCTAAACTCCTGTACATGTTTTCCTGTGTGTATATGCACATAGACTTTTATCAGCATTTTTTGGATAGAAAGTTTAGTGGCAGGAAAAAAAAACACTGCCAGTTTGTCCTGAAGTTGCATTGTTTTGGCAAAAGAAAAACACTTGACGCCCTTAAACGGGTAACATGTAAATTCTCTTAAACAACATCTGCGATTGGCGCTTGAGCGTTAATTTATTTCATTGACCACAATAAATTATTTATTCTGCCCAATGAAAATAACTTCCAAACGTTTGATGCGTGTAAATGCGGTATACACTGTTACAAGCAACAGGCTTTTTTTTTTTTTGGCCAAAACGCTGCTGCCTGGAGGGCACTTCCAGGGGAGTTTAAGAAAAAAAAATCTGTGTGCATAAGGCCTAAGTGGTTTAGTTGTTTGCAGCATTTATAGATCTGTTTAAAATGATCACAGTTTAAGAACTGATGAACTGCCAAAACCACCCATGAGAAGTCCGTCTTCACTTTCTCTTCTGCTTTGTATTACAGTATAATGCTTTTTATTATATTTTGCATTTGCAAACTTTGTTTTGGAATCAAATATTTAACACATTGTGCATCAGTGGCATTCTCAAAAACCCCAGCACTTTCTTACATGTGTAATGGCACTCTGTGTTTAAGTGACAAAATTAATTCAGTTGGGTTTACAGAAATCTGTTGGTGGGTGGGTATCCCTTGTGTGTGAGTAATTCAATCCTCCCCATTGTAGCAATATGTCAGGTATTTGCATATCTGCTTAATTTGAGTTTAAGTGATGAATGTGCATTTGTTTGGTACAGTCCAATTCCAAAAAAGTTGGGTCGCTATGTAGAATCTCAATATAAAAAGGGAATGCAATTATTTCCAAATCTTCAAAACTCATTTTATTTACAATAGAATATAGAAAACATATCAAATGTTTAAAATGAGAAAATGCACCCTTTTAGAAAAAATAAGGTAATTTTGAAACTGATGGTAACACATTTCAAAAGAATTGAGACAGGGCAACAAAGAGCTGGTAAAGTAAGCAGTCCTAATAAGGAAGCGCTTAAAGTAGATTTTGCAACTAATTAGGATAACTGGCAACATGCCAGTAATGTGTTTGTATCTTAAAATGTCAGAGTGTCTCAGATGGAAATATGGGCAGAGGTTTACCAGTCTGAAATGCCATGTATACAAATTGTAAGAATAATGTTCCTCAGCGTAAAATTGCAATGACTTTAAACATATCCTCACCACAGGCTATCCCCGCTTCAGTCTATCCTGAATACTGCGGCCAGACTCATCCGCCTTACTAACTGCTCCGTATCCACCACCCCCCTCTGCCAATCTTTCCACTGGCTTCCAATTGCCCAATGGATAAAATTCAAAATGCTAACATTGACGTACAAAGCTGTTCATAACACTGCCCCAAACTACATCACCGACCTGATATCCAAATACCACCCTAAACGTACTCTCCGCTCCTCACAAGACCTCCTTCTCTCTAGTTCCCTGGTCTCCTCCTCCCATGCCCTTCTCCAGGACTTCCCCCATCCTCTGGAACTCCCTACCCCAATCCATCAGACTATCACCTACCCTCCTCTCCTTTAGACACACCCTGAAGACCCATCATTTAAGGGAAGCCTACCCCGCCCTCAGCTAATTGACGATCTCCTCCACGCTTCCTACCACTCCATCCCCCACAGCTCTTTCCTCCTGTACCACTATCTCCTCCCTCCTAGATTGTAAGCTCCAAAGAGCAGGGCCCTCGAACCCCTTGTGTATCGAATTGTATTGTTACTGTACTGTCTCGTGTACTGTCTCCCATTGTTATGTACAGCGCTGAGCAAACCGTTGGCGCTATATAAATACTGTATAATAATAAAATATCATCATCTGCAGTACTTAATATCAAAAGATTCAGAGAATTTGGCGTAATATCTGTGTGTAAGCGACAAGGCCGAAATGCAATATTGGATACCCATGATCTTCTGGCACTCAGACAGAACTGCATTTAAAACAGGCATAAATCTGTGATGGACATCATTGTATGGGCTGAACAATACTTCCAAAAATTGCTAACTGAACACAGTTCTGTGTGCCATCCAAAAATGCTGGGTAAAGCTCTATCATACAAAAAAGTCATATTTGAACATGATCCTGAAACGCTGCTGTCTTCTCTGAACCAGAGCTCATTTAAAATGGTCTGTTAAGTGTAAAACTGTTGTGGTCAGACAAATTAAAATTTGACATTCTTTTTGTTAAACACGGGCACTGCATCCTCCAGGCTAAAGACTATAAAATGTAAAAAAAAAGGGGGAACTGTATAGCAAATACAGTAAAACCATATAGGGGAGAAAATTATTGGTCAGTTCACTAACTCACCAGTTAGGTACGGGTCACCGTACCCAAGGAAATGCACTAAAAAAATGTTTATAGTGAAGAACCACCATAAAAAAAGACGGTACTACTAGGTGACCCAGGTAGTTTAACTGAAATTATAGCTTTATTGAAACCACATAATAGAACATCATGAAAATGCATATACAAAATTTAAACTATGTCTCCACCCGTCACCATTAAAAACATGACAACGTTGTCACTTAAAAAATTAGAGAACCCTGGGTATGATGCTATAAGTACACAATGTCAAGTCCCCAAAATTGCTATATCCCAAAACTCTGAACCTCCACTTCAAGGAGAATATAGCCCATTCATTGCAAGCATCTAGCAGTGAAAGGAGGTAGAGTGCATGTCAGCAAAGAAACCAATCGGCTTCCAGATTTTATTGCCAAAGCTTGATTGAGCAAGCTGAGGTTATAGGCTGGCTACAATGCACAAGTGTGCCAGATTCTGAGTATACCAGTTTTCATAAATCTCCCCCACAGTATTTTAGGAATTAAGGATTGATTCACACACTTGGTATGTATTTATTTTGGTTTAGCGTGCCATTGTTCTACATCAAATTGTTTGCGTGTTAAAAGAGAGAATGCTATCCCAACTTTTTGAGATGTTGCTGCCATCAATTTCAAAATGACCTAATTTTGTTTTCCCCTAAACTGGTCCATTTTCTCAGTTGCAAGATTTGATCTGTTTCCTATTTTCTATATTCAAGATAGGATTTGCAAATTTTTTAATTTTTTTATTCCTTTAGATCACAATCCGTGTCTTTTTTGGAATTGGTAGTTGAAGTAAGGTCAGACAGTCACAGCTAACAGAAATAGCCATAAATATAGACACAGAAGTAATAACATAAAAACTATTACCAAGTTTCTCATACATTTGCCCAACGCATTAAATTCAAACTACTAACACAGACATACAAAGCCATTCATAATGCTGCCCCAAACTACCTCACCGACCTGATACCTAAATACCACCCAACCCGTAATCTTCGCTCCTCACAAGACCACCTACTTTATAGCTCCCTGGTCTCCACCTCCCACGCTCAACTGCAGGACTTCACCCATCCTCTGGAACTCACTACCCCAATCCATCAGACTGTCACCTACCCTCCTCACCTTTAGGCGCACCCTGAAAACCCATCTCTTCAGGGAAGCCTACCCCACCCTCACCTACCAGCCGATCTCCTCCACTCCTCCCACAACTCCATCCCCCACAGCCACTGCCTCCTGTACCACTATCCCCTCCCTCCTAGATTGTAAACTTGAAAGAGCAGGGCCCCTGAATCCCTCATGTTCTGTTTTGTTACTGTATTGTCTCATGTACTGTCCCCCACTATGATGTACAGCGCTAAGCAAACCTTTTAGCGCTATATAAATACTGTAGAATAATAATACATTAATATATAAAAAAAGGTGCAGCGCTTATATATTAAAACATGCAAGATATCAAAAATGCAAGAGTGTATCCCTGCAAAACGCAGGCAGGGTATAGTTATTATACTGCCCCTTATAGTCTCAAATAACACACAAATATATAGTTCACAATCTCCCAGTGGGTAGGGTGAGGTGAAGGATCAGATGGATCTCTATTGACACACGGTGATAGCCAAAAAAGGTGATGTATGGTGATATCCAAAACTGGTAAAAGATTGTGCTCTCACCAGATGCACAACCAATATGCGCATGTAAGAGATAACCCCTCTCAAGGTATGGTTCCAGGACTCATCAAAGGCAAGATCTGGTCAAACTTTACGATGTGGACCCTCAGCTGTCACGCACGGCTCTGTCCCCTATAGCTCTTTACTCTGCAGCTGGCGCGACTTTTGCGGCCCTGTCCTCTAGGGAGGGGTGGTCCCCTCCCTAGGTTTTAGAGGCAGAAAACAGGAAAAAAAAATTCTGAACTAATGGACTGCAGACACAGTACAGGAGATGACCAGAGACTGCGGACAGCACAGGGATGACCAGAGACTGCGGACAGCACAGGGATGACCAGAGACTGCGGACAGCACAGGGATGACCAGAGACTGCGGACAGCACAGGGATGACCAGAGACTGCGGACAGCACAGGGATGACCAGAGACTGCGGACAGTACAGATGACTGCTGACCTTTGGGGAGGTGGGGAGTGGGTACCTGAATTTGACAGGTACCCGCTCTTACTTCCGCAGAGTTTTTGTTTGATCTTACCTGTTCCTCGATCCAGCCGCGCGCTGTCTTCCCGGCTTCTGTAATGGCGCTCGGCATGACAGCCGGGTGCCCAGTGCGCATGCGCGAGAAGCACTTGCGCTTTGTGATTGGTCCGGCGGCTTCTGGGATCTGTCATGTGTTCCAGGTACCGCCTTACCATTCACAAAAAGCACCGCTTCTTGCGCATGCGCACTTGGCACCCGGCTGTCATGCCCAGTGCCCACACTACAGAAGCCGGAAGACAGCGCGCCGCTGGATAGAGGAACAGGTAAGATCAAAGAACAAAGAAGTAAGAGCGGGTACCTGTCAAATTCAGGTACCCGCTCCCCACCTCCCCAAAGGTCAGCAGTCATCTCCATAAGGTACCGCTGCAGAGCTGAGCGGCCGGCCCGGTATTCTGACACGGCCGTGGTGGAAATACCGGACCGGCCGCTCCATATTCGCTCCATAAGACGCACTGACATTTTCCCCCCCTTTTTTGGGGGGAAAAAAGTGCGTCTTATGGAGCGAAAAATACGGTAATATATAAGCGCTGCACCTTTTTTTTTTTTTTTTTTTTTTTTATATGTGAGTTTTTGGAGGTTTTTTGGTACCTTTTGTGTTCAGCAGCTTTGTTACCTTTAGCGCTCACGTATACCTATTTTTACAATAATACATTAATAACTATTAAAAAGCGATATTATATTCTAAGTACTGTCCCTAGAGTCCCCTTTTACAAGTAAAATCAGTTTCCTGGAGTGCCTGCATATACATACAGGGTTGGACAAAAATATGGAAACACTGCATGATTTGCAGGTGTAAAAGTAACCAGGTGTTTCGCATTGAAAGTGGAAGTGTAACACTCTTTTGCTTCCACTGTGCGATGAGACCGTTTAACAGGTGTGTGCTGCTAGTAATACGGAGCCATGTCAGAGCTTACCGAGCTTCAAAGAGGGCAAATTGTTGGTGCCACGTAGCTGGTGCCTCTTTGACTGAAGTTGCCAATTTACAGTCTGGTCCATAAATATTGGGACATCGATACATTTCTAACATTTTTGGCTCTATACACCACCACAATGGATTTGAAATGAAACAAACAAGATTTGCTATAACTGCAGACTGTCAGCTTTAATTTGAGGGTATTTACATCCAAATCAGGTGAACAGTGTAGGAATTACAACAGTTTGCATATGTGCCTCCCACTTGTTAAGGGACCAAAAGTAATGGGACAGAATAATAATCATAAATCAAACTTTCACTTTTTAATACTTGGTTGAAAATCCTTTGCAGTCAATTACAGCCTGAATTCTGGAACGCATAGACATCACTAGACGCTGGGATTCATCCCTGGTGATGCTCTGCCAGGCCTCTACTGCAACTGTCTTCAGTTCCTGCTTGTTCTTGGGGCATTTTCCCTTCAGTTTTGTCTTCAGCAAGTGAAATGCATGCTCAATCGGATTCAGGTCAGGTGATTGACTTGGCCATTGCATAACATTCCACTTCTTTCCCTTAAAAAAACTCTTTGGTTGCTTTTGCAGTATGCTTTGGGTGATTGTCCATCTGCACTGTGAAGCAGCGTCCAATGAGTTCTGAAGCATTTGGCTGACTAAGAGCAGATAATATTGGCAGAAACACTTCAGAATTCATCCTGCTGCTTTTGTCAGCAGTCACATCATCAATAAATACAAGAGAACCAGTTCAATTGGCAGCCGTACATGCCCACGCCATGACACTACCACCACCATGCTTCACTGATGAGGTGGTATGCTTAGGATCATGAGCAGTTCCTTTTCCTTCTCCATACTCTTCTCTTCCCATCACTCTGCTACAAGTTGATCTTGGTCTCATCTGTCCATAGGATGTTGTTCCAGAACTGTGGAGGCTTTTTTAGATGTCGTTTGGCAAACTCTAATCTGGCCTTCCTATTTTTGAGGCTCACCAATGGTTTACATCTTGTGGTGAACCCTCTGTATTCATTCTGGTGAAGTCTTCTCTTGATTGTTGACTTTGACACACATACACCTACCTCCTGGAGAGTGTTTTTGATCTGGCCAACTGTTGTGAAGGGTGTTTTCTTCACCAGGGAAAGAATTCTTCGGTCATCCACCACAGTTGTTTTCCGTGGTCTTTTGGTGTTGCTGAGCTCACCGGTGCGTTCCTTCTTTTTAAGAATGTTCCACACAGTAGTTTTGGCCATGCCTAATGTTTTTTCTATCTCTCTGATGGGTTTGTTTTGTTTTTTCAGCCTAATGATGGCTTGCTTCACTGTTAGTGACAGCTCTTTGGATCTCATCTTGAGAGTTGACAGCAACAGATTCCAAATGCAAATAGCACACTTGAAATGAACTCTGGACCTTGCTCATTGTAATTGGGATAATGAGGGAATAACACACACCTGGCCATGGAACAGCTGAGAAGCCAATTGTCCCATTACTTTTGGTCCCTTAACAAGTGGGAGGCACATATGCAAACTGTTGTAATTCCTACACCGTTCACCTGATTTGGATGTAAATACCCTCAAATTAAAGCTGACCGTCTGCAGTTAAAGCACATCTTGTTCGTTTCATTTCAAATCATTCATTGTGGTGGTGTATAGAGCCAAAAATGTTAGAATTGTGTTGATGTCCCAATATTTATGGAACTGACTGTATTTGCCGTGTCGCAAGGTACAGTATCAAAGGTTCTGACGGCTTATACAGTTTCTGGGAAAACATTGTGTGATTAGCATGGTCAACTGGCCAAAAGAGGCAAAAGGACATTGCACAGGATTGTGACCTGAAACAGTAAAACTGCTAAAAAAAAAAGTGGCTGCAGAGCTCAATCTCAGTCTTCCAAAGACCGTGTCTACAAAAACACTGCAGAGGGAACACTATAAGCAGAACATTCATGGGCAAGCTGCAATTACCAAACTACTTGTGATCGATATTAATGCTCAGAAGAGAAGAGTATGGTGCAACACCCATAAATGGCGAATTATCGCTAAGTGGCAGACTGTAATATGGTCCGACGAATCGAACTTCACACTGTTCCCACCCAACTGAGGTGTTTACGTGTGGAAAACACCATCTCAAGCTTACAACCAGAACGGTCTTGTTGCAACGGTAAAGTATGGTGGCGGTGCAGTCATGGTTTGTGCAGTCATATCTTGGTATTCTGCAGGCCTTATCACCATGAAAGGTAGAGTCACGGCCAGCTACTGTGTGCAAATTTTGGCCAACCATGTGCACCCCATGGTGCAGACGTTTCCCAGGGAGACCGCTCCATATACGAAGACTATAATGCTCCAATTTACACAGATGGTGTTGTCAAATTGTGATTGGATGAACATGCGGACAACTTCTTGCACCTACCATGGGCGCTGCAGTCGCCGGACCTTAATATCATAGAGCAGTGTTTCGCAAACTTTTTTTTATCGAGGCACCCTTTAGAATGCTGCACAATTTCAAGGCACCCTATTCTAAAATGTTAAAAGCTAAACTAATAGTTTAACATAACACAGCTACATCCACACAACTAGAACACCCACCGTTACAGGTCATTTCATCTTTCGGAACAAATACACCTTTGCACACTGTTACTGACTAGTATGCCAGTGTTTTTCTTTTCCGTCAGTTTCTCTCCCTCACTCAATTAATCTGACCCAAGTGCTGATGGGTAAGGCAGGAGAAGGGCTGTGAAGGGGCCTGACGTCCTGCTTATCAAAAGATGTCAGTGATTGTTAGGGTTCTGGAAGGTTGTAATGGTGCACAATGAAAACCTATGGATTTGTGTAATTAAAAGACAGGCTTGATCAAGTATACAAGTTTGGTGACATTTTTTAGGCATTTTGCCAGGACACCCTGGTTGATAAAGGCGATCCTGGAGTCACTATGGTCAGTTTTAGAGAACAAGGTTCGGGCACGTTTTCTGCCTCCAGCATCTTTGTGAGAACTGGAACGATTTTTGCATGAAGAGTAATATCAGATTCTATTATCCAACATCCAAAACTTTTATTTGTAATTTTCCATTAGTCAAAAATCATATTTTAAGAAAAGAATATGTATTTGCCTAAATTGATTTTTAAAAATGAATTAAACACTAACAAGGTTTTTATGTTGGTAGAAACCCTTTTTCTGTTCTGCCTTTAAATGCTTCCTCCTTCCTGTCTGTGGTATTGCACACTGAGCCACATATGCACAGTTCAGAGTACATAATAGAACCTGCTGTATGCTCTGGTGATTTCAGTTCTGTGCGAATGTGCTGGAATGATGTGATCATGGTTCAGACATTCAATTGATCAAACAGAGCCAAAAGGAAGACCTGGTGAAGCTGTAAGTACCCTCACATTTTCTTTTACAAAGAGTTTTATTGAGGGTTAAGCAAAGAAAAAACAGACATTCGAAATACAAGTTCAATGACCAACAATTATAAATTGTTATGGGCAAGTGGAAGCCTTTTCAAAGTATACATTGATAGGTGCATAAACTGAAATGTTTACATAAGAGTCTTTCAGAAAAGGGTGTGGGAAGGAAATGGGAAGGGAACAATAAGCAAACCATTGTAGTTCACCGACAATAAAGACTCCATAAGAAATTGTTTTACAGCATCAACATTATAGAAAATATGAGAGGCAAAGAAAAAGGAAAAAAAACCCCTCCAGAGAATGATACATGTTCTAAACCTTGGATGCGTAAAGAGATCTAGGTTGCAAAGATAGTATTGCAGATGTAACCCAGAAAACAGCAAACACAAACCGTAAAATGTGTTTAAAGGCAGATTGGACAGAAGGATAAAAGAGGACAAACAGTGGGAAGACACGGACAACAACAAACAAAAAAAAATAAGGGGGAAAGAGGGCTCCGGGGCGATCACAGCAGATTCCATGTTTATATCGACAGAAGGGACTGATCAAATCTTGAAGGTTGAGCTATATCCAACCAGGGACGCCAAATCTGCAGAAATTTTGTATGGGTATCCAACAATATGGCCGTCAGTTTTTCATTAACCATTTTGAAGTTCATCCGATTTTTGACTGCCTCAAAACTAAGGAGAGGAGTTTTCCAAGCTCTCGCAATTGTCAATTTAGTTGCCATAAATAAGTGTGACGCCAGCTGCCGCTCAGAACGGAGGAGGCCCTCCAGTGGTTTAAATAGAAGCGCTTCATATGGGTTACGCTTAATGTCAATGTGAAACATAGTGCGAAGAAGGGCATACACCCTAATCCATAGTCGGCTTACTTTAGGGCAAGTCCACCAGATGTGGGCCATAGTGCCCAATTGTTGGCATCCCCGAAAACAAACCGGAGAATATGAAGGGATAAAACTAGCTTGACGAGCAGGCGTATAGTACCATCGGTAAAGAATTTTGTAAGCATTCTCAAGGATAATGACATTCTTGGAACATTTGGATATTGCTTGGGTCATGGTCTGCCAATCCTGTTGATCCAAGGACCCTCCTAATTCAGACTGCCAGCGCAGGTGATAGGAGCGAACCGGAGGGGTTCTAGAAGATATAATAGCGGAGTAAATCAAGGAGATCAAACCCGGGGCATGAGGTCTATGTCTACACTGGCTTTCAAAGGGGTACAGACGGTAAGGACCCGGGATCGCGCGTATTAGTGTATTAATAAAGTGGCGAAGTTGAAGGTAACCAAAATGTTCCCGTAAAGGGATGTTATAAGAAGAGCGTAAAGTTTCGAAGGTAATTATTTTAGTGGGAGATAGAAGCGAGTGAACATCATAAAAACCATGTGTCTGCCACCAGGCAAACTGTCTAGGATTATCCCTTCCCGGAGGAAATAATGGGTTATGGAATAGACGTAACAACGGCAAGTGAGGGGAAATGAGGCCAGCGGAGTATTTAATAGAATCCCAAAGACGTAACGAAAACGTCAGCGTCGGGCTAAGGGTAGATGGACGTTGAGAGATAGGAAGCCATGGCAGGGAAGAGAGCGGTATCGGGTGAGAGTCCATCATATCCACAACAGCCCACAGGGGGAAGTGGTGAGATGCATGAACATGGTCTAGAGGGGCAATGTTAGCCGCCAAATAGTAGGACTGGAGATTTGGAACAGATAACCCACCCACACTCCGTCGCGCAAATAAGATATGTTTGCTAATTCTGGGTCGAGAAGAGCTCCAAATAAAAGACAGAAGTTTTTGCTGATGAGTACGAAGTATATGCGAAGGTACTGGGACCGGTAAAACACGAAATAGGTATAGTAGTTTAGGAAGATAGGTCATACGTATCGCATTAATTCTGCCGAACTATGATAACGGAAAATGAGACCAAGATGACAATAGCTCGGACAGCTCATGAAAGACAGTGGGAAAGTTAGCCTGATACAGTCCGTCATATGTCGGGGTAAGCTTAATTCCTAGATATGGTAAGGCGGAAAGCCATTGAAAAGAACGTTTGTTTCAAAGTCAACAAGAGTGATGGTGGGAGGGTGACCGACATAGGTCTTGATTTAGCAGGATTGACATGTAAACCCGAAAGAGTTGCAAAATAATCAAGAACCACGAGCAAGTTGGGCAAAGTAACCCCCGGGTTTGAAATTGACAGTAATATGTCATCTGCAAACAGACAATTTATGTTGGGAGCCCGCGGCCTCGATCCCCTTAATATCAGGATGCATGCGAATGGCTTCAGCCAATGGTTCCAGGACCAGGATAAAAAGTAAAGGAGAAAGCGGGCAACCTTGCCTAGTACCTCTAGCAATCGAGAACGTAGAGGACTCAAAACCATAATATTTAAGCTTCGCTTGAGGGGATGTGTATAGCGAAGAGATCCATCGTAGGAACGAAGGGCCAAACCCAAAACGATGGAGGACCGATAGGAGATATGGCCAAGATAAAGTGTCAAAGGCCTTGTTAATATCTAAAGATAAGAGCATCATATCAAGTTTACGAGTGTGGGCCAGATGTTGCAATTGTAAAATACTTCTGATAGCATCTCCAGCCTGCCTGTGGGGAACAAATCGCACTTGGGTCTTTTTTGATCAAACGAGAAAGGAAGGAATTCAATCGAGTAGCCAAAATCTTAGTAAGGATCTTCATGTCGATATTGATAAGAGATAGGCCTATAATTTGCCCAGGAAGAGTGATCTCGATCTGGTTTAGGGATCATAACCACATTAGCAGTTAAAGAATCCAGGGAAAAATTTGAACCTCCTTTCACTGCGTTAAACATAGCTGCAAGGTGAGGAGCGAGCACATCAGCTAATTTCTTGTAATATAGTGCCGTATAGCCATCAGGACCTGGACGTTTACCCGTTTTTAGATCTGCTATGCATTGCAAAACCTCAGATACTTGAATATTACGATCCATCAAGTCCTTATGGGCCGACGTTAAAGTAGGCAGGGGAAGATGAGATAAAAAGTCTGAAATAGACTGAGGATCAGCCCGAGTAGGATCAGAATAAAGTTTAGCTAAACTGTACCGGAACTCTTCCAAAACTGCTACAGGATTGCTCGTAAGGGTATTGTGACGGGTGCGTTACGATATTGGTTTGGGGTGCTGCGCAAAAGAGCGCAGTCTACGTGCTAACATAGAGTCCGGTTTGTTTGCTTTACTATACCATTTCTGGTGAGTCCAACGTAAGGAGCGTTCAGCCTCATCCGTTAGGCAAAGATCTAACTCTATGCGGGCCTGATCCAACAGCCTACGGTTCGACGGGGAAGGTGACTGTTTAAATTGGGCCAACGCAGCAGCTAACTTCGATTCCAACTGACACTGTTTAAGTTGTCTTGCTTTCTTTCGTCTGGAGGCTATTTGGATAATATGCCCTCTAAGAACTGCCTTGTAGGCTTCCCATAACGTTACTGAAGAAGAGACAGAACCGGAATTTAATTGGAAATATTCCTGAGACTTACGATGTAGTTCCGCCTGAACCTCCCTCAGTGAAAGCAAAGAATCATTCATTATCCAGGAAGAGAAGGCTGGCCTACTTAGGAGAGAACGGCAGACCACCAAAATAGGTTCATGATCTGACCATGGAACCGTTAGAATAGAAATAGCGCGAACTAAAGGGAGGTGTTTACGCGAAACAAAGGCATGATCGATTCTGGAATGAGAATGATGAGGGTGTGAATATTAAGTGTAGTCTTTCCCCTGAGGATGAAATTCACGCCATAAGTCTACCAGATCATGGGTTGTTAACGCATGTACAAAAGACTTTGCCGATGTAGAAGGGCCAGAACGCTCCGCTGGATATTTATCTACTGCGGGGTTCAGCACTAAATTTGAATCCCCTGCCATCAAAAGTGTTCCTCGCTGATGTGTAGCCAGGAGAGAACATAGATGTGACAGAAAAGGTCCAGGGTTAACGTTGGGAGCGTAATAGGACACTATGGTAACGTCTATCCCATGGACCGTGCCCTGGAGCAAAAGATATCTACCATTGGGATCAGCAATACGCTTCACACAGACGAACGGAGTTTTACTATGGAAGGCGACCAATACGCCTCTGTTTAGTGGGGCCCGTGGCCTGAAATATCTGAGGGTAACGTGCATCAAAATATTTTGGGGCAGAAGTAGTAGAGAAATGGGTTTCTTGTAAACAAGCAATATCAACTTGACGAGCCCGGAGAAACTTAAATACTTTTACCCGTTTCTGCAGAGAATTCATCCCCTGGACATTCAAGGATAGCCAGTTCAGCGACATGGCGACCTAAAAAAAGGAAGATTTAGTCCACCGCGATCCCCGGGAGCCCTAAAAAATTTTTTTACAAAAACACACATGACAAAAGACAAGAAAAAGGGAGTAAAGAAGGAAGAAACTGACAAGAAGATATCTGATATACGTGCAAGATATCTGAGAAGCATTAAGGTTAGTTCAAACAATATAACAGTCAGCTGTGGGTAAAATACCCACATAGAGGCTAGGTAGCGGGCGGGGCTAGAAAAAAAACCAGACCGCTAACCAGCGCGGAGGGGGACACGACCGTCCATCGGAACAACTCGGCAGTAATATAAATTCTAGAAATATTATACTAACAATTTAGGCTAATACACCTATAAACCAGCAATCCAGAGCTCGCAGGGCACTGGAGGTCTCAACCAATCTGGGCAAAAAAAACGCAAAGGTTTGGAATCCCTGAACAGATCCAAAGCCTATTCTAAAAATTGGCAGCAAAAAATAAGAAATCCACGCATGGCGAACTATATATTGGCAGCCATCCTCTAAACATCAAGTCGCGGAGACTTCCTGGAAACGCTGGACTTGTAGGGATCGGAGAGCCTGGGAACCAGTACCCTCACATTTTCAACACTGGAGTTCTTCCTTTTGACTAGCCTTCTGTCAAATCAGGCATACTTGACCATTATGGCATAAAGCTGAAGGGGCCCACATTAAAAAAATATATATATATTACCGCTTTAAATGCTGAACTCTGGGCAATGAAGACAATACTTAAGTTACTTACCTCTTATGCTGTCTGAAGAATCTTTTGAATCTTACATTCGAAGTAGTATCACATTCCTGGTCCCTTTGCATTCTTTCCTCCTACTGGCTCCTACAACACTACTACTGGAGATGGTTACTTTATATGTGATCATGAGATGGGTAATCTTGGCAACCCTGCTAATGTTTGCTTCTAAAGATAATTCACTTTTTTCAATAAATGAAAAATAATGGTGAAAAAACATCCAGTCTTGAAAATGCAGGGAAATCCCTGGACTCTCAAATATTTTTTTGGAAAATGCAGGGAAATCCCTGGACTCTCAAATATTTTTTTTTTTTATCACCTCTTAATATATTCAGAAAACAATATAACAAATGAGGTTGCAACATATTATCAATCCCAGCACCCCCAAATAAAAAAACTGACATAAAAGAATCTTGATATTTATGCAAAAAGTAGATACAAACTGGGAGTTACCAAACCTTTTCAGTCATAACAATCTTTGCACATGTATGTTTCATAGAGTTTTGGCCATGACATATCTCATTCCTAGGCCATACTGCTGACAAATATAAAGATCCATCAAGGATAATTTGAACTATTGGAAGCAAAATATTTAATCAAATATACACAATACCAGAGTAACTGTGTCTCGTTTTCTCAGGAGGAGAAAAATGGTCATGGAAAGGTATTAACTGTCTTCTTTGCATGGGCACACTTTAAAAATAAAGTGTATATTTTATTCTACAGGCGTAACTGCTTTTATTCTAAATTAAATACTGGTGAAGTCCTTCCAATATGACATTAATCAAATATCTTCTATGATCATACCATAACCCTTTATCATAAACTGATCCCCTCAGCATCCAGTATCATTTTGTGAATGTGCAAAAAAAACATAGCTCTTATACCATAAAAAACAAAAAAAGTATAGTCCAATGTAAGAGTCCCACACATGAACCAATCTTCAATTGCTAGAATGCTATTCTGACAAGAATATAACTTCTTCAGCGTGAACAAACTCCAATGTGCCCTTCACCACATCACATGGGTATTTCATCACCTTATATCATGCACCCCACTGCAAAAGGCGGGTCATTTGCACTTCTGTATTACAGACCACAATCCTCTTCTGCATTAACCTGGTCATTGTCGATCTCCCAGCAACAGATTAGATTCAATGGAAGCAAAGAGCATCCAATAGTGCAGACTATTTTATTTCCATAAGTTAAAATTCCACTCACATGTTAAAAAGCATGTCACGGGTTATTCACATACTCTACTTTTCTAAATGTCATCAAAGCTTCACCCAGCGTGACAAGGTCACTGCCCGCTTGACTCATTGCGCCCAAGTCTGTTTTCTCAGAGGTTCAGGTTAGTCAACAACACCACCCTCTTATAGATCTACTGCATCCTGATTGACATTGCAGCCTTTTATCACACCCCCGTCCCCTTCTTTGTGGAGACCACATGCTGCTCACAAACTTATAGCTAACCAAAAATAATCACTAGGCAGGAAATAAGGACCATTCTAATCAGAATGTCAGAGGCATTCCCTAGTTCTTGTGGCAAATGAACAAAGGTGAAAAGTCATCCAATTAAAAGCCGATCAAGCAAGGTATTAATCTCTTACAATGCCATAAAAGACAGCATATGAAAAAATGGCACATAAATATATATCACAGTAAATTTTAAATAAGACACAAGATATTGCTAAAAAGCTGTGTGCAGCTAGGTGTGGCCACTCACTGTGTTCACTATGATGACAGGTTGCTGGCAGGTGCCACTGTTCGCGGCTGTCCGTACAGTCAGTAATTACTTGCAGTGATTGCTGCTGGTATCGCTGGCTCTGAACAGCTACGAGTAACCGTGGCCTTCGACCATACAAAGAAATGGCAAACACCACAACCTATAACTGGCCTTTGCAGCAAGAAGCACATGGAAAAAAAAACAAACAATTCCCAGCTTTAGGGACAGGGTCAGTTTAAATAAAAATCTTGGTACAGATATTAAATACCTCCATTCGTGCACAGTCTAAATCTGTTTTTCATCATTATAACTAAAGCATATTTCTTCCAAAAACAAAAATGTATTTCATTGTCATTTGATGGATTCAGGAATTCAAATACATTTGGGGTACAGTGCCACCTTCAGAAGGTTTGGACACTGGTAAATTGAACAATTGTAAGCGAGCTCCCATATAATCATTCCACTTCCCAGAATGCTTTAGTTTTTTGCTAGTGTCCTAAAAGGTTGGAAATCTATCTTCATCTCCAACTTTTTTTCTTCTGAAATCTAAAAAAAGAAATGTCCCTGCTACATAGCGGCTTAACCTTTCACTGCCAGATCACACGGACCTAACAGAGGGGGTTTTACACACATTACTGGTGGCTGCAGCTACCAGGAATGTGTGTACATCTGACAAGTAAATTCCTGTTTGTAAGATGGGAGCATTCTGGCAGCTGCCGCCCAATTGCTTCCACACACCCCCCAGTAACGTGCAACCTTCCCTGCCCAACCGCTTCTATGTATCCAGGTATCAGATTGCTCATCTTCTGGCCTGGGACTTGCATAGAGGGTGGCGCTATAAAGAGGCACATTCATGCTTTTCCCCATCTTGTTGCTGACTCGAAAGCGACATTTAAAATTACGCTACTGGGTCTCCCCTAATTTTGCACTCAGCAACCACTTTATTAGGTACACCTTGCTAGTACCAGGTTGGACCCCCTGTTGCCATCTGAACTGCCTTAAAGTGGTTTTAAAGGCTCAAGATTTTTTACCGTCATGCATTCTAGGTTTGGCAAAAAAATCAGGTGTGAGGAGGCGACACCGTCCCTGGTGATCTTTGACTTTTTCCATGTTGTTCAGGTAGATCTCCACCTCTTTAAGGTTGCCTACCCCTTCTCTAGGGTGTATCTGCTTTCAGAAAATATTTAATGTTTTGGGGGTTTATGCAATGTTTAGGCCTAAAATTAAATCTAAATGTGTGGAACGAATGCAAAAACATCACTGGCAGCAAAAAGGTTAAACCCTTTCATCATTTTACAGATATCTGAAACCGCTTTTTTTCAGCACTAGTTTTTAAGGCCATACGCAAACTATTTATCTTGTCTTCCTAGTGATTTGGTCATTTGTTTGCACTTGAAACTCTTACCAGTTACCTAGGTATGTGAGTGCAAGAGTCTACGCAGAAGCAACATGTGTTCAGTATGACTTTGATGGTCCAGTATTGCTGCCACGGGTAACTTCAGCCCATACTCCTTGTATTTCTGAGGATGTGCCTGCAGTCTCAAACCTGGGACACTTTTTGTTATAGGGTCACCATCATTGTACTCCTGCACTCCATCGGACGAAGCAGATTTCACACCATGTCCATATGAACCTACTTTTACACTCTGAACTTACCAGCAGAGATTATACAGTTATGTTCAAAATAATAGTGTGTTGAAAAAAGTGAATAAAGCTCAAAATCCTTCTAGTGGCTTTTATTTTAATACACACAAATGCATTGGGAACACTACACATTCTATTCCAAAACAAAACATGAAGAAAATTATATCAAATTTGTGTTGTTCCTCTAAACAAATTAAAGAAAAGTGAATATTAGACTGTTCAAAAAAAAAAATAGTGTTTGTATTCTTCTTTACAAACTCAAACATTCACTATATAAACTGAAGAATGTTTGAAGATTTTGCTTTCCTTTGAATCACTTAATTAATATTTAGTTGTATAAGCACTGTTTCTGAGAACTGCTGTACATCTGTGTTGCATGGAGTCAACCACCTTCTGGTACCTGTGAACAGGTATTCCAGGCCAGGATGATTGGACTACATTCCACAGTTCTTTATTTCTTGGTTTTGCCTCAGAAACTGCATTTTTGATGTCACCCCACAAGTTTTCTATTGGATTAAGATCCAGGGATTGGGCTGGCCACTCCAAAACATCAATCTTGTTGGTCTGGAACCAAGATGTTGCACGTTTACTGGTGTGTTTGGGGTCGTAGTCATGTTGGATCACCCATTTCAAGGGCATTTCCTCTTCAGCATAAGGCAGCATGACCTCTTCAAGTATTGTGATGTATTCAAACTGATCCATGATCCCTGGTATGCGATAAATATGCCCAACACCGTAGTATGAGAAGCATCCCCATATCATGATGCTTGCGCAACCATGCTTCACTGTCTTCACAGTGTACTGTGGCTTGAGTTCAGTGTTTGGGGTCATCTGACAAACTGTCTCCTGCCACTTGACCCAAAAAGAACAATCTTACTTTCATCGGTCCACAAAATGTTGCGCCATTTCTCTTTAGGCCAGTCAATGTGCTCTTTGGCAAATTGTAAGCTCTTCAGCACGTCTTTTTTTTAAACAGTGGGACTTTGCGAGGGACTTCTTGCAGATAGCTTGGCTTCACATAGGCATATTCTAATTGTACAGTACTCACAGGTAACTTAAGACCTTCTTTGATCTTCCTGGAGCTGATTGTTGGCTGAGTCCTTGCCATTTTGGCTATTCTATTCATTCGAATGGTAGTTTTTCGCTTTCTTCCATGTCTTTCAGGTTTTGGTTGCCATTTTAAAGCATTTGCGATCATTTTAGCTGAGCAGCCTATCATTTTCTGCACTTCTTTATGTCTTCCCCCCTCCAATCAACTTTTTAATCAAGGTACGCTGTTCTTCTGAACAATGTCTGGAACGACCCATTTTTTCTCAGAATTTCAGAGAGAAATGCACTGTAACCAGCATGTACAACATTTGCTGCCTTCCTTCCTTAAATAAGGGCAATAATTGTCACCTGTTTTTCAAAGAATGAATGACCTCACTAATAGGAACTCCACACTGCTAATATTTTGAACATGCCCCTTTCAATTAGTGATTCAATTACACAGAATCAGCAGCATGCATGTCATGACTGTTGGGTCTGTTGGATTTCTATTACTCTTATTACACCTGCTAGTAAATTATTTGCCATGTAGAAATATCATTTCTACCAAAAACAGTGACTGATCAGGTTAGTGATGTCTGACTGCTATTATTTTGAACACAACTGTAAATGTGCTGTGATGCCATCCCATGCAGTGTCTTTCTCAGTCTCTCCTAATCCCTTTGATTGGACTGGGCCTGTGGTCCCTGTTACCATTTCCGTCTCAGTTTTAGGATCCCAAGAGCCTACCTCTTAGTATACCGTTTTTGAGGCACCAGTGTTTCTTGCTGTCTCCCGGTTTGTAGGAGAGATGTGTCAGACTTTTTAAGTGCTGTGCGTTATACCATGCATCTGCAGGATCAGCTTGCTTTTTCAAACCTTGGGTCTTGTATGACTCCTACATTTGCAAATACCTCTCCTTTACACCTTCTGTTTTATATATTCATGTATACTGCATTAAGGCACCTGGGCCCAACCTGAGAAATGTGCCTCATTTCCACTTTGAGAAGAAATTTGTTTAGTGGTGTGTTACCCATCGTAGATACACCAGTGATAATCCTTAAACGGAATTGCTCTTATTTAGCGTTTCCACCTTTTGGGATCCTACTGACAGCTCGTATCATTTTTTTTTAAAGTAGACTCCTCATGGTATTTGCATGGAGGTATAGTGAAGTTTTTGAGGTTGTCATAAAAACCCACAGTTCTTTGGAAAATAAAGACATTAAATAAAATGTGTAGTTTTTTTTTTAGTTTTTAACATGTTATTTCTCACACTCGATTGAGGCATTCTTGTAATTATACCCCAGAACACCTGCTGCTGTCCCTCCTGAATAATGGGAAACCACATGTGTGGGGGACTTTTTTTTTTTTTTTTTTCTTACAACCTAGACACATAGAGGTGTCCTAAATCCAAGGATCCGAGGGAGTACTTTTGGGCTTTCAAAGAGCAAATAATTACTAATCTAATTTCCTGACTACATTTTTGAAGGCCCTGAAGCACCAGAACAGTGGAAACACTAACAAAATGACCTTGTTTCGGAAAGCAAACACCTCAGCGTATTTTCTGGGAGGCATAATAAGTCTTTTGAACATGCTGGGGGTTTTTTTTTGTTACAACTTACTGAAAATTATTATTTTTTTTTTACATGAAGTTAATTTAAAAAATGTTTCTTACCCACAGCATGGACATACTAAGAATTACACCTCTAAACACATTCTGCTACTGCTATTGAGTATAGTGATACTACATTATTATTATTATTATTATTATACAGTATTTATAAAGCGCCAATAGTTCGCTCAGCGCTGTACATTATAAAGGGGGACAGAACATGTGACAGAACAATACCAATACAATGCAAAACATGAGGGGATCGAGGGCCCTGCTCTTTCAAGCTTACAATCTAGGAGGGAGGGGATGGTGGCACAGGAGGAGATAGCTGTGGGGGATGGAGTGGTAGGAAGAGTGGAGGAGGTCGGCAAGTTAGCAGGGGGCGGGGTAGGCTTCCCTGAAGAGATGGGTTTTCAGGGTGCGCCTAAAGGAGAGGAGAGTAGGTGATAATCTGATGGGTTGGGGCAGGGAGTTCCAGAGGATGGGTGACACCCTGGAGAAGTCCTGGAGGCGGGCATGGGAGGAGGAGACCAGGGAACTAGAGAGAAGGAGGTCTTGTGAGGAGCGGAGTGTGCGTGTTGGGCGGTACTTGGATATTAGGTCAGAGATGTAGTTCGGGGCAGTATGGTGGACAGCTTTGTACGTCAGCGTTAGGATTTTGAATTTGATCCGTTGCGCAATCGGAAGCCAGTGGAGGGATTGGCAGAGGGGGGTGGCGGAAACGGAGCGGTTGGAAAGGTGAATGAGTCTGGCAGCCGTATTCAGGATGGACTGAAGCGGGGATAGACAGTGGCGAGGCAGGCCAGTGAGGAGGGAGTTGCAGTAGTCGAGTCGTGATATGATGAGGGAGTGGATGAGCTGTTTAGTGGTTTCTGGAGTTAGGAACGTGCGGATTTTGGCGATGTTGCGGAGGTGGAGTCTGCACGAGTTTGTTAAAGAGTGGACTTGGGGCTGGAAGGATAGGTTGGAGTCCAAAATGACACCAAGTACTCTGGCCTGCGGGGCGGGTTTGATGGTGGCGTTGTTGGACATGATGGAGAAGTCAATGGGGGGTGGTGTCCGGGCTGGAGGGAAGACAAGAAACTCGGTTTTGGAGAGGTTCAGTTTAAGGAAGTGGAGCGACATCCAGTCAGACCGAGGGGGTGAGGTGGGGGGTTGAGAGATAGATTTGTGTGTCGTCGGCATAGAGGTGGTAGTTGAAGCCATGAGAGTGTATGAGTTGGCCAAGGGAGGAGGTGTAGATGGAGAAGAGAAGGGGCCCGAGGACAAGAGCCTTGAGGGACCCCAACAGAGAGGGGGAGTGAGAGGGAGGTGGTGGCATTATAGGTAACGCTGAAAGAGCGTTGTGACAGGTAGGATGAGAGCCAGGAGAGAGCAGAATCTCTGAGGCCGAGGGAGTGTAGTTTTTTGAGGAGGAGGGGGTGGTCGACTGTGTCGAAGGCCGCAGAGAGGTCAAGGAGTAGGAGCACTGAATAGTGGCCATTAGCTTTGGCGGTTAGCAGGTCGTTGGAGAGTTTGAGTAAGGCAGTTTCGGTGGAGTGTAGGGGACGGAAGCCGGACTGTAGGGGATCGAGGAGGTTGTTGTCGTTGAGGTGAGAGCATAGGCGGGTGTAGACTAGGCGCTCGAGGAGTTTAGATGTAAATGGGAGCAGGGAGATGGGTCTGAGGTTGTTCGGGTCATTGGGGTCCAGGGAGGGCTTTTTAAGTATGGGGGTGATGTGTGCATGTTTCAGAGGGGAAGGGAAAGTGCCGGAGGAGAGGGAGAGATTGAAGATGTGGGTGAGGGAGCGTAGGATGGAGGGGGAGGGAGGTTGTAGGAGTTGTGAGGGGATAGGGTCAAGGGGGCAGGTGGTGAGGCGGGCATCAGAGAGGATCTGGGAGACTTCTTCGATGGTAGTAAGGTCAAAGGTGCGGAGTGTTGGGGGAGCTTCAGTATGAGGAATGTGGGGTGGGAGAGGAGGTAAGAGCAGTGGTGGGGCCGTGGGAGAGGGGTGTAGAGGGGGTAGCTGAGTGAGGGGGAAGGGGGTTGGAGGGAGTTTGAGCAGCGACGAAGTCCCTGTGGGTTATGTCGAGGGGGAGGGGGGATGAGGGGGTAGCTGTGTGAGAGGGGACGGGTTGAGAAGGCGTGTGAGTTGCGGCAATGTCCTTGCGAATTGTGTCAATCTTGTTTTTGAAGTGATTGGCAATCTCAAGGGCAGTGAGTGAGGTGCTGGGTGGAGGTGGGGGTGGCGAGAGTAGAGAGTTGAAGGTGGAGAAGAGTCGGCGAGGATTGGAGGAGAGGGCCTTGATGAGGGTCAGGAAGTAGGCTTGTTTGGCAGTATGGAGGGAGGAGGTGTAGGTGTGGAAGGCAGATTTGTATCGGGTGAAGGCTTGTTGGGATTTGGTTTTGCGCCATAGTCGCTCCAGGGCATGACTGTGTCGTTTGAGGGTTTTGGTGTGATCAGTCTGCCAGGGCTGGAGTGGTCGGGGTCTGATGTTGCGTGTGGTTAAAGGCGCTAGTGAGTCAAGGGCTGTTGACAGCGCATTGTTGTAGGCGGTCATAGCCAAGTCGGGGCAGGACAGGGGGAGGATGCGGTCATGGAGTTGATCAACTGCGGAGTGGAGGGAGGCAGGGTTAAGGTTGCGGAGGTTACGGCTGGTAGTAGTGTGACATTTGGAGGGGTAGGCATTGGAGGATGAGGAGATAGAGAAGGTAATCGGGTTGTGGTCAGAGAGAGGGAAGGGGGTGTTAGTGAGATTGTGGGGAGCGCAGCGGTTGGAGAAGACAAGATCAAGGATATTACCGTCGGAGTGGGTGGTGGATTGTATGCACTGTGCAAGTGCAAAGGAGGAGGTTAAGTGGAGGAGACGGGCTGTGTCCGGGTTGTCGAGGTTGACAGGGATGTTGAAATCCCCAAGGATGATAGTGGGTAGCTCAGAGGAGAGGAAGAAGGGTAGCCAGGAGGAGAAGTCTTCCAGGAAGCGGGGTATGGATCCAGGAGGCCGGTATATCACAGCAATCTTTAGGGGGGTTGGGGAGAATAGTCGGATGCAGTGGGCCTCGAAGGAGGAGAAGGATAGGGAGGGGCGGTTTGGGAGGACTCGGAAGGTGCTCAGCGGTGACAGGAGCAGGCCAACCCCACCACCTTTACGACCGTTGGGCCTGGGTGAGTGGGTCCAGGTGAGACCGCCGTAGGAGAGTGCAGCAGGGGAGGTAGAGTCAGTGGGCTGGATCCAGGTTTCCGTAATCGCCTACACTTTTCCAGGCTAGCCACACTGAGGGACCCAAAATCCAAGAAGCACGTTGAGGCTGAAGCCTCATGGAGCCTAAATTGGTTATAATTTACACTTCTAATTTCCTGACTGCCGGTCACATTTTTAAGGCTCTGGAGCAGCAGGACAGTGGAAACACCCACAAAATGACCATGTTTTGGAAAGAAAACAACCCAACATATTTTCTGTGAGGTATGAGTCTTTTGAAAACTACATTTTTTTGCACAAACAAATCATGACGCTGCAGTGGCGTGGCTAATCAGGACACTGATTTGTGTGCACTGGTGGGGCTAATCAGCACACTGATGGGGTTGCACTGGAGTGGCTGATCAGTACACAGGTGCGGCAGATCCGGATACTGATGAGGCAGATCCGGATACTGATGAGGCTACGCTGGTGTGACTGCATTGTCATGGTTGATCAGGACACTGGTGAGGCTGCATTGACGTGGCTGATCAGGACACTGATGAGGCTTACTACAAAACAACAAAGGAGAGGGTTCAACCTTCAAAACGTGTTGGCTGTTTTTTGGATGCTATGAGGTCTTCCCATACCATTCATTGGTTATGGTGGATTTGGAGGTGGTCTCATCTGTATTTATAGATATCCTCTTGCATTAAATGTGTTTGTGAGTATTCACTTGTTATATACTTTTAATAAAATTGAGTTATGGTAATTTAGTAGGTCGGTACACCACCTCCGTTTTTTAGTTTGCCTAAGGATGCCCTCAGTCCTGAGAGGGCAGCAAGACGGATAGGCGATATACCAACAAGGCTAGCTAAGAGGATAGTCTGGTTTATAACTAAGCTCCACACCTGGTGAATATTGCATAGCATAAAAATATTGCAATTGCATTTTATTCTACTAGTCTTCTAAATCCGAAAATAAATGTATAATTGGTAATTTTCTAGCCAAAAATACAATTTTTAAAGTTGTATTACACGTAAAGGCAAACATTTATTGCTGCTTACCACTTTTTAGATGTGATGGCTGCATTCATTTTTTTTTTTTCTTTAGTCTTGTTTTCATCTGGTGATCTGGCCAGTTAAGTGTGTGTGTGTGTGTGTGTGTTTTTTATAGCTCTCCTGCAGAATGCATTGGTTACAGATATGAAACAAATCATTTTATACTAGTAGTGGTCCTAACAATGATCAGCTTTTATTAATATATGGAAATGCTTTATCGTATAAGGAAAAAAATGTTCACTGTTACTGCTTATAAAATATTAGCTGGAGTTTAGCTTCAAATTATTAGTGTATTTTTTAATATTAATATTTCAATATATTATCTGCTAGTACTTCTATCACACCCTTCTCCCCAGACTGACAATGCTGCTTTCCAAAGGTTCCCTCTATTCCCCAGTATAGGCACTCTAATACAGTAGGTGTGCTACTAGTTAGATCACCAAGGAAATAAACTTAAAAAAAAAAAGAAAACCGTTGCAGCTCACCACATTTGATAATTGGTAAGTTTCGATGTATTACAGTTTTGCTTTTGAGTTTAATACTTTAAAAATATTATACATATTTTTTTTGGTCTTGTTTAGATGGGTTTAGTGGTGGTCAGCTCTTGATTTATATATGCCTAACCAGCTTTACAGCTCTGGGAATCTCTTATCCGTTGTTTTATAGATTTCTTTCAATTGTAAAACAAAAAGCAGCATGAGGGAACCACACCAGCAAGTGACACACAACAGGCTGCCATACAGAAGATTTTTTTAATGCTTTTTATTAAACTGCCTGATAAAATTAATAAATAGAATTTTAAAGGCAGTATGTTTCATTTCAAAAGTTTATCCTCCATTGATTGTAAACACTGATACTCATGTTTGTTATAGTTCCCGGCATGGAGCTGGCACTATGGAAATTAATCCTCCATGGAGCTGTTACTATAGAAATAATTGAGAAAATTAAATTTTGTGTCATATCTGTTTTGTTTTTTTTATTTTATTTTTTTTTTTTATTCAGGCAATCCTCTGCAGGCTGGCATTTATTCAACCTTCCCATGATGCTCCCCAGTGGAGTTCAGATGCATGCAAATTATTTGATGAACTGACTTCCTGTAAACGTCTGAGATGTAATTTTATAGGTATGTACGAATAAAAGGATTTGTTTCTAAACGTCATTCTTTAGTTTAGGAAAACTGATTTGATGCTCCTTTTGTTTGTTAGTATGACTAAAGATCATACCACCCAACTCAGTTCTAGATGGCTACTGCAGGCTTTTAATTTACCATTCAACTTCAGCTTTTAGATCCCTTTGCTGTCAATCTTAGCGTTTTACTTGTTGGAATGTATGGTCTCTCACTTCCTGTGTTGTACTTGGAGAAGCCACAGTCTTTTCTACTGTAATTACCACCTAACAGAGGCAGAGGAACATAAAGCAGAAAGGCACCTGATCTTTGTGCTGGAGGGACTTTTGGCCTCCAAAACTCTAGGTGTATTCTGTAGGATTCTGTATTCTGTTCCTTCTGTACTGGGACCATAGTCTGTGGTTTCTTTATTATTGAAGCCTGTAAGAAGCAGTTGCAGGCTTTTTCTTAAAATACATCTTAGCAATATGGTTACTTTTTATTTTGGCTGCAAGTTTTGAATAAGGCTTGCAACCCTTTTTAAAGGTCAAAACCAGTTCTGTTCACAGCATGCTACTGGCTCCACAACATATATCAAATTCACTCCCGAACAACTGTGCCATAATTGGAAAGATGCAAGTGTTTGCCTACTGAAAAAAATATATGTTTGCATGTGTTCATACAATTTTGTCAGCATTCTTGCAAAAACTATGCAGACAATTGTGTAATATCAGTCATCTTCTCTTAAAGAAGTACAGCCAAAGCTTGTTTGGCTGCATTTCTCCTGTGGATCACAGGAGTGCACTTCGTTTTGCCTTGTTGTGCCCTGTTTTCAGCTGAGAGCGGGCTAAAGTCCACTGTCAGCTGAAGTCACTCAGCCAGTCATGGTTGGGGAAAGATCCCAACTTTAAAATCTGTATCCACCCAGTGAGCCACTTTGAGAGCCTGAGCCGATATGCAAATAAAATATATTGTGTTATAGTATACAGTCTACTCTAGACTAATCCTCAGCGTTAGGCGCACCCTGAAAACCTATCTCTTCAGGGAAGCCTACCCCGCCCTCAGCTAATTACTGAACTCCTCCACTCTTCCTACCACTTCATCCCCCACAGTTGTTTCCTCCTGTACCACTATCCCCTCCCTCCTAGATTGTAAGCTCCAAGGAGTAGGGCCCTCGAACCCCTCGTGTACTGAATCGTATTGTTACTGTACTGTCTCGTGTATTGTCTCCCATTGTAATGTAAAGCGCTGAGCAAACTATTGGCGCTATATAAATCCTGTATAATAATAATAATAATCCTTTGTATACACTATGGCTCATCAGAAGTATGGATGAAACATAATGTCAATGCTATCCGCTATAAGAAACATAAACTTTATAGTAGAATAACAAGAAGAAGAAGAAAAAGAATTTGAACTATTGCCACCATAAAGACTGTTAACAAGTTTCGTCACTCAATCTTTTATTTTATTTATTTATTTCAGGTACTTATATAGTGCCGTCAATTTACACAGCGCTTTACATACATATATTGTACATTCACATCAGTCCCTAACCCTCAAGGGGTGTACAATTTTAGGTCCCTCACCTATATTCATACATACACATACTAGGGCCAATTTAGACAGGAGCCAATTCACCTACCAGTATGTCTTTGGAGTGTGGGAGGAAACCGGAGTACCCGGAGGAAACCCACGCAGGTACAGGGAGAACATGCAAACTCCAGGCAGGTGGTGCCATGGCTGGGATTTGAACCAACGACCCTAGTACTGCCAGGCGGAAGTGCTAACCATTTAGCCACTGTGCTGCTATAAGAAAAGGCTACTTTAAAGAGAAGTGTCCGGATATTTTGCGACCTATGGCTGCCACCTGTCTCTAGATTGAGTAATGAAATGTATAGTGCGTGCAAAATATCTTTCATATAAATATTGGGACTTAACCCTATATATCACTTCTGATAAATTGGGTGCATTGAAAGTCTTCCACTTTGAGGTAATTGTAAGCCGAGCTGCTATAAGTATGCGTACATTTATACACCTAAATTTTATAGGTAATTTATTAATAGTAAGGTTAAGCAATGCTAAAGTGGGTTTTTCGGAGAGTATGACCTGTTATAGATGCTAGCAATGTGAACACTGAATTTCAAAAACTTCTCAGACTTTTGCATTCCCACATATTATGAAACAATAACTCTTTAGATCTACAATCTCTCCAACAAAGATTATATGTATCTTTAAATATTTGTGATATCCTTATAGGGGTTAGGTATGTTCTATATGTTTGTCTATATTTTATGTAGTTATCCCAATGATTTGACACCGTGAGAGTATCTATAGGTGTATTGCATTGCTGCAGTCCACTATGGTACAATGAAAGTTATACCAAAGTCCCTTTCCCAGTTAGCCATATTGGAGGTTTTGGTAGGATCCAATCTGAACTGTAAAGTTCTATAGAACCTTGAAAGGCCTTTAGTTTTGGCATACTAGGTAAGCATTCCCAGATATCTGAATGTAGTCTGCATTGGGTATCTGGATGTTTAATATGGTAATGATGTAATTGGAGTTCTAAGTAGGATGGCATTCTATGTCATTGTAATGTGAATTATTTGTGTTTTGATCAACTTGTAAGACTCGCTATTTACCTTCAGTGTGGGTATAAGAAATTCATATGCTGTAAGTGGAAGCTTCATATATGATATTGGTAAACTAGGTACATAATACAGAAGTAGCGCATTCCAGGCAGTTAGAGTGGCATCTATTGATAGAAAATAGGGATAGAATAGGGGTCTCAATCAAGTTGATCAAAAGTGAAGGTAGGTCTCTGTGGAATACTATTGCCTTCTCTATGTGGACCCATAGTTCTGTATTTTGATTAAACCAAGCTTTCATTTGGTCTAAGAGAGCCGCTTGGTGATATATATACGTATGTCTGAAAATCCTTTTTCCCCCTCTAGATGTATGTTTAAGTAGTATAGGGAATTAAAGTTTAGCCACTCTTAATCCCATAAAAACGTTCTAAACATTTTTTCAACTGTAGAGAAAAAGGGTTCTGGTAAGCACATAGGAATAATACAAAAAGAAGTAGATAATTTTAGGTAAAAGCATAATTTACGAAGCCTCTACCTTCCCTATCCAAGATAGTTGGTGAGAATAGATATATGATCTAAATACTTTTTTATAGTAGGAAGTAGAGTTGGGAAATTACTGTCTTATGTAGTGGATGGTAGGGTAAGATAATGTGACACCTAGATCAGTAAGATTCTTAGTAACCCATTGAAAGGAGTAATGTTGTTATAATGCCTTTAAATTAGCAGAAGAGATAAACATAGGTAAAATAGAGGATTTAGAAATATTAAGTTTATGATAAGAAACTGCCAAATGCGTTTAACACTTGATTCACTCTCTCCAGAGAAGAAGCTGGGTTTGTCAGGGTGAGTACCAGGTCATTGGCGGAAAGGCCAATTTTGTGTGACCATTCAGTAACCAAGATACCATGTGTTTGACTATCTGTTCTACTAAGTCCTGCTAATGGTTCCATTACCAACGTGAAAACTAGTGGTTATAATGGGCCCTCGTGACAGGTACCATTAGTTATGAAAAACGTATTCGATATAGCACTTAACATATATACAAATGCTGTGGGAACTGTATTTGGAGCAGAGATCACAGAGAGAATAGCTCCAGAGAAACCACATTTATTTAGGTGTTCCTTTAAGTAGCCCCAATGAACCCGATCGAATGCCTTTTCGGCAATTTGCAATTCTCTACAAATTTAAAAAGATCAAACATTTTACAGATTCTGTCTGGTGCTTGTTGGCCTCTCTTGAAGCCTACATGGTCTTCTTTAACCAGATGGGGGGTATTAACAGCTAGTATTTTAGCTAATAGCGTAGAGTTTTAGGTATTAGGGAGAGATATGGGCCTAAAGATCTGTGGGTTTTCCAGTTTCTTACCTGATTTTGGTAGGGCAACAATAATTGCCTGAAGCATCTCTTCAGGAATGAAGCAGAGGATATAGCCCTATTGACAAGATTGCATAAATGTGGTGTTAAAAGGTCTTGTAGTATTCGGCAGAGAAGCTGTCTGCCCCAGGTGATTTGTTAGATGGAAGAGAGTGGATAGCTTTTAAGATTTCCTGATTAGAAATAGATAAATTTAACCTTTCTAACATAGTCGGGTCCATAAATATTGAGACATCGACACAATTCTAACATTTTTGGCTCTATACACCACCACAATGGATTTGAAATGAAACAAACAAGATGTGCTTTAACTGCAGACTGTCAGCTTTAATTTGAGGGTATTTACATCCAAATCAGGTGACCGGTGTAGGAATTACAACAGTTTGCATATGTGCCTCCCACTTGTTAAGGGACCAAAAGTAATGGGACAATTGGCTTCTCAGCTGTTCCATGGCCAGGTGTGTGTTATTCCCTCATTATCCCAATTATAATGAGCAGATAAAAGGTCCAGAGTTCATTTCAAGTGTGCTATTTGCATTTGGAATCTGTTGCTGTCAACTCTCAAGATGAGATCCAAAGAGCTGTCACTATCAGTGAAGCAAGCCATCATTAGGCTGAAAAAACAAAACAAACCCATCAGAGAGATGGCAAAAACATTAGGCATGGCCAAAACAACTGTTTGGAACATTCTTAAAAAGAAGGAACGCAGCGGTGAGCTCAGCAACACCAAAAGACCCGGAAGACCACGGAAAACAACTGTGGTGGATGACCGAAGAATTCTTTCACTGGTGAAGAAAACACCCTTCACAACAGTTGGCCAGATCAAGAACACTCTCCAGGAGGTAGGTGTATGTGTGTCAAAGTCAACAATCAAGAGAAGACTTCACCAGAGTGAATACAGAGGGTTCACCACAAGATGGAAACCATTGGTGAGCCTCAAAAACAGGAAGGCCAGATTAGAGTTTGCCAAACGACATCTAAAAAAGCCTTCACAGTTCTGGAACAACATCCTATGGACAGATGAGACCAAGATCAACTTGTACCAGAGTGATGGGAAGAGAAGAGTATGGAGAAGGAAAGGAACTGCTCATGATCCTAAGCATACCACCTCATCAGTGAAGCATGGTGGTGGTAGTGTCATGGCGTGGGCATGTATGGCTGCCAGTGGAACTGGTTCTCTTGTATTTATTGATGATGTGACTGCTGACAAAAGCAGCAGGATGAATTCTGAAGTGTTTCGGGAATATTATCTGCTCATATTCAGCCAAATGCTTCACAACTCATTGGACGCCGCTTCACAGTGCAGATGGACAATGACCCAAAGCATACTGCAAAAGCAACCAAAGAGTTTTTTAAGGGAAAGAAGTGGAATGTTATGCAATGACCAAGTCAATCACCTGACCTGAATCCGATTGAGCATACATTTCACTTGCTGAAGACAAAACTGAAGGGAAAATTCCCCAAGAACAAGCAGGAACTGAAGACAGTTGCAGTAGAGGCCTGGCAGAGCATCACCAGGGATGAAACCCAGCGTCTGGTGATGTCTATGCGTTCCAGACTTCAGGCTGTAATTGACTGCAAAGGATTTGCAACCAAGTATTAAAAAGTGAAAGTTTGATTTATGATTATTATTCTGTCCCATTACTTTTGGTCCCTTAACAAGTGGGAGGCACATATGCAAACTGTTGTAATTCCTACACCGTTCACCTCATTTGGATGTCAATACCCTCAAATTAAAGCTGACAGTCTGCAGTTAACGCACATCTTGTTCGTTTCATTTCAAATCCATTGTGGTGGTGTATAGAGCCAAAAATGTTAGAATTGTGTTGATGTCCCAATATTTATGGACCTGACTGTAGATATATCCAAAGAAAGTAGGTTGACTGCTCTTAGGAAATCATCTGTTTCAGTATATGTGGGCTGAGGTGTAAAGGAATCAGCTTTGAGATTATATATGTTATAGTATTTTTGGAAGGCATTTGCAATGTCAGCAGGCTGGTAGACTGGTTTGCCTTTATCTGGATCAATTATATGGGCCAGTTTTGTACGTTGCTGCTTTTTATGGATATAAGCAGCCAAAAGTTTATCAGCTTTGTTTTCTTGTGTATAATGTAAAGCCTTTAGGTTATGCAATGATTTCTGGTGTTCAGAAATAAGGAGCAGACAAAGGGCTTGTCTGCAATTAAAAAGCTCAGTTTGCACAGAGGGTAAAGGATTAGATTTCCGTTGTGTTAATTTTAGATGGAAGCTCAGATAAGGCCTAATTTCTCTGCTTCTTTTCCCTAGAGGCTGCCTGTGGCAATAAACCCCTACTATATGCCTTGTGGGCACACCATAGTTAGAAAATGTTAATAACTGGGGTTTAATTTAACCACTTGCCAACCGCGCTATAGCGTGGTTGTTCAGTCCTGGGAGGGCATCATATGACGTCCTCCCAGAACACACCCTTCTGTGCGCCCCTGGCGATCACTGTGTCCTACGGACACAGCTGCTCACGTGATGTGGTAAAAGGACAATCACAGTGGCCTTTTACCATGTGAACAGCTGTGTCCTATGACACAGCAGATCACCGGTATATGCAGTTGTCGGTTATCGGCTGCACTTTCCTCACACTGTCACAATACTACTTATAACTGGCAATTGTCAGCGGACGGATCGGCACCGATGATTAGTGCCGCCTTTCAGTGCTCATCATTGTTACATATTATCAGTGCTGTCTTTCAGTGCAGCCTCATCAACACACATCAGTGAAGGATAAAAATTACCTGTTTGCAAAATTTTATAATAGAAAGAAAAACTTATTTTTTTCAAATGTTTTGCTCTTTTTTTTTTTTTCTAGCACAAAAAAATAAAACATCCAGCAGCGATTAAATGCCACCAAAAGAAAGCTTTTTGTGTGAAAAAAATGATACATATTTCATAAACGTACAGTGTTGCATGATTGCGCAATTGTCAAAGTGCGACAGCACTGTAAGCTGAAAATTGGCCGTGGGGGGGGTATATACGTGCCCGGTAGGCAAGTGGTTAAATTAAAATGTTCATATTTTTGGTGATGTAACATACTCCTATATTTATGGTTGGTAAACAGAGCAACATTATTGCGACATCGATGTACTGGAGAATCATTGTGTCCCTTAATACTAAGTGAGATTGGCGCATGATCAGACCATGTGATAGTGTATATTAGCAGATAGAATTTTTTTGAGTAATGGCAGGTCAGACAGAAATAGATCTATTCTAAAATACAGTCAATGAGGAGCTGAGAAATAGGTGAAGTCTTTTTCAGCGGCGTTAACACATTGTCATATATCGTACAGCTCCGCAGATTGTAAAAAAGGGTAGTTCACTTCTGTTGGATGGGGAAGACGAGGAACAGTCTGGTCTGTTCACCACACCATTGAAGTTCCCAGTATATAGCAGAAAGCCATTTTTAATTGTATCTTCTCGTTTCTTCAAGGAGCGTAGAAAGGGTAGTTGTCTTGAATTAGGAGTGTATAGGTTAACCAATGTGTATGTTACGTTGTTTTGATCACAAATGAGAATTCTATATCCCCCCTGCTGTGTCACATATGAGTTCACATTTTTTTTTAACATGCGTTGATGCTGTAAACACATGGGGGAAATGTTTATTGGAGCACTTGGGTTGTTTTTGCGCTGCAAAATGCATTTCCTGGACACATAGAATGTCTCCCGTTCGTTTCCGTATATCTTGCCATATTGCTCTCCTTTTAAAGGGACTATTGAGTTCATGATCATTCACAGACCCTATTTTAAGCACCATGGTAAAGAAGAAGTAATATGATAGGTTGAAGCATGTTATGTGCTAGTGAAATGTGTATGTAGAACAGTACCTGTAGGTGGCAGCAGAGGGCTTGATATTAGATGTTGTAGAAGGTTTTTCAGCAGCAAGCTTTAAAGATGAGGTTTAATCCATCAAAGAATCCAGTGTGATGGTCAGATGGCATAGGGAAAAAAACAAGAGTCGAGAATGGAGAAACATAATAAACTTAAAAAAATTGAAAATAAAAGTTCAACTTGCGAGTATATCCACATTATTGTAATAGGGGGTTATAGCTCCACACAACCAGCACATGCATTATAAATGACATTCATCTGATAGCCCACTGGGTATATATTGGAAAGTGAATATGGTTTATTTCAGATAGCATCTACTTGTCTCCATTCAGGGGTTAGTCTCCCTGGGGATGTTTTACAGTGTTCTGTGTTATCATTCACTAATAAGCCCCATTTTTTTTTATTTAAGGCCGTCTTCAATGGACGTGATAGTGCAAGTACGGTCATCTTTTGTAATGAGTGCTTTGATGGGAAATCCCCATGAGTAAGACAGCTTATTGTTGCGAAGATGTTTGGTAATGGGTACCAATTTCTTGTGTGGCATCATGGTATACTGGGATCTCTCTCTCTCTATCCATTCAGTCATGTCCGACTCTTGGCGATTGCATGGGCTGTCATTCTCCACACTTTCCAGTCTTGCACCTTTCTTATTAGGTGATACATGCTTAGGCCAGTGTTAAATGTTATAGCATCCAACCAGCGTATTTTCGACCTTCCTCCTTTTTCTCCCCCCACTGTCCATACCAAGTAATGTTGCCTTCTCTAAGGAATCAGATCACATGCCTAAAATAAGTCAGCTGTAATTTGACTATCTTTCCTTGACTATCTAAAGTTATTCCTGGTTTAATTTGCTCTAAAACCTCTCTGTTAGTAATCTTTGCTGTCCAGGGTATCCTTAATAGCTTTCTCCAGCACTATTTAATTCGAATTCATCAATCTTCTTTCTATCAGCTCTTTTCATAACCCAGCTTTCATACCTGTACGTTGTTATAGGGAAAACTATCGTGTTTACCAGCCTGCATTTGGTGATGAGGCTGATATCCTTACTTTTCCACAATTTGTGTATACTTAGAATGAAGTTTCGGCCTAATGTGATCCATTTTTTAATTTCGGAAGCGCAATCTCTTGTTTGGTTTATCATAGATCCTAGAAAACAGAAATCCTGAACACATTCTATTTCCTCTTCATCAATGTGTATTTTGATTGTTTGAGTTTTAGATGTTGTCATGATCTTTGTTTTTTTATGTTAAGACGGAGTCCCATTTTTGCACTCTCTTCCTGTTTTTTTGCTATCAGGAGTTTCAGGTCCTCTTCTGTTTCTGCCAGTAAAGTTGTATCATCAGCATATCGAAGGTTATTAATACTCCTACCACCGGGATAGGGATGGGATAGGGATAGGTCAGCGTATATAGAGATCACTGCATAAGGGACAGACAATGGAGATTGTTGCCGGGCAAATCTCATGAGGTCATCCTTGACATGAAAAAAGCATATGCGGCTATACAGTAACATCCCACTGCACTTTTTCTAGTAGATATTGTGGTCTAAGAAGACTATGTGGACGGTCTACAGTTCCATTTCTGGATTGTCAGGGAGCAGGGTTGCGATCAATTGTTGTACATATCGTTGGACATCCAAGGGGAGGTACATTTCTCTCGACTCCTCGCAATTTAACATGATTGATCTGTCCTCCAGGTCTGCCATTTTGCTTTTAACCACTTGCCATCCTGAGGATTTACTCCCCTTAATGACCAGGCCCCTTTTTGCTATTCGGTGCTGCACTAATTAAACTGATAATTGCGCGGTCATGCAATGCTGTACCCAAACAAAATTTACGTCCTTTTTTCACACAAATGGAGTTTTCTTTCGGTGGTATTTGATCACCTGTGTGCTTTTTATTTTCTGCGCTATAAACAAAAAATTTGGAAGAAAAACAATATTTTTTACTTTCGGCTATAAAAAAATATATAGTGAACTCAAAGTTAGATATACATTTAGACCAAAATGTATTCTGCTACATGTTTTTGGTAAAAAAAAAAAATCCAAATAAGTGTATATTGATCGCTTTGTGTGAAAGTTATAGCGTCAACAAACTGGTATAGATACTGCAATTTATAGCATTTTTTTTGCTATACAGCGCTGCACTAGTTTAACTGACAATTGTGCGGTCATGCAACACGGTATATAAATGAAATGTACATCCTTTTTTTTCACACAAATAGAGCTTTCTTTCTGTGGTATGTGATCACCTGTGCGCTTTTTATTTTTGGCACTCTAAACAAAAAATTTTTTAAAAAAAAATACCCGATATTTTCTAATTTCTGTCATAAAAAATATAAAAGCACCAACCCCACCCCCCCAAATTACCCCTTTTTGAAAAGTAGACACTCCAAGGAATTTAGTAAGAGGCATGGTGAGTATTTTGCAGATCTAGTTTTTTCTCACAAGGTTTTGAAATATAAACAAAGAAAAAATGTTTTTGTTTTCTTCACTTTCAAAAAAAAATCACTTTAAAAAAAAAACAAACGAGATCTGCAAAATACTCACCATGCATCTTATCAAATTCCTTGGGGTGTCTACTTTTCAAATAAGGGTCATTTGGGGGGGAGTTTGATGCTATCCTGGCATTTCAGAGCCTCAAACTATGATAGGTAGTCAGGAAGTGTAATGAGGAAATAAAGCCTTTTAGAAGCCTGAAGGTGCTTATTGGATTTTAGCTAGACTGCCAAAAAGTCTGTCACATGTGGTTTCCCCATACTTGGGAGAAGTAACAATGTATTTTGGGAATAATTCCACATATACTCATAACATGTTTGAGTAATAAATCATTTAAGTGACAATTTTTTGTGTAAAAATAAATAAATGTCATTTTCCAAAAACTTGTAAAAAAATAATTATTATTTTAGTGACTCAACATGCCTCTCAGCACATTGTTTGGGGTGTCTACTTTCCAAAAAGGTGTAGTTTTGGAGGGTGGGGGCATTTAATACCCAGCATTAGAAATTTATGCCACACATCATTCACTCTTCTATCTACCTAAAGACCGAGCCTATTTTGAGACTTTTTGTTTACATGAAAATAATCAGTATTTTTTGCTAGGAAATTACTTTGTACCCACAAAGATATATTGTACACCCTAGTGAAAAAATGGTGGGTGCTGCAATTTTTTATGTCATATAGTACTCGTGCAGCGATTTTTCAAACGCAATTAAAAAAAAAACACTTTTTTACTTTTAATGCACAAAAACACAATATATTAGCCAATTATTTGGTAAAATATAGAAGATGATGCTATGCTGTGTAAATAAATACCAAACATGACATGCTTTAAAACTGCGCATGCCCTGTGCAATGGCGACAAACTGCGTACATTTTTAATATCCATAGGTAACGCTTTAAAAGTGTTTACAAGCTACCATTTTTAGATTTACAGAGGAGTTCTAGTGCTAGAATTACTGCCCTTGAGCTGACTGTCACGAGGAGGGTGCTTTTTGTTTTTGTAGCACTTTTAATGCTATCGCACAGAATTCCGATATCCCCTATAACTTCAATGGGCATTTTCATATATTCTTTTTTTGAGAAATCTAGGCTCTATCAGACTCTGGATATCTCCTCTGCCCTACATTATCTAATCTCGTCAAGATCGGTGTAATCAGATGCTTTCCCAATTTACAGATGGCGTTGTTTATATCCTGCGAAACTGAAGTGATGAAATACTCGTAACTTCCAATTTCTTATGCTATAGAGATGATTGGCACCATTCTGGTCTCCAATCAGCTCTATGGTCAGCTGGCAGAAACACCGGCTGCATTCAGGTTCCCCCGATGGCACAAGACTGCCCGAGAAGGCGGGGGGGAGGGCATCGTCTCCTGCTGCTTATAAAAGCAATCCTGCAGCTAATTAGTCACTAGGATTGCTTTTACATGAAAGCCGATCACCTGCAGCTGTAGGCATCATCCTAGTATAACCATTCAAAGTCCAGCGATGTACCAGCATGTCTCTTGTCCTTGTTAGGTATATATGCTATGTTGTTTTTTTATTTTTTATTTTTTTTATTTTTTTTGTATGTAGCCTGTGGGCTGAACTAACAATAGATATGAAATCTCTGCCAGAAAAAGTGTTTGGTATGCCCACCATTAGAATATACCAACTCATTCACTCCCTTATTATATCACGCCTTGACTACTGTAACTCCCTCCTCATCGGCTTACCTCACCGCAGCCTATCCCCGCTTCAGTCTATCTTGAATGCTGCGGCCAGACTCATCCACCTTACTAACCGCTCCGTGTCTGCCACCCCCCTCTGCCAATCCCTCCACTGGCTCCCGATTGCCCAACAGATAAAATTTAAAACGCTAACACTGACATATAAAGCTGTTCATAATACTGCCCCAAACTACATCACCGATCTGGTCTCCAAATAGCACCCAAAACGTACTCTCCGCTCCTCACAAGACCTCCTACTCTCTAGCTCCCTCGTCTCCTCACATGCTCGTCTACAGGACTTCTCCAGGGCTTCCCCCATCCTTTGAAACTCCCTACCCCAATCCATCAGACTATCACCTACTCTGCTCACCTTTAGGTGCACTCTGAAAACCTATCTGTTCAGGGAAGCCTACCCCGCCCTCAGCTAATTACTGAACTCCTCCACTCTTCCTACCACTCCATCCCCCACAGCTATTTCCTCCTGTACCACTATCCCCTCCCTCCTAGATTGTAAGCTCCAAGGAGCAGGGCCCTCGAACCCCTTGTGTATTGAATCGTATTGTTACTGTACTGTCTCGTGTACTGTCTCCCACCATAATGTAAAGCGCTGAGCAAACTGTCGGCTCTATATAAATCCTGTATCATAATAATATACCGTCCTGCATCCACCTACTTCTTATGGTGGGCACACATTAGGTCGCATGGTGCCACATGCGCCAATTCCAAGATTGTACAAATGTCCAAATAGTGGCACGCTTGAATAAAAATTGTCCATGTATAAGGGGTACCCCACTTATGTATACATCTTTTCCCTCGTAAATCCAAAACTTTTATGTATAGCTTGTTGCCCTCTCACAGGTCTTATAGATCTTCGCCCCATATCTGGCACGCTTGCTGGGGAGAAATTTTTTGAATGCAATGTGGCCAGAAAAATTGAGGGACTCCTTTACCCAAATTTTTTTGCTGGTGAGTATAGACATCTTCAAATTTTTCGTTAAGGTGATTTACGAGGGGTCGAATTTTGTGGAGCCGGTCAAATTCAAGGTCACCCCAATGACTACAGAGTGTATTTTTGTTGAAATGCATAAAACACATACTCTGATATCTATCCCTGGCCATGGGAGCAGAGAACACGGGCATATAATGAATCGGGTCTGAGGGCGGAGCCTGATCATGGCGGCGGCGGAGAGCTCGTGGTAGGAGCTCCCGCACAAGGCTCCTCCGACCTACCCCCCCCTTGGACTTTAAAATTCCCCCCATGGAGATGGAGCCTTAGAAGCCAGAGACCTACCTTGACCGGGGGGTTTACTGGCTCCTGTCACTGAGCGGCTGCCCGCGGTAAGAGAGGAGGGGACGCTGAGCCTGGACGCCGAGCCGGGTTGCCGGGAAACAAGGAGGCGCAGCCGGGACATGTGACCGGCCGCGGTGCATCCCTGGGAGGCAAGGAAGCCGGCCGGAGGCTGACAGAGAGCAGGAGAGATCCCCGTTCTGTCGGACATCCTGCTATCTCTGGAGCCCTGGCAGGGGATCGATGGTGAGCCTCCCCAACCAACAAGGCAGAAGAGCGTGGAGGAAGTCCTGGAGGGTCCCCCTGAGAGGAAGAGAGCTGACCTATCGAGGAAGCTGGAGAGTGGAGCCTGGAGCTTTCTCATGAGAAGCGCAGGAGGGGTGAGTGAGACTGGCGGAGGCCCCAAATATAAAAATAAAAAAAAAAACGTATAGAGCTGGGAGAGAGAGAAAAGGGGGGGACCCCCAGAGAATAACAATAAAAATAAGGAGAAGAGCGCAAGGTGCAGCCAAAGGCGCATAGAAAGGTGGGAAGACAGAGCTGGGAATTCTACCTCTACACCTTATTAATTCCCTTTTTTTGTAAAGTATAAGTCTATGAGAAGAAAATAAAAGTTATAGAAGAAATGAAAAATAAAAGTACGAAAGGAACCGGGCCTAAAGGGACCCAAACGGGGACAATTAGAAAGTATACATCCCAGGGAAATGTGACCCCAGAAAGGCCCCAGAGCAGAAACGATAGAGAATCTGATTTAAGTATGCAAAACAGTCCTAAACAATCATTAGAATTGGACACCAGCAGTCAACAAATATCAGAGATAGAAAAAGATCTACAAATTACAAATAAAAAAGAGATGACAGAAATGTTTAAAGATCTGGAGAGAACAATAAAGCAAGAAATGGTAAATATTCGGAATGACCTGGGGCAGTTGTTAAGAGTGGAAGAAACTGAGCAGAAAGTTAAAAATCAGACCCAGATTATTTCCGAATTAGAGAAGAAGATAATTAACATGGAAAAAGTTCAGGAAAAATTGCAGTATAAGGCGGAAATTCAAGAGAATAGAGAAAGGAGAAACATAAGGATAAGAGGGGTACCGGAAAGTTTAAAGGGAGAAATTTTGGAAGAGATGGTCTGCAAAATACTGAACCATATAATGGAAAACTCTGAAATGGAAAGGACTAATATAGAAATAATCTCTAGAAATGGGAAACTCCAGGGGAATTATGAGGACAGGCCGAGAGACATACTTGTAAAATTTTATGATTTACAGCAAAGGGAAAGACTCTGGAGGAAAACGAAAGGAAAATCAGTTATAAAGTATGGAGAAATGGATATTCAAATATATGCGGACTTGTCACTAGAGACTCTCCAGAGGAGAACTCTGAGGCCTTTGCTGGAGAAGATGAAAAACAGAAGGTGCAATATAGATGGGGAGTTCCGGAGACTTTAGTAGGATGGAAAAATGGAATAACAGCCCATTTGAGGTTCCCAGAGGACTTGAGAAATTTTTGTGATAGACTTGAAATGCAGAAAATTGAAATAAATGGTTGGGAAGAAGAATCTGGGGGAAATAGATCAAAGAGAGGGGAGGAGGGGCGGGGAGGGTGAGTGAAGAAGAGAGAATTGTTTTTTGTTTTTTTTTTGTTTTGTGGTTTTTTTTTTCCTCTCTCTCTCTCCTTGCTCCCATTCCATCGCTTCTTTTTCTCCCTAGTTCCTCCAGCCTGACCCCTTTTTTTTTTTTCTTCTTTAGAAAGTACAGGTAGGGAGGAGTTCAAGGGGGGGACCCGGAAGGAGGGGAGGCTGTCCACGGGAGGAGTGAAGCCCTAAGGATTAAGTCAAAGGTGGATGCTATCTCCACAAATGACGGTTAGGCAAAGTGAAGGCCTAAAAAGAGGGGGGAGGGGGGGGGGAGGTGAGGAGGGAGGGGAGGGAGAGGAAAGGGATTGAGGGGTGTATTGAGAGAGGGGTGAGGGAAAAGGGGAGAGAAAAGGGTAGAGGGATAAAAACGCTCCATAGGAATAAGAAAGAGGAAGGAAAGGAGGAAGAAGGAGATGGTAGGAAAAGGGTAAGATGGAAGAAATCCAATATATAACCTACAATGTAAAAGGGTTAAGCTGTCCAGGAAAGAGATTCAGGTTATTTAAAGAACTCCAACATAGAAAATCCTCAGTGGTATTTTTGCAGGAAACACATTTAGAGATAGAGTCGAAGGTTAGAATGAGGACTAGATATTTTCCAACATGGTTCTATGCGGATTCACCAACTAAAAGAGCAAAAGGAGTTGCTATAGGATTCGCAAAGAATATAAGGTTCGAACTGGAGGAGAGATTAACTGATCTGGAGGGAAGGTTTTTATTTTTGAGAGTTAAATTACAGGGAATTGAGTGTACAATAGCAAACATATACAGCCCAAATAAGAGGCCGGAGAGGTTTATGAGAGAAGTGTTGAAGAGATTGATGGACTTTAAAAGCGGGTGTATGATAGTAGCGGGAGACCTAAACATCTGTATGGACCCGCGGATGGACACCACTTCCTCTGTGAGGAGGGAGGAAAGCAAATCCTTGAGAATGTTAAAGAAATTGATGAATGAGTGTCAGCTGGTAGACCTCTGGAGAATCAGGAATATGAAGGAGAGAGATTATACTTTCTTTTCGCACGTTCATGAGACTTATTCTAGACTAGATTATATATTAGTAGAACATCGAATGATTGAGTTGGTGGTAGAAGTAAAAATTGAAGGAAGTACCCTGTCAGATCATGCCCCAGTTGCATTGAAGTTAAGATGGGGTAGAGAAGGGAGAGAAGGTTATGTATGGCGGTTGAATGAGGCACTTCTCATGGAGGAAGAGATTGGTCAAAGAATTGAGAGGGAAATTGAATGGTTTTTTGAAGAGAATGAAACAGAGGATGTCTCGGTTGCAACAGTGTGGGAAGCACATAACGTTTATATCAGAGGTCTACTCATTGCAATGGGAGCAAAAAAGAAAGGACAGAAAAGATAAATAGATTATTAAATGAAATATATGATCTCGAACAGGTGCATAAAAGGGAAAGATCCAAGGAGATAATGCAGATTTTAATAAAGAAGAAAGAAGAATTCGAGAATGTAATGGAGGAGGAAAAAAGAAGAATCTTTAATAAAATAACAAGTGAAAGATATAGATGGGGAGACAGGCTGGGAAAGTATTTAATGAGAACTTTAAGAAAGAAGAAAAATAGAAATTATATTGAGAAAATAAGAAATCCCAAGGGGGAATTTGTACATTTAACCAAGGATATTGCTAGAAGATTTAAAGAGTATTATAATGATCTGTATAACATTATACCCCAGGATACGTTTAAGAAAATGGAAACGGTAAATAGAGGGGAAAGAGAGAAATATCTAGAGGAGGCAGGCCTACCAAAAATAAGAGAAACACAACTGAACTCTTTAGAGGCAGAAATAACTTCAGAGGAAATAAAAATAGCATTAGAAATCATGGCGGGAGGGAAAAGCCCGGGTCCGGATGGATATACGGCCAAATACTATAAAAAATATAAAGCGCTTTTAATACCTAAAATGAAGACCTATATGAATGCCTTGGGGAACGGGATGGAGATGAGGGGAGAGTCTTTACAGGCGAATATAGTATTGATACAGAAGGAGGATAAAGACCCCTCGCAATGCGCGAGTTGTCGTCCAATAGCGCTGCTGAATGTAGACACTAAAATATATGCAAAGGTTCTGGCAAATAGACTGAAAGAGCTGATGCCGGAGTGGATACATGGAGACCAGGTAGGGTTTGTCACGGGAAGAGAGGGTAGAGATAATGCTTTGAGATCGTTGTTGCTTATACAGGCGGGTAAAAAAGGGAAAACCCCAATGATACTGATGTCAATAGATGCTGAGAAGGCATTTGACAGAGTGAGCTGGGGTTTTATGATGGACACTTTGGAAACGTTAGGAATGGGAGATAGAATGAGAGACTGGATTGGAGAGTTATACAGAGGGCCTACCGCTTCCATAATGGTAAATGGAGGAAGATCAGAGTATTTTAAGATGTCAAATGCTACAAGACATGGATGTCCATTGTCTCCATTGCTATATGTGCTATCTCTGGAGCCCTTACTGTCTAGGATTAGGAAGAACATCGACATAAAGGGAATAAGGATAGGAGATAGAGAACATAAGGTAGTGGCTTATGCGGACGATCTGATGTTTTATGTTGGTAACCCTAGAACATCATTACCAAATTTAATGAAAGCATTGAGGGAGTACGGAGACCTGTCGAACCTGAAAATTAACCCGACAAAGACCGAAATCTTAAACATAAATCTCAAAAATAGTGAAAAAGAAAAACTACAAGAGGAATTCCCTTTTCTTTGGAGAGATAAAGAATTAAAATATCTAGGAATAAAACTATCAGTCTCAAATAAGAACCTTTATAAAGCCAATTATATCTCGTTATTAAATGAAATGGAGGAGTTAAGAAGAGTGAGAAATGGAAACCCATCGTGGATAGGTTGTATAAACTTGATAAAGATGGTAATTGTCCCCAAAGTATTATATAAATTTCAAATGATCCCAATCAAACTCCCAGAGGCATATTTTAAAGAACTGAGGAAAATGATAATAAAATGTATATGGAGGAATAAAAGCCTAGAATAGGTTATGAAACGTTGACTAGAAGTAAAGAAAGAGGAGGATTGGGGGTACCAGATTTTAAGAGATATTACAAAGCGGGGATTATTGCAAGAATCTTTGACTGGATTCATAATCCGGAGAAACGTTGGGTTAAAGTTGAGAAAGAACTGAGTGGAATAAATTTGAGTAATAGTATATGGGTACCTGCACAATATAGGGAATTAGAGGAGAGCACAAGTACATACACCTTAAATGTCTTAAAAGAATGGGATGTATTACATAGACAAAAGGGGTGGGTCTTTAATTCACAATTAATACCACTTAGGAACACAAAATATTTCATCCCGGGTAAAGATAGTATAGCAGGGAAATGGATTATAAAACAGGAGGCGCAATTGAGAGATATGATAGGAGAGGAAATTGGGTCATATAAGAATATGGAGGAAAGAAAGGGTGAAGTCTTTAATAAGATGGATAGATTAAGATATTACCAACTGAAGAATTTTTTTGATAGCCTTCCTAAGCCTATAAGAACTAGAAAAAACTGGAATCCATTTGAGGGAATTTTAGAGTCACGGGGAAATGGTAGACACGGAATGGCAAAAATACACAAGATATTAATGGAACTTGACACAGACACAAAATTAATACACATAGAGAAATGGGAAAGAGATTTGGGAAGAAAAATAGAGGAGGAGGAGAAGATGATGTTCACATTAATTCACGAAAATATTAGTATGAGAGAAGTGGAAATAAACTATAAGTGTTTGATTAGATGGCACATCACCCCCTATTTGGAGCACAAGATGAATATAGAAATTTCACAGATGTGTTGGAGAGGTTGTGGAGAGGTGGGCACGTGGTATCATATCTGGTGGGACTGTCCAGAAATACAGGTGTTTTGGCGAAGGATAGTTTACTTGATAAGGAAGATCACTAAGATCAATATAGGATTAGATCCAGAATTATGTCTCCTCCATATCTCAGAACTCCCAGTGAAAGCTTATAAGAGTTCAGGGATATGGTACTACTTAACCGCAGCAAAAAGCCTGATACCCAGGTACTGGAAGAAAAGAGAAGTGCCAACTGAGGAAGATTGGAAGGGTAGAGTAAATCAGATATCTGGGACAGAAAGATTGTATTATATACACGAGGACAAGCTGGAGATTTATAATAAAAAATGGAAAGGATGGGGAGAATATAAAGAAAGGGTGAAATAGATGAAGTGACTATGCCCCTGGTAGTCGGTTTAGAATTGGATTCAGGAACAACAGAATTATATGGAGTAAATAAGAGAAGAGAGAATGTGGAGCGTGGGAGGGTTGGAGGGAGGGGGCGGAGCATGGGAGGGGGGATGGTAAGAAAAGAAGGTCATATATAGGAATAAATTATATAAGGAGAAAATATGTTTTTGATAAATATTTTAATAGAAATGTTGAAATGACTTGTATATGAAGTGAAAAATTAATAAATATTTATAAAAAAAAAAAAAAATAATGAATCGGGTCTGTGGACCAATACAACCGCAATTCATTTTTTTTTAGTAATGCCCATGTTGAGGGTTAGGCCCCAAAAAAATGTAAATTTGGAATCCGTCATGGGTTTCCATGTAAATGGTCTGGCAAGGTTTGAGTTTGGGTTGGCGGCAATAAATTTCTGTGCATATAAATTGCTTTGATCCACAATCAATGCATACAGATCTTCCCTGAAAAACAACTCCGAAAAAATCAAGGGGAGTAGTTAAATTTGTTATTTCCACCTGCATTCTGGGTTAGGCAGTGAATGGGGGAAGTATGGGTGCTGCAGAATTTGCGGGGCTGCCAATCGGGATTTGCAAGCACATCCGGAAGGATACCAGAGGCTCTATGGGCCTGTGTGCGAATTCTTGGTGGTTGCGGGACAATACTTGTACTGCACTTATGGGACTCACCACGTCACCAAGTGATACTGCAATGCTGGTATGTGAATGACCAGGATGTACTAGGTCGCTGGTGCTCGCCAGATCACCAAAAGGTAGTGTGGCACTAGTACTGGCACTCTGCTGCATGTGAGAGTCATCAAAATTTACAGGCAAGTGCTAGCAGAGATCAGGCCTGATTCTGTGAACACTGTCGTTTTGTGTGCAATGTAGCAAGTTACAGTGACCTACTGACACTGCACTGGCTGGGGGGGGGGGGGGCGTAGAGGCTAAACGCAGGTGCTTGCAGGGGATCCCTCTAGCGCTATGCTTTTGGGAACACTATACTAATGTGAACGCTGGTGTAGTGCTGATCTGATCAAAGATACTGATCCGTTCAGATACTTTACTAGCAATGGAGGTTTATTGTGTATGCGAGTATTCCTGGCAATCAAGGGGTTAAATTTGATTACTGGTGCACTGATGGGCAATCAGACGCTGTCTGGGAGGGGTGTGAAAACCACAGGAGCATGAATCACGTATATATACACGTGATAATGCGCACTCGTGACGCCCTGTAGCAGTATTTCTGCTATAGGGTGGGCAGGAAGCAGTTAAGCGGTTTGCGTTATGGTGCTGCGCTACTTTAACTGACAATTGCACAGTCATGCAACATTGCACCCAAATGAAATTTACATCTTTTTTTTTCCCCACAAATTAATCTTTCTTTCGGAGGCATTTGATCACCTGTGTTTTTTATTTTTTGCGCTATAAAAAAAACCCGACAATTTTGAGAAAAAAACAATATTTTGGACTTTTTGCTATTAAACATGTCCAGTAAATAAATGTAAAAATCAAATTTCGTCCCATATTTAGGCCAAAATGTATTCTGCTACACGTCTTTGCTAAAAAAAAAAAAAAATTACAATATGTGCAAATTGGTTTACGTGAAAGTTATAGCGTTTACAAATGGCAGTATAGATACTGGAATTTCATATATATATATATATATATATATATATATATATATATATATATATATATATATATATATATATATATTTATTTATTTACAAACACACTAATAATGGCGGCAATCAGCGACTTATGGCGGGACTGCGTCGGACATTCTGGTACTGGGGGTACTGACTCTGACTTGGTGTCACTGACATCCCCAATACAGAGTACAGTGTCCGTGCTTATATTTAGCACTGATCACAAATGGCACTGGGCAGGAAGTGGTTAACATTTGGGGGCAATCAAAGGGTTAACTGGTGTGATGGGAGTGTTTTTTACTGGGGGGGGGGGGTGCTTCACTGTAAGCACACTGCTCGTGATCGCTGTGCCCAAACTGACGGGGGTGTGTGCTTCACTGTAAGCACACTGAGCGGGATGGCTATGCTCAGCACTGTGCCCAGTGTGTTAACTATGCAACCCTCCTCCCTGTCAGTGATCACCGGTGGGTAATCACCAGCCGGGACCCAGTGATTGACACTGGGGGCAGTGATCGTCTGCGCGGGTAGGGCGGTCACGTGCCTCACGCGCCCCCCGTGATTTTGCGCATAGGGCCTGCCCTGCAGCAGTAAATGTACCGTGGGCGAGCCTTAAGCGGTTAAGGAGCTTGATCTTTCTCATTGTGTGCATCTACTAATTTGATAGGCTTGGTAACAAATTTACTTATTTTATTTTCTATAGGATTGACTCTTTCTCCCACTTCAGATGTATCTGCCTTCATTTGAGAGTCCATGATATCTCTATGTAAAGATCCCATCAGAGACACAAGCATGTCATGCATAGTGTTGTCACTAATTGGCTGACCAGGGGTTGTCAAATCATGAATTTGTTCATTGAATTCATGTTTGATATGTTGAGAATCCTCTCCCTCCATGTGCTCACCTGCATACTTGTGTGTAGCCGAACTTTTTTGAGCCGCTCTTAGTGGACTGTTACTAGGTGTGATGTCTGGTGTCCAGCGGTTGCTACTGCTCTGCGTTGGAGAGCCAGTCCTGTGTGTTCCCGAGATGCTGCCATGAGAGCTGCATGGAGAGCTGCGCTGATGGTTGGACTGTGGTGCCATCTTGAGAGAGTGGTGTGCTGGCTAACATGAAGAACCGGTTTTCTTTTGCCCATAGTGTTGCGGAGACTGGCGGTAAATTTTGGGTGTCAGTGGGAAAGATGATACCTGCCCTTTGTCACTGTAGGAAGGTGGGATGTGCCATGGGTTACCGGAGCTTCTCTCTCACAGGGCCATCTTCACTGGCTGCCGGCCACGCCCCCTTATTTGCAATTTTCAATAAAGTAGTGCAGGCATGTGATTACAATTAGCCCATATGTAAAGTGTACAATATAGAAATGTATTTTTCTAAGCATAGAATTAAGAGTTTTTTTGAAACCGCTGCAGCATAAGACACAAAAAATACTCAAATCAATCCCAGAGACATAAAGTAGACATGAGGTCTCATTGTCATAGTGTTTTTTTTTGTGTAATACAAGATTTTCTGTGTGTTACATACAGGAATTGCACAAAAAAAAAATGGAAAAGCACAAATTGTATACCTTCTGGGGAGACACATTAACCTGTCTGGTGGTCTAACTAATCATTATTTTTGAATGTCAAAGCGGTACATTGTTTTGCATGGAAATTTGTTGTTTTCTATTGTAGGCCTGTAATTCTTAGGAATAACTCACTTAAATCTGTCCAAACAAGAGTCTAGTAAACATCCCGTGTATAATGAACAAGAAATTCTAATAACTATAAAAAATAATATAATGATAAATTTAATTCAATAATGTAATCAAACTAATAACACTGAAATTTGAAATAGAGCAGCAAGTTCACACATCACTGAGCTCAGTTGCAGAATCGTTTTCAGTGTCTGATGACATATTTCCTCACGAATCACTATTGCTCAATTCTGCAAGTGATTCTAATTCACTTTCGCTGTTTTCTAGCTGGTCTGAAATCTTTTGACCTAAAGGGACGCTTTTTTAATGCCATGGGCATTCTCAAGTTTCCAGGCAGAAAAGAACAGTAAAAGTGCAGGCAGGGCACTGGACAAAGCACTAGGGACAAAATTTAGGTGAAATGGTTTGATACAGTAATGTAATACTAACATTACAATGTATTGTGTCTCATATTTTTTACTTTTTTGAATATCCCACCGGTTCTGCGACCGTGTACCGACACTCGCAGGGAAGGGAAGACGGACAACTCAGTGGGAGGACATGGGGGGATCGCAGGACAAGGTAAGGATCGGGGGATTCCAGGACAAGCACCTACAGTGTTATCCCAAGTGTGGCTCGGGGTTACCGCTTTTGGTACTGTAAATTAACCCTGAGCCACACTCGAGATTACTGCTAGGAAGGTTAAAGCAGGTTGCGTTCACCCGCAGGACCAACTGTAGATTGCCTAAAGTCTATCATGCTACTGCTCAGAACACTAAATCCAGGGGAGTCTCGATTGTTCTCTCAAGAAATACTCTTCTAGTGCTGGAGGGGGGGGGATTTAACATTCCTCTCGACACTTCAGCTGGGACTTTTTGTTTGCCTACCCACGCTTTGTGCTGCATTAGGACTTTTCTTTCCGCTCTGAACCTTCACGGTTTCTGGCGTACCTTGCATCCACTAGACAAGGACTTCACATTTTTCTCTCTGCCCCATTGCAGACACTCCCGTATTGACTATCTTTTTGTGTCTCCGGCTGATCTGCAGTTCATTACCTTGGCCAGCCCATGGTACTTTCAGATTACCATCCGATCATCTGGAGCTTGCAGCTTCCTGAACGAAATGTGCAGACTAAATTCTGGCACTTGAACTCCTCCTTAGCGATCCCCTGTGGGTAACTGCGCTCCAGTCTCATTTACAATCCTCCTTTCACCAGAACTACACCCCAGATGTTTTGCTGCTCACCCAGTGGGAGGCTCATAAGTGTGTAATGAGAGGTAAAATTCTAGCCTTGGCCACAGCACTTGAATACGATAGACAACAGAGGATTAAAAACCTTACTGATTCTATTGCAGCCCTTGAGAAGGTCCACAAACATTTCCTGGTATTGGATTCTCTTTTGGAATTCACCTGAGCTCGGATGGAGCTTCGGAAGGAGCTTGGTGTGAGTAAAACGGAATTTCCTCCTCGCTCTTTTATGAGCAAAAGAACAGGATGCTGTTTGCGCGCGCTCTCCACGTGAAACGTTAGGCAACACAGATTCAATCCGGGATAAAGATGATGAAGATCATAATTATACACTTGGGATCGCTAACCAGTTCCAGCTGTAATTTGAAAATCTTATTTAACCTTTCGGCAGCTAACACCAACTTTTTCTCTAAGGCGTCACACCGGTCTCGGCAGTATGCCTTTCGTTCCAAATGTTGTCCACCTGCTGTATCTCGCACTGATGCCAGTCACTTAGAAGCCCCTTTATCAGCAGAGAAGCTTACCATAATCCTCAAACTCCTAAAACCTGGTAAGAGTCCTTGCACAGGCAGTTTATCTCTCCAGTACTACAAGTGCTTTCATCAGACACTTGCCCCTCAGTCTTTAGCAGACTTTAATTCCCTTGCAGACTCTCCCTCTCCCCCCTCCTCTCTATTGGAAGAACATATCAGCTTGCTTCCTTAGGAGGGTAAAGTTACCACACAGGTTGGGAGTTACCGTCCAATATAGCTCATTAATTTTGACATAAAACTCAGCTCACATTTTGGTGAATAGGCTGCTTCCTTTCCGGATGACATTTTATTCTCTGCTCCCTGCTCTTCTCTACACACCCTGCTTGAGACTCTCCCCCAATTCCTATCTTTGTCTTATCTAAACTACTCTAAGTCTAATGCGTTTAACGTATCACTTGGGTCACTAAGGTGTTGTACTGTAATCAACGTTTTCTGTTTACCTGGCATAACGATGCTATCACCCACTTGGGGATTCAGTTATCGGCTAACTTGTCTGACCTCTACAATCAGAATTTCTTACCTTGCCTGATGTATTTGTTTTAGACTATCCCTATCTTTATTCCGGTTTCTTTTTTTTTTTTTTTTTTCGTCTTTGCGTTACATCATGCTTACCTTCCTATGGCAAAGGAAGACCCATCAGTTAAGCCCTGCTCTTTCTAAGTTCAGAGGCAGCAATGGCCTTTCTGATCTTAACCTCCCTGGCGGTATTCCTGAGTGTAGCTCGGGGTAAAGTTTCAGCATCACAAGCGGTAACCATGAGCTATGCTCGGGAATACCCTGCATCGCTACTCCGATATCTCTTCTTCACTTACCTTGTCCTGCGCTCCCGCAATGTCCCTCCTGCAGTGTCCCCTGTAATGTCCTCCGGCGGATGCCGGCATCTGTCTTCTGGGTTCCGTTCCCTGCAATGTCGGGACATGCGGGGGACTGAACTGGCGAGAAATTTGAAAGTTGTAAAAGTGACATTCACTAAATTCACTAAAATCACATAGTAAAACATTACTGTATCAAACCGTTTCACATACATTTTGTCCCTAGTGCTTTGTCCTGTGCCCTGCCTGCATTTTTACTGTTCTTTCTGCCTGGTAACTGAGAAATGTCCATGGCGTCCAAAGAGCATCCCTTTAGGTCAAAAGCGGTTTTAGACCAGCTAGAAAACAGCGATAGTAAATTAGAATCACTTGCAGAATTGAGTGATAATGATTAGTGGGGAAATTCGTCATCAGACACTGAAAACGATTTTGCGACTTTGCTCAGTGATGTGCGAACTTGGTGATATATTTCAAATTTCAGTGTTTTTTGTTTGATTATATTATTGAATTAAATTTATTATTATATTATTTTTTATGATTCTTAATTAAATTAAAATTTATGATTTCCTGTTTCAAATTTTAACATACCCGGGATGTTTACTAGACTCTTGTTTGGACAGATTTCAGTGAGTTATTCCTAAAAATTACAGGCCAACAATAAAAAAAAAAATTCATATTTCCATGCAAAAAAATGTACTGCTTTGAGCACAGAAATATGGACATAATCAGACTGCTAGGGAGGTTAAAAAAACACCATTGAGCTTGCCATCTGGCAAGCAGCTGTATTCTTCTGTACCATTGGATACTCTTCTTTGGCTCTCTTCTCTGGCTTATTGTCAGCTCAATAGCCATCCTATCATCGGCCCTACGCTCAAGGTTTTTAACCTAGCATGCAATCCGTTTGTGATCTCCTTGATGAAGGACCCGCTGACAGCACTTTGCTTTAATCCGGACTTCCTTCCTGACCTTTCCAGACAATTTTTGGAGGAACTTTGGCCTAAACCTTACGTGTGCCGATCACTTCTTTGAACGGGGATGCTTCTTGGATAGGACAGTAGTGCCTGCTCTATCCTCGGACTCCTCGATACCTTTCAGGGTCTTTTTTCCAAGTTTGACACTTCTTACCTGCCTCCTTGATGGACAGGGGTCTTTATGCACAATCTCGCATTACTTTTCTTCACATGAACCAGGAATGCACATTATCTCTTTCATATATCCTTCCTTGTTCCTTCCATAATCTTCCAGCAGCTTGAAGCCGCTCTTGAAATGGGAAAAAAATCTTAATGTCTTCCTCACAGATGAAGAGTGTTCTAGTCTACAGCATGGTTCACAAGAGATCCCTGAAAGTGAATGTCCAAGAATGTGACTTTAAACTTCAAAAGTCTAGGGTATTGGTCTCCTTGCATGGTACACAAATCAACCTGGTAGTAACTGATCAGTGTTGGCGCTGTCGCACTGATGTGGGCTCTCTGCTTCACATCTGGTGGCAGTGCCGCATTCGGGATACCTTCTGGAAACACAGTCATACAGGATTACTGTGGCAGTCTCGAGCCTTCCTCTGGAGTTTACTTCTGTGCAGTATCATCTTCATCACTCTAGTATGCCTAAACGCCAGTACTTTGTCATTGACCATGCACATGCTCAATGCCGCCAGGCTAAGCGTCTGTGTTCACTGGAGATCCTCTGCACCTCCAAATGTGGTGAAATAGCTCTCTCACGTCATCAGCATTTTTGAAATGGAGTAATTGTTCCATGTTTCTCAGTACAGGATTTTGCACTTCAATATAATATGGGCGTGCTGGATTCTCTGTAGGAAAACTGCAGACTATGCTAAGGCGCTTCAAGGTGAGGTATGGGAGGCTTTGCCCCTTCTCCTCCTCCCCTTTGTTTTATGTAGCTTTGCCTGAACCCAGGAAGAGAGGATGTTTTGGGGTTTTGTTTTGCTCTCCCCCCCTTTTTTATTCTCCTCTTCTTCTGGCTTCTCCTCTAGTCTTTTTGTTTGTATGTTCTTTTTTCTTTGACCAGATTTTTTTTTTTTTTGTTCTTTTTTTTTTTTCCCCCATGGGACCGTGACAAAATTCTGTTCCTTATTTCCACTTGATTAGGCAGGTGGCTCATAAATCATCTAGCCCTCGACTGTTGAAGTATAGTACGCAGGGCTGCTCACCTCTTTGGATTATTGGGCCTGTCTCATCTGCCTGCAGTCCCTACACAGCTTCCTGAAATGTTACTATGCACTTTGTCATTTTGATATGTTTGTTTTCTGTGTTACTTGTAATGCTCTTATTCTTTATGCCTTTATTGGGGGGAGGGGGGGGTAAATACAAATTCCAGTGTATATACCATAGTTTGGTTTGTGTGAATATTATAGCATCTACAATCAAGCAGAATACATTTTGGGCAATATTTATTAAGACATTGGAATTTTTTTTTTTTTCCATATGTTTCATAGCAGAAAGTAAAACATTTTTTTACAAACATTCTTTTTTTTTTATTTTGCCTAATTAAAACGTTTAAGAAAAAAGTGATTAAATACCTCACAAAGAAAGCTTATTTGTGTGAAAAATGTGGGTACAGTATTGCATGACCACACAATTACCAGTTAAAACAGCACAGTGCTAAATAGCAAAAAAAAAAATGGTCTGGTCATGAAGGGTAAAACCTTCCGGTGGTTAATCTAGAGCAGCGGTTCTCAACCTGGGGGTCGCGACCCCTTTGGGGGTCGAACGACCATTTCCCAGGGGTCGCCTAAGACCATTGGAAAACACATATTTCCGATGGTCTTAGGAACCGAGACACCGCTGCTGTCTCCGGCGATGTGTGGGCGGGATGATACGCTGCTCCTGTCACCTGGCCACACCTCCGGGATCGCTCAGCAGCTCCGCCTCCTCGCCGCTGATTGGCCACCGGAACTGTAGCTCAGGAGAGGCACACAGGCGGCCAATCACCGGCGAGGAGGTGGAGCTTGGAGAGAAGGAGCCGAGCGGCAGCGCGCGTACATCAAAGAAGACCGAGGGAGCTGCCGGAGCGAGTGAAGAGGAGAGCGGCCAGAGAAGGAAGACAGCTGACAGGTAAGTGAGAGAGCGAGCCCAGGCTGGAGCAGGGGTCAGCAAAGTAAGTATCATTGGTGTCAGTGGGAGGAATAGTGCCCCATCATTTGTGTCACTAATACCAACGATGGGGCACTATGCCTCCCCCCACTGACACCAACGATGGGGCACTATGCCTCCCCCCACTGACACCAACGATGGGGCACTATTCCTCCCCCCACTGACACCAACGATGGGGCACTATTCCTCCCCCCACTGACACCAACGATGGGGCACTATTCCTCCCCCCACTGACACCAACGATGGGGCACTATTCCTCCCCCCACTGACACCAACGATGGGGCACTATTCCTCCCCCCACTGACACCAACGATGGGGCACTATTCCTCCCCCCACTGACACCAACGATGGGGCACTATTCCTCCCCCCACTGACACCAACGATGGGGCACTATTCCTCCCCCCACTGACACCAACGATGGGGCACTATTCCTCCCCCCACTGACACCAACGATGGGGCACTATTCCTCCCCCCACTGACACCAACGATGGGGCACTATTCCTCCCCCCACTGACACCAACGATGGGGCACTATTCCTCCCCCCACTGACACCAACGATGGGGCACTATTCCTCCCCCCACTGACACCAACGATGGGGCACTATTCCTCCCCCCACTGACACCAACGATGGGGCACTATTCCTCCCCCCACTGACACCAACGATGGGGCACTATTCCTCCCCCCACTGACACCAACGATGGGGCACTATTCCTCCCCCCACTGACACCAACGATGGGGCACTATTCCTCCCCCCACTGACACCAACGATGGGGCACTATTCCTCCCCCCACTGACACCAACGATGGGGCACTATTCCTCCCCCCACTGACACCAACGATGGGGCACTATTCCTCCCCCCACTGACACCAACGATGGGGCACTATTCCTCCCCCCACTGACACCAACGATGGGGCACTATTCCTCCCCCCACTGACACCAACGATGGGGCACTATTCCTCCCCCCACTGACACCAACGATGGGGCACTATTCCTCCCCCCACTGACACCAACGATGGGGCACTATTCCTCCCCCCACTGACACCAACGATGGGGCACTATTCCTCCCCCCACTGACACCAACGATGGGGCACTATTCCTCCCCCCACTGACACCAACGATGGGGCACTATTCCTCCCCCCACTGACACCAACGATGGGGCACTATTCCTCCCCCCACTGACACCAACGATGGGGCACTATTCCTCCCCCCACTGACACCAACGATGGGGCACTATTCCTCCCCCCACTGACACCAACGACGGGGCACTATTCCTCCCCCCACTGACACCAACGACGGGGCACTATTCCTCCCCCCACTGACACCAACGACGGGGCACTATTCCTCCCCCCACTGACACCAACGACGGGGCACTATTCCTCCCCCCACTGACACCAACGACGGGGCACTATTCCTCCCCCCACTGACACCAACGACGGGGCACTATTCCTCCCCCCACTGACACCAGCGACGGGGCACTATTCCTCCCCCCACTGACACCAGCGACGGGGCACTATTCCTCCCCCCACTGACACCAGCGACGGGGCACTATTCCTCCCCCCACTGACACCAGCGACGGGGCACTATTCCTCCCCCCACTGACACCAGCGACGGGGCACTATTCCTCCCCCCACTGACACCAGCGACGGGGCACTATTCCTCCCCCCACTGACACCAGCGACGGGGCACTATTCCTCCCCCCACTGACACCAGCGACGGGGCACTATTCCTCCCCCCACTGACACCAGCGACGGGGCACTATTCCTCCCCCCACTGACACCAGCGACGGGGCACTATTCCTCCCCCCACTGACACCAGCGACGGGGCACTATTCCTCCCCCCACTGACACCAGCGACGGGGCACTATTCCTCCCCCCACTGACACCAGCGACGGGGCACTATTCCTCCCCCCACTGACACCAGCGACGGGGCACTATTCCTCCCACTGCAAAATTACAGGTATGAAGTAGCAATGAAAATAATTTTATGGTTGGGGGTCACCACAACATGAGGAACTGTATTAAGGGGTCGCGGCATTAGAAAGGTTGAGAACCACTGATCTAGAGCAACTGTCTCCAAACCGCATTCTGGGGGCCGCATCTGGCCCTTTGCTCTCCTTTATCTGGCCCTTGCGGCACTATTCTACCCACTGACATCAACAATGGCCTAATTCATGTCACTAACACAAACATTGGGGCACTATTCCTCCCACTGACAATCAAAATGGCACAATTCCTCCCACTGACACCAGCGATGGGCCACATTCTTTCCATTGATACCCACAATGGGCCACTATTCCTGACACCAATGATGGGGTAGATTTCCTTCCATTAGCAGCAATAATGGGACAGAATTCCTTCCATTGACACAAGTGATAGGGCACTATTCCTTCCATTGATGCCAACAATGGGGCAGAATTCCTTTCACTGACACCAATGATGGGGCAAAATTTCTTCCATTGGCACCAAGGTTAGGACTCTATTCCTCCCATTGACACAATTAAAAGGGCACAATTCCTCCCACTGACACCGTCAATGGGTCCCTATTCCTCCCACTGACACCAAAGATGGTTTACTCCCACTGGCCCTAGTCCGGCCCTCTTAAAATCTGGAGAACAGTAAATCGGCCCTTTGTTTAGAAAGTTTGGAGACCCTAATCTAGAGTGTCAGCAATTTGGCTGATTGATGTGCTGGTCTTGGATCATAGGGCCATTAAACTGGTTGTAAAGGCTCTAGATTTTTTTACCTTTGTGCAGCAGCCCTCGTCCTTCAATACTTGAGCCCCATCGTAATCCATCAATGTGTATGAGAGCCACGGCTCTCTGGGTGCTCTTCCTCATTGCTGTGAGGTGAGAGGGGGCAGGCTTAGCCGTGGCTCTCTGAGTGGCTGGACACGCAAAGCAGTGGCTTGTGAGTGAGCCTGCTTAGGTGCCCCTGTAACAGGCAGCTTGCTGTGGGAAGCACTCTGCAGGGGGGAGGGGCCAGGGGGGGTGGAGACCTGAGAAGAGGAGGATCAGGGCTGCTCTGTGCAAAAAATTGCCTATTATCATTTAAAAGCCTCATAAAATTGTATCTTGCACCCATTCTACAAAATGTTTCTGTAAATGAAAACTTCCTGATATGCTGTATTTCCCTCTAAGCACTTGCTGCCTCTGTTTCTTTTTGTAAGGGGATTTTATTCAAAATCGACTATTCCTACTGTGGATCTGTCAATTTCTCATGTTAACAACACTAGTACTATATTCTTGTTAGCAGGTCCTGCTATACACCCTTTTCTATACTGTAATCTTGCTTTTGAGAGGGGACATATGATGCCCTTTTTGGCAGCCTAGCCATCCTAAGTTTTTCACTTCATTCCTCCCTTCATGGACCGTAAGTCCCTAAATGGGGCCATTAGATAATTGGCAGGCTCATCTGCATCTTCTGGTCCTTGGTGAGTGATCTTTGCCTCAGGAGATGTTTAGAACCTGTGATAAATGTGCAAAGAACCCTTTCTGGTCTTGCATAAGGACAAGGTGCTCATCAGGCCTATGCTTTCTTTTTTTTCCCCAGGGTATTCTCTGTATTCCACCTTAAAGAGGAGCTCCAGTTGTTCTTGTGTTTATTACGTCAGCAGCTATAAAAACTGCAGCTACTGACTTAATAAACACACACTCGCCTGTCCTAGGATCCAGCGATGTGCTCACCTGAGCCATCCCTTCTCTCCCTCTTCTCGCAATGGGGGCACTCAGAATGTGCCAAGAGGGCTAGGTGGGGGATGCCAAATGTGGATCTCCAGGTTCAACAACAGTCTAGACAAGTTTACAGATTATAGGTCCAGGGATCTGTGGGTGAAAACAGAAGACACTCTGGTGACTTTTTGGGATTAGTATACTCTAGGTTGTTTTTGTTGCGTCCACCACCATGGCCAAGCAAGTAACTAAACTGGCAGCTTTATCTTGCAAAGAACACTTTTTTGTCTTGCATAAGGACATGGTGCTCATCAGGCCTATGCTTTCCTTTTTTCCCAAGGTATTCTCTGTATTCCACCTTAAAGAGGAGCTACAGTTGTTTTGTGTTTGTCAGCAGCTATAAAAACTGTAGGTACTGACTTTTCATAAACACACACTCGGGGGCGCATGCGCGACCAGGGACGATGGCGGACACTTAACTGCTGAGCTCTGCTCATCTCTGGCCAGTACAGACTCACCCGTTCCCGCTTCTCAGCGATTCCTCCGCTCCGGGTGAGTCACATCCTATCAGCACCCGGCCCAGCATCAGGGAGAGGTTTCCACGGGGAAGATAGGGCACTTGAAGCCCCCCTCCCCGCAGCCACAAGATCCACGGCCCTCGCCGCTCCGGCGGTTCTTATCTCGGCCGCAATCCCCGACCTCAAGTAGTGTCAGGAATCCGAGGAACGATCCCGGGCCCCTAGCGGCCGCGGAGGGTACTGCACCCTGTTTTATTACCAAGGAGCTGACAGCCTCTGCTCTGATCCATCCCCAGATGGAGGATTCCGACTCCCAAGCCACGGCAGGAGGGGTTATGGACCACCCTACACCAGGGTATCTTCCATCTTCTAGTCAAAATCCTCAGCAGGCTACATCATCATCTTCGCTTACAATTTCTGCGCTGGACGATAAATTGCAAGTTTTTTTTTATGCAATATTACCATCTCCATATCCGCTGAAGTTGGTAAATTGGCCATGGATCTCAGAGGGGAAATAGCCCAGATTGGAGACCGCACGGATAAACTGGAAAACAAGTTTGATGAATTGGTGCAATACGTTCATGTCTTGGAGGAAGATAACGCGTATCTGAAGCACTCCATGTCCCAAATGCAGCTCCAACAAGAGGACCTGGAAAACCGGGAACGGCGCCAAAATATCCGTATTCACGGTATGTACGAATCTTTTGCTGATGCACAATTACACCGCCACCTACTGTCCATCACAACTGCTCCCATGGTTCAAGAGGCAGACTGGCTCATCGCTCTCTGGGCCCTAAACCTGTTGAAGGCACCAGACCACGCACCAGTCCGCTTCCACTTCTTTCAAAGCAAAGAAGCCTTACTATCAGCGGTTCGCCACAAATCTTCTTTGGAATTTAAAGGTGACAGACTCCAGCTCTTCTGCGAACTTTCCCCGATTACTCTTGCCAAACGGCGTGCTCTGAAGCCGATCACTACACACCTTCAGCAACATCGTGTCCCTTATCGTTGGGGGTTTCCATTCAAGCTGGTCGTCTCTAAGGGCAAAACTCAAGTTGTTCTCCAGGATCTTCATGAGGCAGATTCTTTCCTAAAACAGCTGGGACTTCCACCTTTGTCGGAGGATGTGTCCTCATTGCCGCCTACTCCATCCCGTCCTTCCGCCACCCACAACAAGATCTGGACACCAGTTCGCGGAGGTAGGAAGAGACTCTCGCCTATCCCGCAACGTCCACGTCCTTCTCGATCAAGCGATCCTCCTGCCTGATGATTCTCTGGGGTGACCTTCTGTGATGAATCTGGTGTTGATCCTTCCCTCCTGATCCATACATGGTTTCTATATCGGTTTTTTTCCTTTTGGCCGGCCAAACCCTTGTTGGGTGCATTTTTTGCTTTTGTTTCTCCTGGCCGAGTTTGACGACCTCCCTGATGTGATTTTTTTTTTTGTGTTATTTGAATGTTTTTTGTTTTCTATTCTGTTTCATCGATGGTATTTCATCCATTTTTTCTGCTGACACATATGCTTCATTCATTATTATTTTGTGATGGCTTTGCTGCTTTTGTCATATAATGCCTCAACTCCATTCAAAAACGGTGGATGGCTTTGAAGAAGTTTCGATCCTCAGGAGCAGACGTTATTTTTGTCCAGGAGACCCACTTCAAATCAACTGGCTACTTTCGTTTTGCCTCAAGATTTTTTTTCCAAGCCTATTCGGCCTTTGATTCTTCCGGGAAGGCTGGGGTGGCAATTTTGATTAAGACAAAATGCTCCCTTCGGGTTGTTTCCACCAAGGTCGACCAACACGGTCGTTTCATTATTTTGTATGCTTGGTAACACTCCTCTTGTTTTGTTGAATTTGTACGCCCCGAATACAGGTCAATTGCAATTCCTTTCCCAAACACTCGCCAACTTGGACTCCATTTCCACTTCGCATGTGATTGTTGGGGGTGATTTTAATTTAATTTTCTCCCCTCATAAAGACAGGAAAGTTTTGTTTGAGTCCACACCCTCAAAGCGGCAATGCTCCTCTTCTAAAGCCTTCCACAGACTGATAAGACTGATGCATGGTGGATTAGACATCCTCTACATAAACAATTTACATTCTACTCCACCCCTCACTGTAGTTTCTCCTGCCTAGACCATTTTTTCATCTCTGCTCCACTGCTTCCCCTCCTGGTCTCCTCTGATATCAACCCTATTACTTGGTCTGATCACGCTTCTCTGACCTTGAGCCTCTTCTTCCCTACTGTTCTACCGAAAACATGTCACTGGCATCTTAATGAGACCTTTCTTTCCACAGAACATCTTCGGGACGAACTCTCTCGGGGACTTGATACTTACTTTAGTCACAATATTGGTTCTGTAGCTTCTTCCTCGACCCTGTGGGAAGCTCATAAGGCGGTATTTCGAGGTCTCTGTATCTCCATGGGCTCCGGTTTAAAAAAGTCTTTCTCGAGTGCCAGGTCTTCACTTGTCCACCAACTGTCTTTGGCTGAACGACGTCTATTGGCTAAACCATCCATTTCAAGACTCCAGGGGGTAACATCTCTCCGTGACCGAATCAAAGCTCTTGATTCCAGTAAGTCTGCACAATCCCTCCTTTGGGGATTTTACGAATTTTCTAATAAACCTCACCGTATGCTAGTCAATCGACTCAAAGCACAACCCCCCCTCAACGATGCCTGATCTTTTAATCCAACCGAATGGCAGCCCTACCTATGATCCCCATGTCATGGTATTCCTTTTTGGCTCATACTGTGAGAATCTTTATAACTGTTTAACCCCAGATCTTCATCCGCCCCTTACACAGTCATCCTTTGATAGCTTTTTTGATCCCCTAACGCTTCCGAGACTATCACCCTCAAACATTGCGGTCCTTAATGCTGACATTACTTCTGAGGAGTTATTTGACACAATTAAACGTCTCCCCTCTCATAAAGCCCCGGATCCAGACGGATTGCCCTACTCCTATTATAAATCTTTCACCGGTATCCTGGCCCCCCATCTCCTCTCTCTTTATCAAGATATTTTCAGAGGTGTCATACCCCAGACAGAGTTCTCCCACGCATACATTTCGGTTATCCCCAAACCAGACTAAGACCACTCTATTGTAGACAATTATCGCCCCATTGCCCTACTAAACTCCGATTATAAGATTTTTTACTAAAATCTTGGCCAACCGACTGTCCAGACTTATCTCCAAGCTCATACATAGGGATCAGGTATGCTTTGTGCCTGCCAGGCATGCGGCAGGTAACACCAGGAGATCTATTGATCTGGTTGACTTGGTTAATCGATCCTCCATCCCTGCTATACTATTGAGTTTAGATGCTTAAAAAGCTTTCGATCGTCTAAGTTGGCCTTACATGTTTATGGTCTTGGAGAGGTTTGGCTTCCGGGGTCCATTTGTGGCAGCCTTGAAGACTCTTTATTCTTCCCCCTTTTCGCAGGTTAGATTAGCATCCTTTTTTTCGTCCCCTTTTTCAGATGTCAAATGGTACGCGTCAGGATTGTCCACTCTCTCCTTTATTGTTCATTCTCTGTTTGGAACCATTAGCTATCGCTATCAGGTCTAATCCAGATATACGCGGGATACAAACCCATACCCATGAATACAAATTATTCTTGTTCGCAGACGACATTCTCCTCACACTTTCGAGTCCCCATACCTCCCTACCAATTTTACATAAGACCTTGTGTCAATTTGGAGCCTTATCAGGCTACAAAGTTACCACGTCCAAAACTGAGGCACTCCCATTACATATCCCACCTGTTGTTCTGTCATCTCTTCAGGAATCCTTTCCCTACCGGTGGTGTACCCACTCTTTAAAATATTTAGGTAGTAATCTTACTTCCTCCTACCACTCCATATGAGGCCAATTTCCCCTCCCTATTTATAGCTATTTCCCGCTCTCTGAAACAATGGGATTCCCTACCTATCTCTTTCCTTGGATGCATTAATGTACTAAAAATGACTTTTACCCAAACTTGTATATTTATTTGCGACCCTTATTTGGCACAATAAGCGGCATAGAATTGCATGTTCTTTTTTGCTCTCCCTGTGTTCTCGGGGGGGCTTGGGGGCACTGGACATAGTAACCTACTACTATGCAAACTCACCTTCGTTTTCTCATGTCGTGGTCTGCCCATTATCCTCCTAACACATGGACTGAGATTGAATCTTTGCAGTTGTGTCCGGCTCATCCTTGCTCTCTCCTATGGTCGACCTCAGCAGTGGATGTATCTTCCTTTCGTTACCTATTCCTTGGTCCTATGCACTTTTCTTTGACTGTTTGGCAGAAATGTTAGACTAAATTTACACTGGTCTCTGACTGTTCCCCACTGACAAATATCCTATTTAATCCTAATCTTCCAGACAATATGGCTGTGTCCCGGATGTCTCCTTGGGTTGCAGCCAACCTATTCCAAATGCGTCGCTTGGTACACCCGGTGACTCAAACTACATTCATTCTGAGATCTCCAGAAAAAAGCTCCTCTACCATCCCAACATTTTTATATTTATCTTCAAATATGCCATTTTTTTTCTACCATGTCACCCTCACTGATCCTGGGGAAACCTACTCCCTTTGAACGTTTATGCATACAGGGTCCACATCAAAGGGGTTCTGTTTTAACACATATAAACTCCTTATGGACGCCCCCTCCTTATCCAATGACACTCACCTTTACATGCGTAAGTGGTCTCAATTCTTACAATGTGATATAGACCTGTTAATGTGGAAGAAAAGTTGGGAAAACGCACCTAGATCTTCTGTTTGTGTTGTCTTTACGGAAAATACATACAAGATCATGATGTTGTGGTACAAAGCGCCTGAAGTCCTCCACACTTACAATTCGAATGCTTCTATCTGCTGGCGCTGTGGTAAAGACCTTGGTTCTTTCTACCATATTTTTTGGACATGCAGTTCCATTACTCCCTTTTGGGAAGAGGTTCTTTCCCTGTTACAATGACTATTGCATACCACTCTCCCATTTGAACCATTATACTTTTTATTAAGTCTACCATTCCCAGGACTATCTAAAATGTCCAGGAAACTTTCTGTACATGTCCTGACCGCGGCTAGGAGAAGCATTCCTCTACTCCCCCTTCAATGCCAATCTTACACAAAATTATTGCTAATGTAAGACAGATGGAGTATTTGACCGCCCTACATAGTTGTTCGATTGCTGTGTTTGAGGCAGTATGGCACCCATGGGATATCTTAATTTCTTCTTCACTGGCCCAAAATGTAAGGTCCAAATAACCTCTACACTGTTATTTTATGACATTGTGTGTCCTGAACCTATGTAGTTTTACCATCGATGTACCTTTCTGTTGTTTTTTTTTTTTTTTTTGTTTTTTTTTTCCCTGTTTGCAAGCATACTGTTTGTATACTTATTTGAAAACCAATAAAAATTGTTAATACAAAAAAATAAACACACACTCGCCTGTCCCATGATCCAGCGATGTTCTCACCTGAGCCATCCCTTTTCTCCCTCTTCTTGCTATTGGGTCACTCAGAAGGGGGGAGGTGCCATGAGGGCTAGCAGTGCACCCCAGATGAGGAAGAGCAGGACTGCTCTGTGCAAAATAATCGCAAAGAGCAAGTATGACGTGTTTTTTTTTTTTTCTTCTTATAATCACCTTAAGGAAGAATTGTAATCTTGACTTCCAGTACAGTGGTCTACATTTGTGCTAGTTTTCCCAACAGATCGTGTAAGCCTAGTATAGAGTTTTTTTTCAGCATCTTTTTTATGACATGCTTTTTTTTTTTTCCTTTTTTTTTTTTTTTAGGAATGTTTTTGGAAAATAAATTGTCTGTTGAGTTGTTTCATGTCAATCCAGCAAGTGTGATGAGCATTAACAGCATCCTGGTTAAGAGTAATGTCGCTGCATTCATACCTTGGTAAGTTTCCCTTTTTCCCTTTTCTTTTTTTAATCCCAGCTGTTTAAGTAAATGACAATTCTTATTCTAACCTTACCTTGCTCCCGCCAGTTCCACAGGGAGTGAGGCAGCCATTGATGCACATGCAAATGCACAGAAAAATCACATTTATCACTTTGGAAAAGGCATCTGTTAAGCATCTCTGGCCCTTTAGTGACTCTTCACAGGAATAAATGGGATGTTTCTGCATGTGCTAGAAACAGGGAGAGTGCACAGCAGATTGAGGTCTTGCCAATTAAATAATTTTTAATTTTTTTATTGTTCTACGCTCTTTGAATATGGCCGGGGCTTTCAGAGTTTACCTGACAGCTAGTTTGAGTTGTTACTTCCAAAAGGGTACTACATCACAGCATGAAAATGCAAACCTTAATCCCCCAAAAAGAGATATTATCTAAAGTAACAGGACTTTACTGATACCAAAGGAGCAAACCGTTTTTAAAATTTTCATAAATGTTCTTTACAGCAGTATTTATAAAATATATAAAAATGGGACTTGATATATTTCCCAGATTTAAAGATCAATCAGTTGTTAAACATAACTTCAGCACTTCATATGTGAAACAGTATTAAGGTCAATGCGTTTCACACAATGCTTTTTCAGGACTTTTTATGTATTTCCCTGGAAGAGTAACTAAAAGGAGACGCATTAGATATACAGTGGATATAAAAAGTCTACACACCCCTATTAAAATGTCAGTGTTCTGTGATGTAAAAAAAAACGAAACAAAGGTAAATAATTTCAGAACTTTTTCCACCTTTAATGTGACCTATAAACTGTACAATTCAGTTGAAAATCAAACTGAAATCTTTTAGGGGGGGGAAGTAAACCTAAAAAACTAAAATAATGTGGTTGCATAAGTGTGCACACGCTCTTATAACTGGGGATGTAGCGGTTTTCAGAATTAAGCAATCACATTCAAAATAATCTTAAATAGGAGTCAGTACACCTGCCATCATTTAAAGTGCCTCTGATTAACCCCAAATAAAGTTCAGCTGTTCAAGTAGCTCTTTCCTGACATTTTCTTAGTCGCATCCTACAGCAAAAGCCATGATCCGCAGAGAGCGTCCAAAACCTCAGAGGGATCTCATTGTTAAAAGGTATCAGTCAGGAGAAGGGCACAAAAGAATTTCCGAGACATTAGATATACCATGGAACACAGTGAAGACAGTCATCATCAAGTGGAGAAAATATGGCGCAACAGTGACATAACCAAGAACTGGATTTCACTCCAAAATAGATGAGAAGAGCCTACAGCAACATTAACCACTTGCCCTCCTAAGGATTTACCCCCTTCTTGACCAGGCTATTTTTTGCATTATGGCGCTGCGTTACTTTAACTGACAATTGCGCGGTAATGCAATGCTGCACTGAAATGAAACTTCCGTCCTTTTTTTCCTACAAATTGAGCTTTCTTTTGGTGGTATTTATTCACCTGTGCATTTTTTACTTTTTGGACTGTAAATAAAATATAAGACAATTTTGAGAAAAAAACTATATTTTTGACTTTTTGCTATTAAACATGTCCAGTAAAAAAAATTTAAAAATCAAATTTCGTTATAAATTTACACTAAAATGTATTCTGCTGCATGTCTTTGCTAAAAAAAAACAAAAACCCAAAACATCCCAATACGTGTAAATTAATTGGTTTATGTGAAAGTTATAGCGTTTACAAATGGCGGTATATATACTGGGATTTTTTTTCTTCTGTTTTTACTAGTAATGGTGGCGATCAACGACTTATAGCGGGACTGCGCCTGACATTGGTGTCACTGACATACCCAGTGACACCAATACAGTGATCAGTGCTAAAAAAAAGCACTGACACTGTACTAATGGCACTGGGCAGGAAGGGGTTAACATGAGGGACCATCAAAGGGTTAACTGTGTGCTGGGCGTGTTTTAATAGGGGGTTGTGTCCATGTGCTTCACTGTAATCACACTGCTTTGGATGGCTGTGCTGTGTACAACCATCCAAAGCAGTGTGCCCAAGCTGACAGGGAGGAGAACGGTTGGTAAACAAAACCGTTCTCCTCCCCGTCGGAGATCCTCGGAAATCACTGGGCACCAGTGAGTAATCACCGGCTGATTGACAGCCGCGACCGCACGCCCCCTACTTGAAAAATGCAAAACCATGTCTTCATTATTTTATGCACCTTTGCCGCCCTGTAGCAATATTTATGCTATAGGGAGGTCAGGAAGTGGTTAATGGAGCTGCTGGTATATCTGGCAAGTACTGGCTGTGTGGTACATGTGACAACAATCTCCTGTATTCTTCATATATTTGGGTTATGGGGTAGAGTGGCAAGACGGAAGCCTTTTCTTACAAAGAATAACATTCAAGCCCGGCAAAAGTTTTCAAAAACATATCTGAAATCTCTCAAAAGCATGTGGGAACATGTGTTATAGTCTGATGAAACCAAGGTTGAACTTTTTGGCCATAACCAAAAAAGATCTTTTTGGCTCCAAAAGAACACCATACCCACAGTGAATCATGGTGGTGGCTTTTTTTTCTTCAGCTGGAATTGGGGCTTTTGTCAAGGTAGAGGGAATTATGAACAGTTCCAAATATCAGTCAATATTGGAAAAAAAACCTTCTGCTAGAAAGCTGAACATGAAGAGGAATTTCATCTTTAAGCATGACAACGACCCAAAGCATACATCCAAATCAACAAAGGAATGGCTTCACCAGAAGAAGAATAAAGTTTTGGAATAGCCCAGTCAGAGCCCAGACCTGAATACGATCGAAAATCTGTGGGGTGATCTGAAGACGGCTGTGCACAGGTGATACCCTTGCAATCTGACAGATTTGGAGTGTTTTTTGCAAGCAAGAATGGGCAAATATTGCCAAGTCAAGATGTGCCATGCTGATAGACTCATATCCAAAAAGACTGAGTGCTGTAATAGAATCAGAAGGTGCTTCAACAAAGTATTTGTTTAAGGGTGTGCACACTTATGCAAGCATATTTTAGCTTTTTATTTTTACTTCCCTCCACCTAAAAGATTTCAGTTTGTTGTTCAACTGAGTTGTACAGTTTATAGGTCACATTAAAGGTGGAAAAAGTTCTGAAATTATTTTTCTTCGTCTCATTTTTTTTACATCACTGAAGCCTGACATTTTAAAAGGAGTGTGTAGTCTTTATATCCACTGTATCATATAGTACGTTATACTCATCATAGTAAAGCAATGGTAGGATATGCATAATGTGCTACTCACATGCCCTAACAGCAGCCGAAAAAGCAGTGGTTCCCAGACTAAGCACAGATGGTGTACAATTTTACTTAGTGTTTGCCATTAATTTGCATGCCAGTGAACTTCAATTTTAAGGCGGTTTAAGCAAGACCATTCCGCCCATCATAAGTAACTAGTATGTGAACCAAATATATTAAGGCGAATTGTAGTAACAAACTTAATACCCACTTTTGGAAAGGAAAGATGTAATTTGCCAGTGTGGTTCCAAAAGGCTTCTATCAGTCAAAGGCAAAAATATGCACTTAAATATGGCAAGGGTGGCTGGAGAAAAATACCTTCCAAGTGATTTCCAAGCAGGAGAAAGATGGGACCACCACAAAAAAAATGTATTGCCTTAAATTAGAAGTTTGCAATATTAGGTTATTTTCAGTAGGAGGGAAAAACACAAAGACCCATACGTTCGATATGACTATGGTCCACTAAATAGCAAGTATTGACTCGGTATGATTCCTCCAGATTTTACGAACCAGGACATAAAAAAGAACAGCAAACAGACCCAGTTATTATAATAAGGTATACAAGAGAAACTAAAAAAGGAAATTCACTCCTACTTTACCAGCAGAGAAAAGCTCCTTCCCATCTAAGGATTCTTGATAGCAACCACCATAAGCAGATTGGAATAATATAGCCAAAGACCGGCCAGTACCACCATTATAAAGTTTGGCCAGTTCAGCTATATTCATATGGCCTGTTGCATGGATCATTGCTGTCTTTTAACTTCTAAGTTATCTGCATGTGCTTTTATACATATAATAGCACCAAAATTCTGAGTCAGCATGGCCTTGACGATCAGGTGAACATGTATTGAGATCTTAATCAGCTCGACAAAGTCTCTCGAAGCTTGTGCAGTGCTACGCCGGACAGAAGCCAGAATAGACACACTACTGACATCCCCCTTCCCAGCACGGATAAGTGCGCCAGAGCAGTGCTATGCCCAAAAGGGGGGCCAAAATGCAATAACGCTGACACCATTTCCTTCTGTGTGTATGTGCAATAAGCTCGACAGACAGAGTAGATATGGGCGGCAGACACAAAACAAATAGCCACCAGATTAGATGACAAGCATATCCATCAATATTCTAGGCTAAAACACCACAAATAAACACCCCCGCTGTTATGACCAAGAAGGCCACCAACCACCATCCAGCCCTTTGTTTCGTAGGGGCACCTTACATGAGATCAGGGCAGCGGTTTCCTTCATTTGCAGACCTAATCAGGAAAGCCGCTGCAGTGAGTCCTTTTCTGCAATGCTGTTCCTTACCGGCCCCTCTTCCTCTCCTCTTAATCTATCCTTCCCAGATGGCGGGGTTTAGCACTGCACATCTACAGAAGCAGAACCGCTTGTCTATGTACCTGTGCATGAGTCAGCGGAGGGGTTGTGACCTCCCCGTCAGCTGCCTGTGACTGGTAGATTGCATCAAAGCTCCGGTTGAGAAATACTGGTCTAATTGTCTCCTTGACTAAGTTTCATGCTATTCTGGGCTTCATTATTTTTATTTATGATTATTGAGCTTCTTCTGTCTGACATATTCTTTTAGTGCACCTGGATCTGCTGATCCACATCTGCCTCTGAAGGAAGTATGGGATTCAGTGATAGACCAACCACTTGACTCCATTGAAAAGTGTATAGACACCATCTCCCTGTCTGAGCGCAAGGAGCTTGATGTGTACATAAGTCATGTGATGTCTCCCAGCAAGATATTTGTGCAATGGCTGTCTACAGAGAACATTCTTAAAAGGTAAAAGCATGTAAACTTTTTTTTTTCCTGGTATTATATAAATGGTGGGATTGCTTTCTGTGCATCACAAGCAGGCACAGATTGGACTTATGGCACACCAGGCATTTGCCCATTGGGTTGGGGGCTTCTGGGCGGCACATGGAAGAACCGATCCATGCATTTCACTCCTGCAGCCACTGAATGCACAAACCGGTTCCTCTATATGCCACACCTTCTATCCATCTCTTTCTGCCCTTGGCTCCTGTATACTCAGTCGGTGGCCTTCCCCCCACATCGCTCCTGGGTTCCCCAATCCCTGCCGTTGCTGTTTGGGATCTGTCAGGATAGACTGTCCCCTAGGGCTTTTGAGCTGAGAGAGTCTCTCTCCCACAGCCTAGAGCCAGTGCTGACAGTTCCCCCCCTCACCACCACCACAGAGGAGAGAGAGAGCTGGTTCTGCCCCTCCTACTCTCACCCTCTCCTCCTGTGTCTGCCCTGCCCACACTCCCTGGCAATCTTGTGTCTTTCTCTTTTTCTTTCTCTCCCTCTCTCTCTCTTCTCTCTCCCTCTCCCTCTCTCCTTCCTTCTCTCTCTCTCTCCCTCCCGCTCCCCCCCCCTCTCTCTCTCTCTCTCCCTCCCTCTCTCCCTCCCTCTCTCTCCCTCTCCCTCTCCCTCTCCCTCTCCCTCTCTCTCTCCCTCTCTCTCTCTCTCTCTCTCTCCCTCTCCCTCTCCCTCTCTCTCTCCCCCCCCCCCCCTCTCTCTCTCCTTCCTTCTCTCTCTCTCCTTCCTTCTCTCTCTCTCTCCTTCTCTCTTTCTCTCCTTCCCTAAATACATAAGTGGTCCATATAGTGACCTTGGATTCATTTGCTTTCAGCTTATTGCATAGGACAAGGTTGCACTCCTTACGTCTGGAGGAAAAGAGGTTTACCCATCACATACAGAAAGGCATTTTCACAGTAAGAGCTGTGAAAATAATAGACTCCCGCAAGAACTGGTTCTGGCCAGCCCAGTAAATTTGTTTTAAAAAGGAGATTGATGCATTTAGAAATGCCCAAAATATAACTGTTTTCTAATTTTTAGTGGTAATAACACTAGAGTTAGTAGATCCAGAGAAAATCTCACGGAGGGTCAGAAAGAATATTGTCTCGCCCACTGAAGCAAATTGAATCATGTTTTTTTTTTTTTGCCTTACTGTGTATTAACTGTCAGTATAGGATAATGTATATGGAGGTTTTCTATCTGTTTTTTTTTTTTTTTCTTGGTTCAAGTTAACGGACTAGTGTGTTTTTTTTTTTTTTTTTTTTGTTTTGTTTTTTTTTTTTTAAACCTATGTAACTCCCCCTCTTACAACTTTGAAGCCTTCTATCCTATGCTCTCATAATTTTATTTTTGTTTAGGAGCAATTTTATTGGGATAAAGACAAAATCTAGACTACAACAATATCCATAAGATTAGATGTCAACGATCACTGTCAAAAAAACATTCTATAAGTGCAGATCACTACGATTTTAGATTGTATCTTAAATATAGCTCAATGAAAGGACAGTAAACCCATTATAAATATATTTTCAAAATTAATTTTGCTTGAGGTGATTGTAGCCGTATTAGTGCACTTGCGACAGAAACAATTGAGTACTGACATGATACTTTTTTTATTTGCACTAACATACAATTTTGAGGACAAGCTTTCGGGGTATGTCCCCTTCTTCAAGGTCCAAGCAGTACTCATTGTTTTCAAAATTCAAAAATTGAAAATGTTGGTGGTGCTTTTGACTCTCCCTGTCACATGATTATGGTTTAGGTGACGACACTTATCCATCGCCTAAACCTCAAAAGAATTTATAAAATTACGGATTAGAAAAACAAAAAAAGGCAAAATATTCAGTAGCAACTCCACTTTCTTTAGCATACTGGTATGTCTAAAATGGTGTGATGTAGTTTTTCTATAATTTTGATGGATTCCATACATGCAAGCCCTTGGGACCTGCAGGAGAAAGCAGACCTCTGTAAATATGCCCCAGGGAATCTAACATCGCCCAAAAAGGAAGCTTAAGGAATGAAAGGGGAAGCTAGACTAATTCCTAGTACAAACTGAGTTTTTTTTTTTTGTTCATCCCAGATGGCTGAAGGAAATAAACCTGAGGAGCTTGGGATGCGCTCACTACTAACTATGCAGTGTCCCCTCTGAGCTGTTGTGTTCTGACGGGGACCGTCCCCCCGCCTGAACATACCAGTCAGCGCTCACAGCCGTTACCGACATGCCTGTTCTATGGTGGACAGGCTGCTGTATACACGGGCCGAATGTCGGCTGGTTTCTTTTGAACCGGCTGATTCCGTCTGATATTTGGTCTGTGTGTACCAGGCATTACTTCTTGTTTTAGAAGGACCATAAATGCAGTGATTGACAAACAAGTGTGTTTAAAGGATAAGTTCACCTTTACAAAAAAAATGTTTTTGCAGGAAAAAAAATATGCATTAGTTTATTTGGAACCTGTAAAACATTGCACCCATGATTAGCAGATCAGGGATCTAATGCCACAGTCCTGCAGACTGCCTGTGTAGTTTTCTGCCCATACCACTGATACGGGCAGGCAGTTACACAATGACAGGAAGCTCAGGGAACTACCTAGAGAGCTCTGCAGCAATCTGGTAAGTCATTGAGTACTACAAGCTGACAGCCACAAAGGCTGTTGAAAATTGTAGTTTTCCCATTAACAAAATACTGTAAATGAATGAAACAGCCGGGTAGGCGGAGCCCTGCTCCGCTGCATGGTATTTTTAAAAATTGATTTGAATAACCAGCGGAATTAGAAGATTCCCCCGCTTGTAGTCAAAATGGGGGAGTAGAGTGGAGGTTGGGCATCTGTAACATGTTACACCCTGAATATGAGTGTAACAGTTGGGCATTTTTTTTCAGCAGCCCCTGAACTCTCCTCTACATGCATGCTCCAAGAAGACTCAAATATTTTTTGAATGGCTGTAATGGTGTGTGTCTTCACGGATACGCTTATGCGGATGATTTACTATTGTACATAGCAGATCCACTTGTCTCTTTACCAGTTTTATTGTTTTAAATACGTGCATATGGTGATCTGTCAGATTTTAAGGTTAACCTGCAAGAATCAGAAGCCCTCAATGTTTCCCTAGCTACTTGTTTGCTTGCTCACCTCAGTAGCAATTTCCCTTTCAGTTGGGCCTCCCAAACCATTCAATATCTTCCAATCTTCTCTTTTATTTTTCATTTCAGCTTCCAGCCTTTATTGAGTACTTTCTCTGCAGACTTAGAGAAATGGAAGATTTTTGCTATTTCTAGGTTTGTAGATTCAACATCCTAAAGATGAATACAACGTTGTGTCTCTTTATCTTTTTCAGGCTTTGCCCCAGTTAAGATACCTCAGGATTTCTTTTGTAATCTCCTGTCAATCTTTATTAAGTATGTTGAGGGGGGGTGGTCTCCCCAGTCCTGCTTTATACTGTACTATGGAGCAGGAATCCATAACAGTCTCTTTAGCCGTCCTTCCATGGTCTGGGGCCCAATACTTGATTGAACCCACTCTAATGGAACTCTGCAGGTACTTCAGGCTGGAGAAGACATCCAGCTTTCCCTCTCCACTGACTTTTATTATAGACCCAGACTTCATTTCGTTTTTTTCAAATAACGCCTTTCCAACTACAGCCAGACCTAATCCTGGGCCTGCTCTGCTCTGAGCCTCTTTATAAGGCTGTTTTCACACTGATGGGCTGCGGTTTACCTGAGCAGCGGGTGCAGCATGGCACATCTGCGACTTTCCTGGGTTAGCCACACTTCTCCCATAGACTTATGTTATATCCTGAAGGTGTGGTGCACTTTTGGAAGCATAATAGTATAGGTCTGCTTTCACTGATGCACTGCAGTTACTCACACACTGTGGGTGAACTGCAGGTACGCTACACTACACCCACGGGGTGGGTATTTTGCAGCACATCAGTGTGAAAGCAGCCCTATACTATTATGCCCAGTGTATTGCTTCACACTGACCTGAAGATCTCCTCTCTCCTGCTGCTGTCACCACTCTGGAGACCACTAGCTGGGATAAAAGGTGGAGTGCAACTGGTATATCTCCGCATGGGACAGGAGGCAGCACTACAGAGGCGGTATCAGCTTATGTGGCTCTTGCTCCCTACTACAGCTCCAACTTTAGAAGTAGTCCCTCTGCATTGCACTCTGATTGGTAAGTCATGGTCTGGGCTTGCTGACCCACCATCTCAGAGCATCAGTCACCCAGCCAAGATCTACTGGTTTCTGACCCCCGCTCTAGGGAAACCTGACTTCTTGTGCCGTCGACTCTGAAGCTCCTTACCCTTCCTACTTCTACTCGGAGGGCAGGGAAAGATGACCTTCACCTTCTGAGGTCTATGTTTCACTCCCCACCTCCAAGCGGCTCTGTACCTGCCAGTTTGTGCCATCTTCTTGGTATGTACTTCAGCAATGTTCCCTTATGTGTCTCCAACCATGATGCTTTGGAGACTGTGGCCCTCAGCCTTTAAACACTGCATTTTATTGTGGTGAAATCTAGTCTATTACTTTGATGCCCTGTATCTGTGTGTGTTTGTGATTCACACATTACTGTTAATGGATATCAAAAAAGCGTAGTCTTGTCATATGTCCTACTGCTATGTTTTACTACATACCTTAAATAAACAATTTACAGGAAAAAAAAAAACCTTGTGATGAAGTGATTCAGGTACATTGCATTATGCTGCTGCTTTTGGGAGATTGGACACTGATAAAGCTGTAAGTTTTTGCTTTGTGTAACCTCTTTCACTCATGTGTTCGGTTTTGTAGCAATACTAGGAGTGGGCCATAAAAACAGAGGGGAGGGACCAATGTATACCAAGGGTTATTTCTCAAAAAGGATTTTATTTTAAAATCCTAATTTCTTAATTCTACATTAGGGAACATAGGATGAAGTAATTCTGTAATTCACCAGGATATTCAAAAGCAATTGAGGGTAGGAAATCTAGCAATGAAATGCTAACAGGCCAACGAGAACAAAAGGTTGTCACAGTTGGCTCAATAAAGCCTGCAGAGCTACCTGAAGTACCACATGACCAAAATAAAACTTAGTGTTACTAAACCCATGACCCTGCATTCACTATATCTGGTCTCCCAAAGTAGACACAACATGGCATTTCAATTATTTTAGTAAATATAAACTTCTAATAACCTTTTATCAGCAGTATATATCAGTCTTGTGACTTCTATCAGTGTCCAGCTGAGCACTGGTTAAAGCTTGTAGGAGGAGTTTTTTTCATTCTCTGTCTGTCCTAATAGGCTGCATAACTACTGACCCTCTGTCTGGACAGTGCTGACTTGCCTTGTGCTGATCACATGCACCCTCCCAAAGAGGAAAAAAAACTCTAGCCATACACATGAAACTGAGCATGTGTGGAGTGACTCCTAGAGCTCTGTATTACTAGCAGATGGATTGGGGACAGTAGAAGGGCAGAGTCAGAGAAGACAGGATGTAACCGCCCTTTTACACGTGGAGGATTAATCAATTTGGTTCCACAGTAAGTTTAGTGAGCATGCTGTACTACATATGCAGACTGATTTTACTGTTGTGGGTTTAGTAACACTTTAAAGTGATATTAAAGACGGATTAAAATAAAAATGTCATACTTACCTGCTCTGTGCTCTCCCCCCCCCCCCTCCCCTGGCCCCTCCCTTGTGATGACGAGTGCCCCCACAGCAAGCAGCTTCCTATGGAGGCACCCTGGTAGGCTCGCTCCTGAGCTGATGCCCCTGTCCATTCACACACTCAGCTCGGCCCTGCCCTCCGCTTTCTCCTCACTGACTGTGATTGACAATAGCGGGAGCTTGTGGTTCCCGCTACTGCTTCAGCCAATGTGGAAGGAGAGAAGCAGGAGAGACGCTGCTCTCGTGCGCATTGCTATTTTGAGACTGGGCTATGGTGAGTATTGGTTGGGGGTTGCTGGTCACAGAGGGTTTTTTTCAGCTTCATGCATAGAATGCATGGAGTTAAAAACCTTAAGCCTTTACAGCCACTTTAAAGGCCTACTGCAACTTTTAGACTACATGTAGGTGGTAACATGTTGCCAAGCAGACCACTCCTGTGACGTGGATGCTGGAACCTTCTTGGGCTATTAACAGAAATCTGAATCAATAAATTACAAGCCCGGTCCTCCCTGTAGCAGATGGACTTGTAGTTCTTAATGGAAAACAAGTGTGGCGATTATACTTCTTCCAGAGCCTTGAGAGCCTGCATCTCGGTAGGTATGGACAAAGAGCTGGAGGAAGTGACTGAAGGAGTTTGCTTTACATCCACTGATCACTGTTGCAATACTTTGTAGGATAATTTTCAAAATAAAAAAAAAATATATATATATATATATATATATATATACACACACTGCGTTCCAAATTATTATGCAAATTCTATTTAAGTGTCACAAAGATGAAATATTTTGTTTTTCAGTTTAACTCATGGATGGCATTGTGTGTCAGGGCCCTTTTGATAACTAAAAACAATCTCGGACACCTGTGATAATTATTGTAAATAGTAAAAAATATATGAGCGCTGGGTGACAACAGGCAAAATACAGGTGGGAGCAGCCAGCATGGAAGAGGAAACAACCTCAGATCCTCCAAGTAATGCCAAAGATAAAAGTACAAATGCGGCGCTCAGTATTAGTTACAGTGTGCAGATAGTATCTCACAGTATTAGAACTTAATAGGTATAATACATGCGGATAAATGTGACTGCTGTGACACAGTGAGCAATGATAAACTTTCGTGACTGTTGTGACTGTGGTATTGAATAATATTAATAGCAACAAAGCTAATTGAATATAGTTCATGCGGAGTGAAATGACTATAAATGAACAGTAATATTCATAACTTCTATGGCTAGAAGCAACGAGCATACTATGCACCGATTGGATAGTATCCCATAATGTCATAAACTGATAGGATATAGTTCGTGCAGATTAATGTGACCGCGGTGACACAAAAACAGCGGATAACTTTCGTGACTGCTGTGGCTGGAAACAATAAACATACTATGCACTAACCAGATGGCACAGATAAATGTGCGTTGGAGTAAATAAGACCTACTCCTAGGTACTCTGGGGGTGGGAACTCAGCATGCGGATGTGATCATCAGGTGGAGGTACTTCACCTGCTGTCATCTATCCAAAGCAGGATTCCACGTCTCAGGTTAACCGTGTCCGGCAGTACCTTTTATACCCTCAGGGGGATCATACACGCAGATGGAAACCAGGAAAAGGATCCTTCAGGATGAGGACTCTCGGTGCCAGATAAATGAGCCCAGAGAGAAAAGAACTCCAATAGTGTAGTATGTTTAATGATAATATTAGAGTAACATCAAGGTACAGGTAAAAAACAGAGCCAGAACTTACATCTGAGGTAGTTGGTAGGTAAAGTAGTTAGCAATCCATGAGAAAGGGTATCTCACTAACGCGTTTCGTGTAATAACACATTTTCAAAGGGAGAGAACCCTGTCCCAAGTGTGTCCTTAAATAGGCAGAGGCCTAATGAATCCATTTGATAATTCTGCGGCATCGCGGGCTTCCCGCGCATGCGCACTAGCGCGTGCGGCGGCCATGTTTTTGGCTATAATGTCTAGAGGACAAATAGCAGTCGCGCATGCTCAGTAAGACCTCCGGCGGCCGTTTTGCTGTGGACTAAAGCAGCACAATAGTAAAGAATGGGCACAGGGGAGTGCTTTGAAGTGTCCGATGGTTTGTCGAGGCATGTGGCCGACTCTCAATGCTTACTGGGGTGGTGCAGTGGAGTCATAAGACTGGGGTCATAAATAATAGGATTATAACCCGATCTGAATCTCTATATAGAGATGTAATGGAAGCCACAGCACTATCCCCACCTGGTGGCCAAATGTGGAACAAACAATATGGGATAAGAATCTCTCCATATAGAGCCACAATACATATGTGAAGTAAAACCTCTAACATACTATAGGATTAGTGATAAAAAAAGTTTTAAGGAAAAGAATATTAACCTCGTGATGACTGGATGAATAATAGGTTAAAACAATAAGAACACATATATGTAATAAAATTATAAAAGGTTACGATAATGGTGTTCCATATCTTATCCATGAAACCATATGTAGAAAAGGGTAATAGGGGTAATATTTTGTATCTTGATACTTAAAAAACAACCCAAAGGCCAGTATTGCCCGGTGGGTGTTAGGTAGTAACATAATTGGATATAGATGTATTGTAATGAATAACCGTAATAATAAGAACTATAAATACAAACGATGGATCACAAAAGAATAAAAGTATAAACGTATAAAATGCACTCCCATGTGGAGTTAAAAGCATAATAATAAGTATAAAAACAGAGAAAGATAATGATGAGTATAAAAATGAAGAAAGATAAACCCCATTAGGGACTGTGGGATTATGAGATGTTAACTGGTGTCAATGAAGCAATTAATATCGAGATCGATATTCAGGCCAGATGGTGACAGCGTTTGTAATAAATATATCCATTTTGTTTCAAGTTTAGGTACAGCTCTTTTTCTGTATGTGCCTCTCCATTGTTTTTTGATAACATCAATTCCCGTGAATTTCAGGCAATGGGGGTTGTTGTGGTGATGTCTGAAATGCATGGATACAGAGTGTTCTTTAAACCCCTTTGTGATGTTTTTCAGGTGTTCACGCAACCTGTCTCTTAGCCTACGGGTTGTTCTCCCTACGTATTGCTTCCCGCAGGAGCACGCTAAGAGGTAGACCACATGCGTAGTATTGCATGTGATAGTATTTTCAATGTCGAACGTTTTGCCTGTGGTGTTCGATCTAAATGACTTTACAGTACTTTTGTGTATGCCATTGTGAACACATAACATGCATCTATTACAGGGGTAAAAACCACTGCGGTTGAAGAAAAAACTGGGTTGTTTGGGAGGGTTAATTATATTGGGTGCTAGTTTGTTCCTGAG